>NC_080169.1:61898749-62220245 GCF_950295315.1 Erinaceus europaeus | reverse complement strand
GTAAAAATTCATGCATTGATTACAAGGAATGCATTGAGCAGCTGACAAATGTTTATATTGGCTAATAGCTGTAACATTTAAAATACTAAAAAAGAAAAATCAAAACATATGGAGCATGCCAGAAAGACATGATAATAATTATTACAAAAACCTATAAAATAGATTAAAAATATGCACTATTTTAACTCTAAGATGCAAAGTAAGACTGCATTTAGATTATTATTTCTCATTTGCCATCCCAGAAAACTTTAAAAGAATGAATGATATATTTTTTTGACTGAGGCTTTTGGAAATGAAAGAATTTCTTTTGTTGAGATGGTCAAACACTATGGATGTTTATTTGGCAATATCTAACAAAACTTACATGCTGTAGGAATAGAAATACCGATTTTAGAATTTGACCCTGAATGAAATACTAACCTGAAACTAAAAAAAAAATACAATATAAATGTATTCATCTTTCAACAACTGTTCTTTAAACCATTATTTCCTCAACAAAATTATAAAGAATTAAAAAAGGTGGGGGTCATCATGTCTTTCAGAACATGTGGACAAAACAAGAAGCAAAGTAAGGAAGTGAAAGACTGTTACCAGATGGTTTCACTCATTTGTGAAATATATATAATTGAAACAAATGAATCTAAAATAAAAAATCTTAAAAAAGCCAAATTGTTTCTCAGACTCTGTGAGAACTCTGGAGGTTAAGGGACAGGACAGAGTTCCCAGAATTTTTACTGTGGTTACAGTGTTGGACTGCAAGACTATGATATTTTGAACTATTATCAAATGACTAATTAAAAAAAAAGAAATTAATCCCAAAGAAGTGAGTTGTGAAATAAGTACAAAGCATAAACAAAATAATTATGATGTTACTTATTCCAGCAAAATTTGAAAATTTAAGTAATCACATATAAGGGACTGGTTAAATGAATCCTGATATAGCTTCTAAAGAAAACACTAAGTACACCCAACCAAAAAGAGGTGTGTACTCCTATGTTCATAGCAGCACAATTCATAATAGCTAAAACCTGGAAGCAACCTAGGTGCCCAACAACAGATGAGTGGCTGAGAAAGCTGTGGTATATATATACAATGGAATACTATGCAGCTATCGAGAACAATGAACCCACCTTCTCTGACCCATCTTGGACAGAGCTAGAAGGAATTATGTTAAGTGAACTAAGTCAGAAAGATAAAGATGAGTATGGGATGATCCCACTCATCAGCAGAAGTTGAGTAAGAAGATCTGAAAGGGAAACTAAAAGCAGGACCTGATCAAATTGTAAGTAGGGCACCAAAGTAAAAACCCAGTGGTGAGGGGTAGACATGCAGCTTCCTGGGCCAGTGGGGGGTGGGAGTGTGTGGGAGGCATGGGTCACAGTCTTTTGGTGGTGGGAATGGTGTTTATGTACACTCCTAGCAAAATGTAGACATATAAATCAGTAGTTAATTAATATGAGAGGGGGGAAATCAGTTGTATGTCTCAAAGTTTATCAAAACACAAACTGAAACTTTTTAATATATAGGCTGTGTATTTGATATGCGGACTCTCTCAAAAGCCTAGACCAAGTAGATTAGAAGCATCCAATAGCACAGCTATATACAAGATACTGGATACTGTACAGCAAACCATAACAAAAGGACTTTTAAAAGTTTACCCAATTAACAAATAATGTGATGATAACATTAACTATAGATTGTCTTTTTGAACCCTAAGACAGCAGGAACCTCACATCTCCACTATAGAGCCCCTACTTCCCCCAGTCCTGGAACCCTTGGATAGGGCCCACTTTCCTGTATGTCCAAACCAAATAATTTTGCATCCGCCGATCACAACCTAACCAACACAACGATTGCCACCTCAACATGCTTCACCTCAGACTGTGTCCAGAGACTTCACGTGTGGAATGACAACCCTTCAGCTTCATTACTCGGGTGATACCTTTCCTTTTATAATACAATCTAATTTCATCTCAGGTAGTTCACTTTCTAACAAAGTCCCATAACCTAGATATACACCAGTTTCTGTGAGAGAGAGCTTATGTGCACACGTATCCATAAGCTACTGCAAAATATATACCTGAAAGCAGAAGTACACTAGAGTTTGCAGTGAGTACCTCTCTAACACTTCCTCTCCACTATTCCAAGCTTGGGATCCATGATTGCTCAACAAATTGTTTGGCTTCGTATGTTAACTCTCTTTTCAATCACCTGGTTCCAGATGCCACCAGGATGCTGGCCAGGCTTCCCTGGAATTGAAGACCCCACCAATGTGTCCTGGAGCTCAGCTTCCCCAGAGACACACCTTCTAGGGAAAGAGAGAGGCAAGCTGGGAGTATGGACCGACCAGTCAATGCCCATGTTCAGCGGGGAAGCAATTACAGAAGCCAGACCTTCTACCTTCTGCAACCCTCAACAACCCTGGGTCCATGCTCCCAGAGGGCTAGAGAATGGGAAAGCTATCATGGGAGGGGGTGGGTTATGGAGATTGGGTGGTGGGAATTGTGTGGAGTTGTACCCCTCCTACCTTATGTTTTTGTTCATTAATCCTTTCTTGAATAAAAAATTTTAAAAAAAGAAGCTCAGAATGACAGGGATGCAGATATTATACAGGTTCCTGTGGTAACTATGAATAGATATGAGCCCTAGGTCAGATCTATGGGGTTTAAAGTTAATGGCATTTATATACTTTCCCCATATTTGGGAGCTTCTCTCTGCCCTTACCCAACTTTCTTGTCCTATTCTCAACTCTGATACCATCTTCCCAAACAATACTTTCTGCCCACCTGCTAGTTAGCTATTGGGCTCAGTCAAAAATTAGTAAAGTCATGGGCCTTTTGGAATATACCTGAAATAGACTTTCTAGCTCCTTCTAACATGAAGACCCCAAATTCCATCTGCTATACTTTTACCTTTAGCTTTCTGATTATTAAACAAATTGTTCAGCTTTATTTTTTTTATTGTTCGACCACCAAACTACAGGTGCTACCATGATGCCAACCTGATTTCCCTGGGCAAACAACCTCACCAATGTACCTTGAAACCCCACCTCTGCAGAGCCCTACTCACTAGGGAAATACAGAGACAGGCTGGGGATATGGATTGACCTGTCAACTCCCATGTCCAGCGAAGAAGCAATTACAGTAACCAGATCTTCCTCCTTCTGCACTCCATAATGATCTTGGATCCATACTCCCAGAGGGCTAAAGAACAGGGAATGTATCTCTGACGGTGGAAATTGTATGGAATTGTATCCCTTTTATACCACAATTTTGTTAATCATTAAATCACTAATAAAATTATTTAAAAAAGAAAACACTAAGTAGTTATTGGAAAGAACAGATAAAAAATGTGTAAATGTATGCAGAAATAATACTTAGGAAATATTTTATGTGTAAAACCAATGGTTAAAGCACATCTAAAATCAAATTATGTTATGATTTATTTAAAATCTAAGGAACATGAAAGAGGATAAAAGAAAAATCTCTAAACTTGTTACTTATAGGAAGTAGGTGAGAAATGGAAGATATCAATATGGTGGAATCAGGATATTTTGTTTGGGAAATTTGAGCACAGTTGTGTGTTTACTACCAAGAAATGTTATTGGGACCTGTAGATAGTTTATTTGGGAGTACACTTGCAATGTTGTGCATGTGACCCAAGTTTGAGTACCCAGTACACCACAGAGGGGTACTATGACTCTAAAGAAAGCCTCAGTGGTGTCTCTTTTTTTCTTTTCTGATTCTTTATAATGAAAACAACTTTCTGGAGCAGTGAAGCCTCAGGGATAATAATAATAATAATAAATGAATGAAATAACAAAAGAAAGGAAGAAAGAAAAAATGTAAAATGCAAAGTGACAGAACATGAATTTTTATTATATCCATGCAATGAAAACAATCCAAACAATTTTAATTCTATAATGACTATATGTGACAGCACTCATCTGGTAGATCTGTTTCTTACAGGTCTAAGAAAAAAACAGGGAGTCAGGCTGTAGCACAGAGTGTGTTAAGCGCATGTGGCCAAAGTGCAAGGACCAGCATAAGGATTCTGGTTCAAGCCCTGGCTCCCCACCTGCAGGGGAGTCCCTTTCTGTCTTCCCCTCCTCTCTCCATTTCTCTCTGTCCTAACGAACAATGACAACAATAATAACTACAACAATAAAACAACAAGGGCAACAAATGGGAGTAAATAAATATATTTAAAAAAAGAAAAAAACAAATATACAAAACCAATTACATCAGTGCTGGAAATGATGTCAACCAAATATCACGTTGTTATACATATCAGCCCTACCTAATTCAAGGAATCTTTGAACACAACTTTTGAACACTCTCAGTAACTAAACACACTATATGAAAAGTAAATTTTGAAGCTATTCAGGAAGTTTATTATTAGCATTAGTAGTGGCACATTTCTTATATGATTTCCTATGTGTCTTAGAATAGTGACATAAGCAACATTATTTTAAGAAACACTTTCGCAGAAAGAATGAAATGGGCACAAAACAATATAAATGAAGTAAATAAAAAAATTAGGGCTAGCAAAATAACTCACTTGGGTAGTATGCTACTTTGTTATATGTGTGACCCAGGTTTGAGCCTGGTCTCTATAGCACTGAAAGTAGCCTTGCTACTGTGTTCCCTTTCACCATCTCTGTCCTTCTCTACCTTTTCTGGGTCTATCTATAAAGCAAGTTATTAAAAAAAAGTGCTGGGGAGTTAGCATAATAATTACGCAAAAACACATAATTCTGTAAACACCTATAAAATCATCAGCACAAAGTAATACATAATGATCTCAAAAAAAAGAAAATTTAATGTTGAATTGTTACTGGAAATGTTAGCTTGAATTTGTAGTTGATAATAGAAATAGAAATAGAAAAATTCAGTTCCAACATTTCTCTATTATAAAGGATTTGAATAAAAAGTAGCAATGATACACCTAGTACCTAAATCTTGATTCTAAAGACCATAATTGATTCTTAAAGATGTCTTAACTGTTAAACCATGAAAAATATTATTGAAAAAAGAAATAACAGAGCTCTGTCCCAAAAAGACTTCCTTTCTTTTATAGACACTTCTAATCATTTGAAAATGACATTGTAAGTATAATGAATATTCTCAAATGTCAGTATGTTCTTTCTAAAAATAAAAAAAATATCTAAAAAATTACCCACAACATCATTATTGAATATAAAATACTACAAATAACTTCATACTATAATTGACACTACAGCACAATAGTAAGTATCCAATTACTGTAAGGGTCATTTGAGTTATTTTTCTGACATAGGTAACAGTCAAATTTCATGCATTTACTTGTTATGCACTTATAGACTACTTTATTCTAGATTAATTTCCTCCAGATAATTCTGTTGTTTTGAATTTTGATTGTCTATATGTTTGCATTTGCTGTCATGGGGGCTTTACCACCCCTGATTGTCTTTTTTTTTTCTGATGAACAGAGAGAGGGTAAGGGTTGTTCTGGGCTCTCAGACTTCCTGGCCACTGGTGGTGGAGATCGGGGTGGCCCCTGGGGGCCCTGGGGGCCCCTGGTGATGAGGGAGAGTGCTCAGAGAGGAGCCAACCACAGGACTTCCTCCTCTGGGAGAAACCCCAGAGATGACTTGTTTATTGGGGGGATACAAGCAAGTAGATATACCCAAAGGTTTGAGAAAGGTTAAGGTAATCATTAATCCATACATAATACAGAGTTAATTCTTGACCTATCAAACATTTGATCACAACTGGAAAGTTACCATATAAGGTTTGGTCATGAGCTCACAATACATAGGTAGGCCTTTTTCTCTAAGGGTAAATTACAAGCACCTCAGGGCACGGGGGGGGAAGGGGCAGTTGAACAAAGTCAGGATATTTGCGGTGGGTTTTGGTTGGCCATACACAGTAAATCATAGCCTTTGTTCAAAGGGAATGAGGAAGCACATGCAGGAAGATTCCCAGTCTGGAAAACACCATCCATCATAAAAGTTCACAAGGTCAGAGGGGACCAGCCTACCGCCTCCCGTGAGGAGGAGAAGGGTGGGGTCAACCCACTCAGACTCTCATAGAAATAACAGCTTGGACTTCCTAGACAGTGGGTCCTTCCCCACAAGAGGGAAAGACACCACACAGCCATAGCTGCTGCTTCTAATTTGGTGGGGCTGGATTTTGAATATGTGTCATAAACATGACAAAGGATTTACTAATTACGTAAGCTATTATGCTAGCTGCTGCTTCTTCTTATTCTTGTTGTTGTCATTCTTCTTCTTCTCCTTCTCATTCTCCTTCTTCTCCTTCTCCTCCTTCTTCTCCTCCTCTTCCTCCTCCCCTCTCTCCTCCTCCTGCTTCTTCTCCTCCTTCCCTCTCCTCTTCCTCCTCTTTTCCTCTTTTCTTCTTCTTCTTCTTCTTCTTCTTCTTCTTCTTCTTCTTCTTCTTCTTCGTCTTCTTCTTCTCCTTCTTCTTCTTTCTTCTTCTTTTTATCCTTCTTCTTCTTCTTAATAGTTTTACTGCTTACTTATTTATTTAATCCACACTCATTCTTGAAAAGCCCATTACATTTGCCTTATAGAATGTTATACTTTATATATTTGACTTATCTCATTGCTTTCATTAATATACACCTATTTTTACAAGAAAAAGTGTCGAAGATGAAACCCAGGAGTATAACCTTGAACTTGACACGTGCCCACTCTATCCAAGTAAAATGTATGTACTTATAATGCTTTCTTCAATTCTCTAAATAATAGAAAAGTTTTTAATCATGATGAACTAGAATCCTAGGAACAACAACAATAATTGATAGATAAATCTATGAGTGTGAGGGAGAGATTCTAAGGTGATGAGTTAAGAGAAAAGAAATCGGGTCAAAAAGGGGAAGTTAATAGTGATAGGGGAGCAGATCTTTCTATATGGAAGCCATTCCTTCTAACTTTACACTTTGCAGCTCATTCTGCAAACAGTAACTCTGCTCTCCTCACTCTTTACCAACTGTAACCAATTTGTTTTAGTAAGCTATCACTCTGTAGCTATGATAGTTACACAACCACACCCTAAAATTTGAGTTATGCGCACTGCTTGTCTAAAGGAGACAAAACATTTTTCTTACTTTCCCACCTTTTCTTACAATAAGTCTAGTTGGACAATGTACACAGCTCACAATAAAATTCTAAAAGACTTAAATTTTAGCCTTAAGATGATTTCATTATTGTCTTTTTTTTCTCATTCATATGACACAGCAGGGACATATTTAGGAAAATTACAATTATCAAAAACACTTAACAATATCAAACCAAACTCCTATATATGAATATGCTAAATTATATGGATTTGTGGAATAACATCACAAACATTTCCAGAAATAAAGCATTAATTTTCTGAAATGGTCATCAGATGTAATTACTCCTTCATTGCCAATCTTCTGTCTTAGATCATGTCTGTATAAGTACCTCAAATTGACTAATTGCTTAATAAGTATGTCCTAAGTAAATTACTAAGTGTGTAGTGACTTGGAGACTGAGAACAACAGAATAAGTGACACATCATCCTTGAGTATATGAGCACTCTTCAAAGAGTGAGTTCAGAGGAATTAAAATAGGCCAAATGGCTAAAAGGCTGGAAACAAAGGCAAGAAGGAAGATTAAAGAAATAGATGCAGAAGACAGTAGTGATATTGTGTGATATCATCAAAAGAAAGTAATTCATATTCTCTTGGTTGTATTTCAAATGAATGTTCAGTATCCATATATAGCTACTGGTCAGTATATTAGAAGGTACAGCTTATAAAAATATTACTACAGAAAATTATGTAGTATCAATGGTAAGAAAAATACAGATAAAAGAGCTAAGAAATAAAATCAAAAGATATCCAGTATTTATGGGTTAGAAAATGTTTAAGGAGGGGAGTAGGACAGTAGTGCAGTGGGTTAAGCACGTGTGGTGCAAAGTGCAAGGACCGACATAAGGATCCCAGTTCGAGACCCTGGCTCCCCACCTACAAGGGAGTCACTTCACAAGCGGTGAAACAGGTCTACAGGTATCTTTCTTTCCCTCTCTCTGTCTTCCCTTCCTCTCTCCATTTCTCTCTGTCCTAACCAACAACAATGACATCAACAACAATAATAACTACAAAAACAATAAAACCAGCGAGGACAACAAAAAGGAAATAAATAAATATTTAAAAAAAGAAAATGTTTAATGAAGTCTTTAAAAAAAAAAAAACTTGACTTGAGAAGAACATGATAATGGGGCCGTGTGGTGGTGCTTCTGGTAAAACACATATAGTACAAAGTGGATCCTGGCTCCAGCCCTTGCTACCCACCTGCAGGGCAGATGGTTCACAAGCAGAGAGGAAGGTCTGAAGGTGTTTATATTTCTCTCTCTCTCTCTCTCTGTCTCCCCCTCCTCTCTCAATTTCTCTCTGTCCTATGCAATAAAAGTAGAAAACATGGCCACTAGGAGCAGTGAATTTGTAGTGCTAGCACCAAGCCCCAGCCATAACCCTACAGGCAAAACCAAACCAAAACAAACAAAAAACAGAGAAGAACGTAATAACAAGAAAACTAGGGAAGTAATATAACTTAATAGAACTAAGAGTGTATTTGAACTTTCAGTTTATTTGAGCCTTTGTACCTGTCATTTTAAAGAAATGTCTGAAAAATACAAGTTATTGAAAAAAATAATTCTTTCAATTAAAATTTTAAAAATTAAGAGGACTGTATAAGTATGTATAGTTTTTATTTGATATACTACTTATGTATTAGTTTTTAATAGATCTTTACTTTTATATTTCTCATTGTTGTCATAGTAAGTGATTTCACATTTATTCCAAAACCAGACCTATAAAAAACTGTGTATGCTGTATAGAAAATGATCACTGCTGCAGTACATGCTTCCTAAAGTTAAACTCAAGGCAAGGCAAAGATGTATAATAGAAAAGGGGAGTTAAGTCAAGAAGTAACAATTAAGGAAATGTCTTAAACACCAACTCTATTTTGGTTTTCTCCAGCTTTTCCACTCTTCCCACTAGTGTTAGTCACCATCCCACAATTTCCTTTCATGTCACTGAAAGTAAATTAACTCAAAAAATAGTCATCTGTCTCCATGCTTTTACTACTCTAAAAACAACTCACATTGCCCACTACTGTGGTATTTCAGTCTAGTCAGACTCATTTTATTCAAGTTTCTTCCACTGTCTTCTTAGAATAAACATTATTGGAAAAATTTAGTACAGTGGTCTTATGTGAATTGTTTCCCTGTTCTTGAACTCAAAACATTCCTTAAATATATGAGAGGGATAATCCCAATCATTCTCAACAGAGCTTCTCTGACGGTTCAGATAAACTATTAAATGACTGTTTCTTATAAGAATGCATGCAAGTAGTACATTGTAGGGAAAAAAAAAAAAACCTACTTGACATAGTCATTCAGTTTGTAAACAAAGTTTGCCTGGATGGATTTTACTCTATTACTATAAGTATACCATGTAAAATTAAAGGATATGTCATTCTATTTTGTTTAGATGATTCTGCATTTATATAATAAAGAATTTCTCTTTTCATGAATGTTGATATTGGTCCAAGAGGAATATTCACAACAGAATATATGCTCTGTTATTTCTGAAAATCATAACTTCTGAAAAAAAAGCATATCATTAGATTCAGGGGCTGCATTTAGTATATTTCTATGTATATTAATATGTTATTGTAATACATTTATTATAATTTAAATGCATTTCTAAAGTCTCCCATAAACATCTTACCTTCAATACATCCCAAGGATTATTTTTATTAATTAATTAATTAATTAATTTATTTATTTATAAAATGGAAGTATTGACAAGACCACAGGGTAGGAGAGGTAGAATTTCATATAATTCCCACCACTAGAACTCCATATCCTATCTCCTACCCTGATAGCTTTCCTATTTTTATCCCTTTGGAGTATGAACTCAGGATCATTAAGGGGTGCAGAAAGTGGGTGCTCTGGCTTCTGTAATTTCTTCCCTGCTGAACATGGGAGTGGACAGGTCGACTCATACTCCCAGCCTATCTCTTTCTTTCCCTAGCGGGGTAGGGATCCGGGTATGTGGGGCTACAGGATACATTGGTGGTGTTGCCTGCCCAGGGAAGTCAGGTTGGGCTCATGAAAGTGTCTGGAACCTGGTGGCTAAAAAATAGTTAAGATATAAGGCAGAACAAATTGTTGACTAATCATGAACCTAAAGACAAGAATATTGAAGATGGCTTATTTTAATTATGTTAAATCAATGAATAGCTAGAGCAAGTCTATAATTCCAGCAGTAGTTCTAACATAAAATATAAAACAATATATTGCATGCTGCTAGTATCTGTATGTATGAACTTTATGACTTCCTTAACCACCTTGAGATTAATTCCCATTTTTGCTAATATAATTCTACCCAATAGAAAAAAAGAATAATATCTGCTAAAATATCAATATTTCAAAATCCTATTGTAGTTTTTATATATTTTTATTTATAAAAAAGAAACATTGACAAAACCGTAGGATAAGAGTGCTACAACTCCACACAATTCCCACCACCAGAACTCCATATCCCATCCCCTCCTCTGATAGCTTTCCTATTCTTTATCCCTCTGGGAATATGGACCCAAGGTCATTGTAAGATGCAGAAGGAGTAAGGTCTGGCTTCTGTTATTGCATCCTTGCTGAACATGGGCATTGAAAGGTCGATCCATACTCCCAGCCTGACTCTCTCTTTCCCTAGTAGAGTGGGGCTCTGGGAAAGCAGAGCTCCAGGACACATTGTCTATCCAAGGAAGTCTGGTCAGTATCATGCTAGCATCTGGAACCTGGTGGCTGTAAAGAGAGTTAATATACAAAGCCAAACAAATTGTTGACAAATCATTGACCTAAAGGCTGGAATAGTACAGATGAAGAGTTGGTGGGGGTCCTCCATTTTGTAGATAGCTAGTAGACATATTTTAATTATATTCCAAAGGGCCTGTGGTTATGCTAGTTTTTTTTTTTTGCCTGAGTCTAAAATCTGATATACATATATTTCAATGTGTTAAATAAATTTTGTCAAGGACATACATTTATTTAATAATGTAAGGCTGAAAGACCACCTTAGTAGAGACATTTTATGATTTTTTTTTCTGTAATTTATGGCTGTAAAATTGCTTCAGTTTAACTTTATTGAAAATAGAAGATTTAACGTCTTTAAAATAGCTCACCTGGATGCAAGACAAAAGTTCATGTTCAGCCTTCTCACTGCTTTAAGCATGCTTCAGTACTGTGGAGTCTTTCCTGCTTCAACTATCTTTCTTTGTCTAGATGGAAAAACAAACAAACAAACAAACAAACAAACAAAAAAGACTAGCCCAAGGCAGTAAATACCCAGCAGTGATGAAAATAAAAATGAAATAAAAGAGAAGACTTAGTATTTCTAAAATTAATAAATGAAAAGAAAATATATTTCATGGCATCTTTATTAAATAAAGGTGATTACAAACAACTAAACGTACTTTTACAATCACCTGCACAAAAATAAATGTATTATTGGCAAGCAAAGGTCATTCAGATTCTCAATGGATAGGAAACAAAATATCAATACAATTAGAATATTTGGTGGTTGTTTTATATCTTATGTTATCATAAAACAATGACATTGATGGTAGCAGCTGCAAGTAGGAGTTCAAAAGAATATTTTTTCCAGTTATTTTTGATGACCTGGGACACTATTATATGTTTTTTCTTTTGGATGTTGACATGAAGAAAACTTTATTCATTCCAAGTACTACAGTTTACTTGGGAAAAAAAGGACTTTATGTATTTTCTAGTGAGAAAATTTAGCAAAAGGAGCTATGAATTTAAATAATTTTAAATGGTTGCATGTCATAGCATAAGATTTTGATAAATAACTTTGATAATGACTATCCTTATATGAATATTTGAATATCTATTCAAATTCAAATATCTCATCTTATAATTTCCACATATTCTTGCTCCTTGTATTTGATATCCAAGTCCATACTCAATTATCTATTTTTTAAATACAATAGGATTAGGAAGAGAGTAGATTCCTAATATGGGAAAGTGGTATAAATATTGTTGACTGTAAACCCCATCGATTTGATTTGGTCTGGGGCCCATATTCAGCTTAGGAGCCTATGTGACCTCTGCATCCCTCTAGATCTGAGCTCACATTCTATGGTCATGAGTAAGAATATTCCAAGCTGCCCCAATATCAACCCATCTTCCTCCGGTGGAGCATAGAGTATGTTGTCCATCCTTCCTTCGGAGGATGAAACATTCTCTATCATTGTTGATCCAAGTTGAGGGCAAGGTCCTCTGGGGGCCCACAAAGGGGTCTATTTTGTTGTTCCTGATAGAGAATGACTGGTAACAATGAAGAGAGAGATTTATTTGAGGTCTAGGCCCATGATGTCTGTTTGAGAATCTCAGTACTCCCTGAATAGGGCCCCAGCTGATGGGGTGGCCTGACAGTGACTAAAGAGTCATCATTAAAGTATGCCAGTCTCTGTTACTTTTCCATCCATGACATGATCTCCCCAGATAATAACTTGGATCCACCTGCATATCAGATTTCAGACTCAGGCAAAAAACAAACAAACACCAAACTAGTATAGCCAAAGGCCCTTTGGAATATAACTAAAATATGTCTACTAGCTATCTACAAAATGGTGGACCCCCTCAACTCTTCATCTGTACTATTCCAGCCTTTATTTAGGTCCATGATTTGTCAACAATTTGTTTGGCTTTGTATATTAACTCTCTTTACAGCCACCAGGTTCCAGATGCTAGCATGATACCGACCAGACTTCCTTGGACAGACAACCCCACCAATGTGTCCTGAGGCTCTGCTTCCCCAGAGCCCCACCCTACTAGGGAAAGAAAGAGGCAGGTTGGGAGTATGGATCGACCTTTCAGTGCCCATGTTCAGCGAGGATGCAATTACAGAAGCCAGACCTTCCACCTTCTACATTGCACAATGACGTTGGGTCCATACTCCCAGAGGGATAAAGAATAGGAAAGCTATCAGGGGAGGGGATGGGATATGGAGATCTGGTGGTGGGAATTGTGTGGAGCTGTACCTACCCCTCTTAACCTATGGTTTTGTCAGTGTTTCCTTTTTATAAATAAAATATAAAAAACTACAATAGGATTTTGAAGTATTGATATTTTAGCAGCTAGTTTTTTTTTCTATTGGGTAGAATTATATTAGCAAAAATGGGAATTAATCTCCAGGTGGTTAAGGAAGACATAAAGTTCATACATATAGATACTAGCAGCATACAATATATTGTTTTATATTTTATATTCTAGGAGAAATCATTTGAACATACTTGAATTCTTTCCCTTGCCAGTCCAGTAATCCTACATTTGCCTTGATTACATTAGTCATTTCATTCGATATTTGTTTTATTTCCCTCTTTGTTCCATACAGATAATATTTATTGGCATTTGTATCATTAGTTTTGGATGTCAACTTGACTGAGTTGAGAGATATTTAAATAATGGATAAAATATGTATATTGGTGTTGGCTCTGGGGGAGGGGGACATCAGCATTTGATTTAATAAACTGAGTATAGATTAGCCTGGGACCAGGCAATAGCACACTGGGTTAATACATAGTATGAAGTGCAAGGATCCAAGGAAGGATCCCAGTTCCAGCCCTGGCTCCCCACCTCTAGGGGGCTTGCTTCACAAGTGGTGAAGCAGGTCTGCAGGTGTCTATCTTTCTCTGTCTCTATCTTCCCCATCTCTCTCAATTTCTCTGTTCTATCATTCATAAATAAATAAATAAATTGAATGGCTGCAGGAACAGTGTATTACTAGTTGAGCCACCAAGCCCCAGAGAAAACCTTGGAGACAACAAACAAACAAAAAGATTACTTTTATCATCCTGGGAAGGTGGCAACCAATTCTCTGAAGGCAAACAAACAAACAAAAAAAAACCAAACAAACAGAAAAGAGACAAGAGGATCACTTGCTCTCTCTGTTTCAGCTGGAACATTTATATATCTTGCTGTCAGACATTGGATCTTGTCTCTTGGTCCATTCCACTCAATTTAAACATACATTATTGGTTCTTTCCCCCATTTTTGTACCTTAATTTCAGACTAGGACTATATCACCAGTTTTCCTAGCTCTTAGGCATTAAGACTTAGAATTATATCCCCTAGTTCCCCGGTTCTCAAGTTTATAGCAAGACTACAGTACTTCTTGGGATCCATAATCATGTGAGTCATCCTATAATAAAGCTTCAAATATATGATAAAGTGTATATATATATATATAAAATTTCTTTATATCTATGTCTATCTATCTATCTTCTATGTTTCTTTTTCCTAGGAAACCCTAATACTGCTCAATTACCTCAACAATATATTAAATATTGAATTGTTTTAGACTCATTAACAGTTATAAGAATAAGTAGATCAAATTTAATTTGCTAAATCGTGTTAGGTTTTATATAAAACATTGCTGGAGAAAAGTGTAAGGTTATGTTCACAACACAATCATACATAATTTCATATCCTCGAAACTGAATAATCTTTTTAATATCAATTTATTAAGAATTTATGACAAAAAGAATTAGTGACACTATATAGTTCCTAAATATTACTTTAGCAACTTAGCAGCTAGTATATATTATGTGGGCTGTAAATATTTGTGGGATTTGTTGGCTTGAATTTATGTACTTCATCTAAAAATACCTTTATAATTCCACTTAAGTTAAAAAATTCATTTTTGAAAAAAAAAAGCTGAAAAATAAGAAAACACAAAGCAGAACTTGGACTGTGTTTGTTGTATTGCACCAAAGTAAAAGAATCTGGGATGGTTGACATCCTGGAACATTATGGCAGAGGAGTACCTAGAGAGGGTTGTTATATGATAAACTAAAAAATGTTACACATGTATACTACTGTACTTTACTGTTGACTGTAAACCATCAAACCCCCCTATAAAGAAAAGGAAAAAGGAAAAATTCATTTTTGGAAATGGATATTTGTTTAATTATTTGTATTCTCTTATATTATTATCATCATTATTATTATTTTGCTGTTGTTTTTGTTGAAGGACAGTGATGACAGCTACCATAGCTTATAAGGGTGTGGCCATGCTTTGGCAATGACCTCAGTCGCAATGATGGGTTATTGTGTGTGTGTGTGTGTGTATGTGTGTGTGAGTGTGTGTGTGTGTGTGTGTGTGTGTGTGTGTGTATGTGTGTGTTAAACTATGACATGCCTATGAAAGGATACTCTGCTTTGATTGGTAGGGAGGGTTTGAAGGTGGGCCTGCATATAATGTGACCACATGCATTCTCTAGAGTTGTGGTAATGAAATTGGAAGCTACCTTTTGTGAAGCAAAAGCCTCAGAGTAATCACTATGTGCTATAGCCTTTCCTCACTTATGAAAAACAGAAATAAACTTTGCATTTTCTTCCTGACCTTAAATGTATTTGCCATTATTGTTCATGGGGTATACTTTGCCAGCTGACATTACTTTAGTGAACTTACTATTATATGGTCAACACCTGCTCCGTAAATATAGAATAAAGTAGTTATATTATATTTGTGTTTGGTGAAATGAAGTGTTACCCAAGTTTTGATGTGGCGAAGACCTTTGGTGCTCTCTATATTTACAGGAGCTACATGCCACTTAACATATGCCAAACTGGGTAAGCAAACATGCTTGACTCGAACTTTCAACTTTTTATGATCTCTATGACTAGAGATTGGATCATCTGGTAGCAAATGTATAGTTTCAGCTAAGTTTGAATTCTAAATATGCCTTAAATATTAATGTAATTTTAAGTTTCTTGTTCAATACTAAATATTAATAAAAAGAAGACTTGTGGGGACTGGTAGTGTTACATCTGCTTAAGTGCATGTGGTACCATGCACAAGGACATAGGTTCAAGCCCCTGGTCCTTACTTGCAGGGGTAAAGCAGTACTGCATGTGTTTTATGTCTTTCTCTTTTTCTTTTTTTTAACTTTAATAAGTATTATCTTTATTACTTATGGATAGACCGTCAGAAATATAGAGGGAAGGGGGAGATAGGAAGAGAGACAGAAATACCTGCAATCCTGTTTAGAGTTCACTTATGCAGAACCAAATGCAGTCTTTAGTACAGGGCAAGAATTATAATTTGTATATGATAGTTTTGTTACTGTTATTCCTTACTTTTAGCAAAATATTTTTTATTTATTTATTCTGATGCTTTTGTCTTTTAACATTAGTATTTATTATTATTTGCCTCCTGGGTTATCACTGGGGTTCAGTGCCTGCACTACAAATCTGCTGCTCCTGACGGGACCATTTTTTCCATTTCATTGCATATTAATTATGCAAAAAAAACCTATCATGCCCAAGGCTCCGAAATCCCAAGATCTAAATACCCCACAGTACCATAAGCCAGAGATAAGCAGTGCGTTCTCTTTCCCTCTCGCTCTCTCTCTCTCATCATAGCATAACAATTAAAAAGATAAAAGGGATAATACTCTAAAAAAACTATTTGATATGGAGAAATATGGACAGGTTACAGGTTTCTCCAATTGGATTCAATGTTTTCTTTCCTTTCTTTTTTCTATTTTATTTTATTTTATTATTTTATTTTATTTTATTTTACCTCCAGGGTTATTGCTGGGACTCAGTGCCTGCCCCACAAATCCACTGCTCCTGGAGGCCATCTCTCCCATCTTATTGCCCTCATTGTTGTCGTTATTGTTATTGTTGTCATTGACACTGTTGGATAGGACAGAGAGAAATTGAGATAGGAGAGGAAGACAGAGAGGGAAAAAGAAAGAGACCTGCAGACCTGCTTCACCGCTTGTGAAGCAACCCCTCTGTAGGTGGGGAGCCGTAGGCTTGATTTAGTATCCTTATGCTGGTCCTTGTGCTTTGCTCCATGTGCATTCAACTCGCTGCACCACCACCCAACCCCCTATCCTTCCTTCCTTCCTTCCTTCCTTCCTTCCTTCCTTCCTTCCTTCCTTCTTTCTTTTCTTCCTTCCTTCCTTCCTTCCTTCCTTCCTTCCTTCCTTCCTTCCTTCCTTCTTTCCTTCCTTCCCTCCCTCCTTCCTTCCTTTTTTTCTTTTCTTCTTTCTTTCGATAGAGATTAAAAGGGAAGGGTAGGTAGAAAAGGAGAGAGAGAGAGAGAGACCTGAAGCTCCGCCCATGCATATAGGGACCAGGGGTTGAATGTGAGTCCTTGCATATGGTTAGTATGGTAGTCTGTCTGCTTAACCAGGTGCACCACCTCCAGATCCATTTTTTATATTCTCTACATTTCATGTTGAATAACAAACAAATGAAAAAGTCTTCTGGTTCATATTTTTCATGAGTTACAATCCAGTCATCCTATGCTCAGCAAACTGTAGAGTGAGTAGGCATGAGAGGCTACAGAAAGTGACTCAATATTTAGTTGAACTTGAAGTCTGTCTTTTACTTCACATGTAATCAAAATTGGGTCAAGTTGTACCTTCTTATTATGTTTTTAATATTCCTTATCTATGTTTACCTAATAACAATTATATAAATGAAGCATGATGCATCAATTTTGTGAAAAACATCAACAGCTGAGGAAAAGAAACTGCTGCAAAGATATAATTTGAATTTTTATTTATTTGTTTATTATTCAATTGAGACAGAGAGAAATTGAAAAGGAAGGGAGACATGGAGAGTGAGAGAGACAAAAAAAGACACCTACAGCCCTGCTTCAATACTCAAGAAGCTTTGCCCCAGCAGATGGGGATCAGGGATGTGAACCTGGGTCTCCATTCATTGTAATGTGTGTGTTTAACCAGGTACACCACAGTCCGGCCTTGCAAAGATATAATTTGTAAGCATTAATATTAGTTTTAAAATCTATGCCTTATAACTGCTCAAATAAGACTTGAGCTAATGTTCAATGTAACACATTTTAATGCTACATTCAGAACTGTTTGATCTTATTTACCTACTGAGGGACCTATTATATATAATGTGGTGTATATGATACAGTAGTTATTCTTTAAGAAAAGATTATGCTAATTACACCCATTCTATTCTTTCTACTAATGAACAGTTAAAATTAACACCTAATTAGAAATTGGTCTGATATGGTAAATATTTATATCAACCAAATGTAGACTTTGCAAATAATATTGAATATCAGTCCTTAATTTTACTAACAATTTGAATCTCTTATGGTGTATTATCAAGAAGAGCACATAGACTCTGCTAACTCTATATTGAAGATAATGGACAGTGGGGGCATTAGTCAATGACACAGCTGAACTAGTGCTGTTTTACATCATGATAAAGACATGAAGCTAAATGTGCTAAGACTGTAGAGAGGGAGATTTTAGTAAATTAAAGTTGTTTGCTTTTTATTCAGTAAGCAATCACATAAAACATGATGCAAATTTTCTCAGAATAGCTTTGCATATGACTATGTAAAGAAATATTACATAGTTATTTCTAAGATACTTTCAAATAGCATAAAGATAAAGTGCTATAACATAAGAGACATTAGTATATCTAATAAATATTTAAAAAAATAAAATTATTTAAAGTTAGCATGACCTACATATATATTTGGGGAAAGGGTACATTATAGCTCTTGTATAAAAATAAGATAAAATCAAAGTCCTACTTACCACTCATGTAACTTTTGAATATAAAGATTATGAAGATTTGCTCATGACCAGATGTTTTTAATCTTTGCTAAATACAAACAAAACGGCAGAAGATTAGACTGCACCATTTAAGGACAGTTACTGTACCAAGATGAAATAAACTAGTAACTAAACATTTTCATGTCCAAAGGCCTGGTTTGTAGTAGTAAGTTGGTTTATAGTGAGTAAGTGGGGGAGAATCTTTAAGGAAGGGAAAATAAAACAAGTATGATGCATATTAATAAGTGAAAAAGTAAATAAAATTTATCAATATGTGTGCATCTGACTCATCAGGTGATCTTTGGTATCAATTTCTAAACATTAAGTGCAGAGGCATTGACGAAATAAAGGAGGGATCAGTTAAGAAACTAATTACCAAAATATATAAAGAGCTCAGCAAACTTAGCACCAAAAAAGCAAAAGACCCCATCCAAAAATGGGCAGAGGATATGAACAAAACATTCACCTCAGAGGAGATCCAAAAGGCTAACAAACATGAAAAACTGCTCTAGGTCACTGATTGTCAGAGAAATCCAAATTAAGACAACACTAAGATACCACCTCACTCCTGTAAGAATGGCATATATCAAAAAGGACAGCAGCAACAAATGCTGGAGAGGATGTGGGGACAGAGGAACCCTTTTACATTGCTGGTGGGAATGTAAGTTGGTATAGCCTCTGTGGAGAGCAGTGTGGAAAACTCTCAGAAGGCTAGACATGGACCTTCCTTAAAATCCAGTAATTCCTCTCCTGGGGTTATACCCCAAGGACTCCATAACACCCAACCAAAAAGAGGTGTGTACTCCTATGTTCATAGCAGCACAATTCATAATAGCTAAAACCTGGAAGCAACCCAGGTGCACAACAACAGATGAGTGGCTGAGAAAGCTGTGGTATATATACACAATGGAATACTACGCAGCTATCAAAAACAATGAACCCACATTCTCTGACCCATCTTGGACAGAGCTAGAAGGAATTATGTTAAGTGAACTAAGTCAGAAAGATAAAGATGAGTATGGGATGATCCCACTCATCAACAGAGTTGAGTAAGAAGATCTGAAAGGGAAACTAAAAGCAGGACCGGATCAAGTTGTAAGTAGGGCACCAAAGTAAAAACCCTGTGGTGAGGGGTAGACATGCAGCTTCCTGGGCCAGTGGGGGGTGGGAGTGGGCAGGAGGGATGGGTCACAGTCCTTTGGTGGTGGGAATGGTGTTTATGTACACTCCTAGCAAAATGTAGACATATAAATCAGTAGTTAATTAATATGAGAGGGGGAAAATCAATTGTATGTCTCAAAGTTTCTCAAAACACAAACTGAATCTTTTTAATATATAGGCTGTATATTTGATATGCGGACTCTCTCAAAAGCCTAGACCAAGTAGATTAGAAGCATCCAATAGCACAGCTATATACAAGATACTGGATACTGTACAGCAAAGCATAACAAAAGGACTTTTCAAAGTTAACCCAATTACCAAATAATGTGATGATAACATTAACTATCGATTGTCTTTTTGAACCCTAAGACAGCAGGAACCTCACATCTCCACTATAGAGCCCCTACTTCCCCCAGTCCTGTAACCATTGGATAGGGCCCACTTTCCCATATGCATCTCCCAATCCAAACCAAATAATATTGCATCCGCCGATCACAACTTAACCAACGCAACGATTGCCACCTCAACATGCTTCACCTCAGAATGTGTCCAGAGACTTCACGTGTGGAATGACAACCCTTCAGCTTCATTACTCGGGTGAGACCTTTCCTTTTATAATACACTATAATTTCATCTCAGGTAGTTTACTTTCTAACAAATAATTTCATCTCAGGTAGTTCACTTTCTAACAAAGTCCCATAACCTATATATACACCAGTTTCTGTGAGAGAGAGCTTATGTGCACACGTATCCATAAACTACTGCAAAATATATACCTGAAAGCAGAAGTACACTAGAGTTTGCAGTGAGTACCTCCCTAACACTTCCTCTCCACCATTCTAAGCTTGGGATCCATGATTGCTCAACAAATTGTTTGGCTTCGTATGTTAACTCTCTTTTCAATCACCAGGTTCCCGATGCCACCAGGATGCTGGCCAGGCTTCCCTGGATTGAAGACCCCACCAATGTGTCCTGGAGCTCAGCTTCCCCAGAGACACACCTTACTAGGGAAAGAGAGAGGCAGACTGGGAGTATGGACCGACCAGTCAACGCCCAGGTTCAGCGGGGAAGCAATTACAGAAGCCAGACCTTCTACCTTCTGCAACCCTCAACGACCCTGGGTCCATGCTCCCAGAGGGCTAGAGAATGGGAAAGCTATCATGGGAGGAGGTGGGTTATGGAGATTGGGTGGTGGGAATTGTGTGGAGTTGTACCCCGCCTACCTTATGTTTTTGTTCATTAATCCTTTCTTAAATAAAAAATTTTAAAAAAAAGAAGTTAAGTTCTCTTTTCTGGGAAGAGAGAAAGGGTCAGTTGAATATAAAATAGTCAGGTGATAGTTCTGCTCCTGATAGTCTTGGCTCCCTGATGTCTTGTAAGAGCTGGGCCAAGCAGCTGTGGAAGGCAGCTATGTGCCATACTTTTAAAAACCTGATCTTTTTGGAATAGCTTTGAGATAAAGACTCCAGTCTATGTTCTGCTGTAGGGAGTCCTCCCATAAAATCAAATGTCTTGTAAAGGATTTGTTTTGTGGCTGGTAGGCATATTTTTGTTCTCTTGTGGTAGATACTCACATGGTAATAGAAATACTTTCAGTAGCCTCTCAGGATTGAAATGTGTATCATTGAAAAACTATCATGAGGTCAATTATATATATTATTTTTTTATTTATAAAAAGAAACACTGACAAAACTATAGGATAAGAGGGGTACAACTTCACACAATTCCCACCACCAGAACTCTGTATCCCATCCCCTCCCCTGATAGCTATCCTATTCTTTAACCTTCTGGGAGTGTGGACCCAAGGTCATTGTGGGATGCAGAAGGTGGAAGATCTGGCTTCTGTAATTGCATCCTCGCTGAACATGGGCATTGAAATGTCTATTCATACTCCCAGACTGCTTCTCTCTTTCCCTAGTAGGGAAAGGCTCTGGGGAATGGGAGCTCCAGGACACATTGGTGGTATTGTCTGTCCAGGGAATTCTGACTGGCATCATGCTAGCATCTGGAACCTGGAGATTATAAAGAGAGTTAACATGCAAAGCCAAACAAATTGTTGACCAGTCATGGTCCTAAAGTCTGGAATAGTGGAGATGAGTTGGGGGCCCCTCCATTTTGTAGATAGCTAGTAGGCATATTTTAGTTATATTCCAAAGGGCTTGTGGCTATACTAGTGTTTTCTTTTTGTTGTTGTTGTTGTTTTTGCCTGAGCCTAAAATCTGATATGTAGGTGGATCCTAATTATTGTCTGGGGAGATGATGTCATGGCTGGCAGAAGGGCCAGAAAGCTGGATCAGGGAAGAGAGTAGCTCCCAAATATGGGAAAGGTGTAGAAATATTGTTGATTGTATATCCCATCAATTTGATTTGATCTGGGTCCCATATTCAGCTTAGGAGCCTATGTGACCTCAACATCCCTGTAGATATGAGCTCATATTCTGTGGTCATAAGTAGGAACGTTCCAAGATTTCCCAGTATCAGGACCCATCTTCCTCAGATGTAGCATAGAGTATATTGTCCAGCCTCTCTTTAGAGAATGGAACATTCTCTACCATTGTTGATCCAAGTTGAGGGCAAGGTCCTTTAAGGGCTCACAAAGGGGTCTATTGTACTGTTCCTGATAGAGATGACTGACAATGGAGAGAGTGGTTTATTCATGGTCTAGGTCCATCATGTCTGTTTGGGAATCTCAGGACTTCCTGATTACAGCTCCAGCTGTTGGGGTGACCCGATAGTGACTAAGGAGTCATCATTAAAGTATGCCAGTCTCTTGCCCTTATTCAGCTTTTGTAGTCCTTGCTTTGATGAGGTTAGCTTTGGAGTGAGTGAGAGAACTGTAATAGGAAGTAGGTGAGGAGGGTATCTAAGTCTAAGTAGACTCTATTTCATTATGAACTTTATACTGACTCACTAAATACTATTGTGTACTTTTGCTTTCAGGTATATATTTTGGCCTAATTTATGAATACATGTGAACATGTACTTTTTCTTATGGGACCTGGTCTATATCTAGGTTTTGGGACTTTGTTAGGAAGTGAACCTCCTAGAATGGAATTAGAGAACACTATGAAAGGAAAGGTATCACCCGAGTAATGAGGGTGAAGGGTTGATATTCCCCGCCTGACGTCTCTGGACACAGTCTGAAGTGAAAATGTTGAGGTGGCACTTGTGATTTTGATTAGGCTGGCATAGGCAAATGCAGTATCATTTGTTATGAATTGGAAGACGTATGCAGGAAAGTGAGCCCCATCCTAGAGGTTCCAGGACTGGGGGAAATATAGGCTATATAGAGGAAGCAGGAGGTTCCTGCTGTCTTAGGGTTTAAGAAGGCAATAGATAGTAATTGCTATAATCACATTATTTGGCAATTGGGTTAACTTTGAAATATCCCTTTGTTATGATTTGCTGTATCATATAGAACATCACCATAATTTATGACCTTTGACATTATTTGTATACAGCAGTGCCACCGGTTGCTTCTGTTCTCCATGGTCTAATGTTTTAAGAGAGTCACCATATCAAAGACTCAGCCTATGTATTAAAAAGACAGTCTGTGATTTAAAAAGTTTGAGATGTTCAATCAATTTTTCCTCTCTCATATTAAGTAGTATTTATATGACTACAAATTTATAGGAATTATATACACTTTTATATAACTTAAAATTACAGTGGGGGAGGGAGAGGAAGATGGCGGCCTGAGAAGTTGCTGACAGCGAGCGCTCTGACGGCATCGTCGGCAACGGTAGGATTTTCTGCCTTTAGCAGGCCAGTTAATAAGGGGTGACACCAAAGAGTGGGTACAGTTTAATTCGGGTTAAGAATTAGAGTAAAGGTGACACGGACTAGCGGGGCTCCAGAATTCCCAGGGCGCCGGGCAAGGAGAGTGCGCCGGGCATTGTCCTCCGCCCGCCCAGGAAGGCGGCTCCTCTACCGGTTGCAGAGCGCGGCGGCAGAGACCCGGAGAGAGCACTTTAGCTCGGGGGCTTCCTCTTGGGAGAATCCAGGGTCCACCGCGACCCTGAGAGCAGATCCAAAGACTTCTTGAGTATAGCTCTCATTGGATCAAAGGATTTGGAGCTAGTTTTCATTTTTGAGAAATCCTTTAAAAAAGTCTGGAGGGGGGGGGTTTCCCGGAAGATGGCGGACTACGGAGAAGCGGCTAGCCTTTGAGCTCCGGACACATCTCGTGTAAACAATAGGATTTTCTGCCTTTAGCAGGCCAGCCAATAAGGGGCCCCAGCGGTCATACCAAGGATGTGTCTAATTAATTTGGGTTAAGAATTAGAGTAGGGGAAAAAAAAAAATTCTTTTTTCTTCCTTTTAATTTTCAAGCATACATCCTTCCCGCCGCTCCCCCCGCCCCACCATAAACAGTACCTGGGACCAGCTACTAGCAGGATACCCCATACCACCAAACAGGTTTTTTTTTGTTTTTTTCTTTTTCTTTTTTTTTTTTTTGTTTTTTTTTTTTTAAACTCACTGATACACATTTGGGAAGTTCCTCGCACTGCTCTTTAATTACAACCCTTCTTCTTATATTCTCCCTTTTCTCTCTCTTATCTCTCTCTATCTCTTTTTTTATTTTTTATTATTACTATTTTTTTTTATCCTGTCATACACTTCTTTCTTCCTTGCCTTTCTGAATTTGTGAATTACTTTGGGGAAGAAATCTGACCCAGAGTGGACTTTCTATGTGTGTATCTCTGCTCTAGTTCCCTTTACACTCTTGTTACCCCTAGAATATACACTGGATAGTAGATTTGCATAACTGTCTATTCTTGCTATCCTCTCTTTCTTTTCTCTTTCTTCACTGGGATTTGGTTACTATTTTTTCACGGACTGGAGAAATTTTTTGGCTAACTGGTAATGATTAAACTCCTTCAATACTTACTTCAGTTGCTACTGTAATTCCGGAGGTTGGTGAGTGCAATTGTCATAAAGGTATTTAGTACAGTGCTACTTGTGCTCACAACACAACAACTGAGGAACAACAGAGCATTAAAAAAAGAGAGAGAGAGAAACACATAAATAAAAAAAATATGGGTAGATTAAAAACAAATAAAACTGCTACCCCAATGAATGAAGACAAGAGCCCAGAAGAAACCATAAATCAATCAGAAGTAACCATAGATAAGAAAAGTATGCAAGCAATAATAAACTTATTAATCACAGAAATGAAAACAACATTGGAGGAAAGGAATGGCAGTATTAGGGAAACAACAGTTGAGACCCCCAAGGAAAATACTGATTATCTTGAGACAATTAGAGAACTGAAAGCTGAAATAGCTGTAATGAAGAAAGAAGCTGAGGCAAGGGAAAGCAGACTAACAGAAGCAGAAAACAGAATTAGTCAGACAGAGGATGAGTTAGAGAAAACTAAGAAAGAGGTGAAAGAGCTTAAAAAGAGATTGAGAGACACTGAAAACAACAACAGAGACATATGGGATGATCTCAAACGAAGTAACATTCGTATAATTGGCCTGCCAGAGGAAGAAAGAGAGGAAGGGGAAGCAAACATTCTAGAGGAAATAATACAAGAAAATTTCCCAGACCTGAATAACAGAAAGGATATCAAGGTGCAAGAGGCCCAGAGAGTACCAAACAGAATCAACCCAGACCTGAAAACACCAAGACACATCATAGTCACAATGAGAAGAAGTAAGGATAAAGAAAGGATCCTAAAGGCTGCAAGAGAGAAACAAAAAGTCACATACAGGGGAAAACCCATAAGACTTTCTGCAGATTTTTCCACTCAAACTCTAAAAGCCAGAAGGGAGTGGCAAGATATCTATCGAGCCCTGAATGAAAAAGGGTTTCAACCAAGGATAATATATCCTGCTAGACTTTCATTCAAGCTAGATGGAGGGATCAAAACCTTCTTAGACAAACAACAGTTAAAGGAGGCAACTATCACCAAGCCGGCCCTGAAAGAGGTACTAAAAGACCTCTTATAAACAAGAATATCACTATAATACTTGTAATATATCAGAGTAAACAAATCGTTTTTTAGAACAATGGCACTACAATACATTAAATCCATAATATCAATAAATGTCAATGGCTTAAACTCACCCATCAAAAGGCACAGGGTGGGGGGATGGATCAGAAAACATAACCCAACCATATGCTGCTTGCAAGAATCCCATCTGTCACAACAAGATAAACACAGACTTAAAGTGAAAGGATGGAAAACTATCATACAGGCTAACGGTCCACAAAAAAGGGCAGGAACAGCCATTCTCATCTCAGACACGATAGATTTTAAATTAAATAAAGTAATAAAAGATAGGCAAGGACATTACATAATGATTAGAGGATCAATCAGCCAAGAGGACTTAACAATTATTAACATCTATGCACCCAACGAGGGACCATCTAAATACATTAAACACCTACTGAAAGAATTTCAAAAATACATCAATAGTAATACAATAATAGTGGGAGACTTCAATACCCCACTCTCACACTTAGACAGATCAACAAAGCAGAGAACCAATAAAGATACAAGAGAATTGAATGAAGAGATCGACAGACTAGACCTCTTGGACATTTTCAGACTCCTCCACCCCAAAAAACTGGAATACAACTTCTTTTCAAATCCGCATAACACATACTCAAGGATAGACCACATGTTAGGCCACAAAGACAGCATCAATAAATTCAAGAGCATTGAAATCATCCCAAGTATCTTCACAGACCACAGTGGAGTAAAACTAACTTTTAACAACAAACGGAAAATTATTAAAAGACATAGAATTTGGAAACTAAACAACATGCTCCTTAAGAACCACTGGGTCAGACACTCACTCAAACAGGAAATTCAAATGTTCCTGGAAACTAATGAAAATGAAGACACAACCTATCAAAATATTTGGGACACAGCGAAAGCAGTACTGAGAGGGAAACTTATAGCCATACAATCACATATTAAACACCAAGAAGAAGCCCAAATGAACGACCTTACTAGACACCTCAAGGACTTAGAGGAAGAGGAACAAAGGAACCCTAAAGCAACCAGAAGGACAGAAATCACTAAAGTTAGAGCAGAAATAAACAACATCGAAAATAAAAGAACCATACAAAAGATCAATGAAGCCAAATGTTGGTTCTTTGAAAGATTAAACAAAATTGACAAACCCCTAGCCAGACTCACCAAACAAAAAAGAGAGAAGACTCAAATTAATAGAATTGTAAACGATGCAGGAGATATCACAACTGACACCACAGAAATCCAGAGAATTCTGCGAAACTTCTATAAAGAACTAGATGCCACCAAGCTAGAGAATCTGGAAGAAATGGAACAATTCCTAGAAACCTATGCACTTCCAAAACTGAACCAAGAAGAACTACAAAATCTAAATGCACCAATCACAGACAAAGAAATTGAAACCGTTATTAAGAATCTCCCCAACAACAAAAGTCCTGGACCAGATGGCTTCACAAATGAATTCTACAAAACTTTCAGGAAACAGTTAATACCCATACTTCTTAAGCTATTCCATAAGATTGAAGAAACAGGAATACTCCCTTCCACCTTTTATGAAGCCAACATCACCCTGATACCAAAAGCTGATAGGGACAGAACAAAAAAGGAAAACTACAGACCAATATCTCTGATGAACATAGATGCCAAAATATTAAACAAGATCTTGGCCAACCGGATACAGCAACACATCAAAAAGATTGTTCATCATGACCAAGTGGGATTCATCCCAGGAATGCAAGGCTGGTTCAACATCCGTAAATCAATCAATGTCATTCATCACATCAATAAAAGCAAAGCCAAAAACCACATGATTATCTCAATAGATGCAGAGAAAGCCTTTGACAAAATCCAACACCCATTCATGCTCAAAACTCTACAGAAAATGGGAATAGATGGGAAATTCCTCAAGATAGTGGAGTCTATATATAGCAAACCTACAGCCAACATCATACTCAATGGACAGAAGCTGAAAGCATTCCCCCTCAGATCGGGGACTAGACAGGGCTGTCCACTGTCACCGTTACTCTTCAACATAGTATTGGAAGTTCTTGCCATAGCAATCAGGCAAGAGAAAGAAATCAAAGGGATACAGATTGGAAGGGAAGAAGTCAAGCTCTCACTATTTGCAGATGATATGATAGTATACATAGAAAGACCTAAAGAATCCAGTAGAAAATTACTGGAAGTTGTTAGGCAATATAGCAAGGTATCAGGCTACAAAATCAATGTACAAAAATCAGTGGCATTTCTTTATGCAAACACTAAATCTGAAGAAGAAGACATCCAGAAATCACTCCCATTTACTGTTTCAGCAAAATCAATCAAATACCTAGGAATAAAGTTGACCAAAGAAGTGAAAGACTTGTATACTGAAAACTATGAGTCGCTACTCAAGGAGATAGAAACTGATACCAAGAAATGGAAAGATATCCCATGCTCATGGATTGGAAGAATAAATATCATCAAAATGAATATTCTCCCCAGAGCCATATACAAATTTAATGCAATACCCATCAAAGTTCCACCAGGCTTCTTTAAGAGAATAGAACAAACGCTACAATCATTTATCTGGAACCTGAAAACACCTAGAATTGCCAAAACCATCTTAAGGAAAAGAAACAGAAATGGAGGCATCACACTCCCAGACCTTAAACTATATTATAAAGCCATCATCATCAAAACAGCATGGTACTGGAACAAAAATAGGCATACAGACCAGTGGAACAGAATTGAAAGCCCAGAAGTAAATCCCAACACCTATGGGCATCTAATCTTTGATAAGGGGGCCCAAAGGATTAAATGGAAAAAGGAGGCTCTCTTCAATAAATGGTGCTGGAAAAACTGGGTTGAAACATGCAGAAGAATGAAATTGAACCACTTTATCTCACCAGAAACAAAAATCAACTCCAAATGGATCAAAGACCTAGATGTCAGACCAGAAACAATCAAATACTTAGAGGAAAACATTGGTAAAACACTTTCCCACATACACCTCAAGGACATCTTTGATGAATCAAACCCAATTGCAAGGAAGACCAAAGCAGAAACAAACCAATGGGACTACATCAAATTGAAAAGCTTCTGCACATCCAAAGAAACTATTAAACAAACAGAGAGACCCCTCACAGAATGGGAGAAGATCTTCACATGCCAGACATCAGACAAGAAACTAATCACCAAAATATATAAAGAGCTCAGCAAACTTAGCACCAAAAAAGCAAATGACCCCATCCAAAAATGGGCAGAGGAAATGAACAAAACATTCACCACAGAGGAGATCCAAAAGGCTAACAAACATATGAAAAACTGCTCTAGGTCACTGATTATCAGAGAAATGCAAATCAAGACAACACTAAGATACCACCTCACTCCTGTAAGAATGGCATACATCAAAAAGGACAGCAGCAACAAATGCTGGAGAGGATGTGGGGACAGAGGAACCCTTTTACATTGCTGGTGGGAATGTAAATTGGTACAGCCTTTGTGGAGAGCAGTCTGGAAAACTCTCAGAAGGCTAGACATGGACCTCCCATATGACCCAATAATTCCTCTCCTGGGGTTATACCCCAAGGACTCCATAACACCCAACCAAAAAGAGGTGTGTACTCCTATGTTCATAGCAGCACAATTCATAATAGCTAAAACCTGGAAGCAACCCAGGTGCCCAACAACAGATGAGTGGCTGAGAAAGCTGTGGTATATATACACAATGGAATACTATGCAGCTATCAAGAACAATGAACCCACCTTCTCTGACCCATCTTGGACAGAGCTAGAAGGAATTATGTTAAGTGAACTAAGTCAGAAAGATAAAGATGAGTATGGGATGATCCCACTCATCAACAGAAGCTGACTAAGAAGATCTGAAAGGGAAACTAAAAGCAGGACCTGATCAAATTGTAAGTAGGGCTCCAAAGTAAAAACCCAGTGGTGAGGGGTAGGCATGTAGCTTCCTGGGCCAGTGGGGGGTGGGAGTGGGCGGGAGGGATGGGTCACAGTCCTTTGGTGGTGGGAATGGTGTTTATGTACACTCCTAGCAAAATGTAGACATATAAATCAGTAGCTAATTAATATGAGAGGGGGAAATCAATTGTATGTCTCAAAGTTTCTCAAAAGACAAACTGAATCTTTTTAATATATAGGCTATGTATTTGATATGTGGACTCTCTCAAAAGCCTAGACCAAGTAGATTAGAAGCTTCCAATAGCACAGCTATATACAAGATACTGGGTACTGTCCAGCAAACCATAACAAAGGGACTTTTCAAAGTTAACCCAATTAACAAATAATGTGATGATAATATTAACTATTGATTGTCTTTTTGAACCCTAAGACAGCAGGAACCTCACATCTTCACTATAGAGCCCCTACTTCCCCCAGTTCTGGAACCCTTGGATAGGGCCCACTTTCCCGTATGCATCTCCCAATCCAAACCAAATAACATTGCATCTGCCGATCACAACCTAACCAAGGCAACGATTGCTACCTCAACATGCTTCACCTCAGAATGTATCCAGAGACTTCACGTGTGGAATGACAACCCTTCAACTTCATTACTCGGGTGAGACCTTTCCTTTAATAGTACACTCTAATTTCATCTCAGGTAGCTCACTTTCCAACAAAGTCCCATAACCTAGATATACACCAGTTTCTGTGAGAGAGAGCTTATGTGCACATGTATCCATAAACTACTGCAAAATATATACCTGAAAGCAGGACTACACTAGAGTTTGCAGTGAGTACCTCCCTAACACTTCCTCTCCACTATTCCAAGCTTGGGTTCCATGATTGCTCAACAAATTGTTTGGCTTCATATGTTAACTCTGTTTTCAATCACCAGGTTCCAGATGCCACCAGGATGCTGGCTAGGCTTCCCTGGATTGAAGACTCCACCAATGTGTCCTGGAGCTCAGCTTCCCCAGAGTCACACCCTACTAGGGAAAGAGAGAGGCAGACTGGGGGTATGGACCGACCAGTCAACGTCCATGTTCAGCGGGGAAGCAATTACAGAAGCCAGACCTTCTACCTTCTGCATCCCTCAACGACCCTGGGTCCATGCTCCCAGAGGGATAGAGAATGGGAAAGCTATCAGGGGAGGGGGTGGGTTATAGGGATTGGGTGTTGGGAATTGTGTGGAGTTGTACCCCTCCTACCTTATGCTTTTGTTCACTAATCCTTTCTTAAATAAAAAATTAAAAAAAAAAAAAAAAAAAAAAGAAAAGGACACTTAAAAAAAAAAAAATTACAGTGGGATTGGAAAATATAAAAAATGGGTATAAATATAAAAACACTGCCTATAAAGCAGCAATGGTAGGGACTGCCCACTCTTTGAAGGGAGACTGGGTCATCCTACCCTGCCATTTGAGGAAGACTGGTCCTGAAATGAGTGCAGACTACAATATTCCCAGCTGTAACCATGAACTGCGAACTCAGACTGACAGGGACTTAGAGGTTACACAAGGTCCTGTGCTAAATGTAAAAAAAAAAAAAAAAAAAAAAAAAAAAGGGCCCTGGGTCAGGTCGATGGTGTAGACAGTTAAAGATATTTATATACTTTCTTCAAGTTTGGGGGTCACTCTCTCCCCTAATACAAATATCTAGCCCTATTCTCAATTCTGACACCATCTTCCCAGACAACAGTTTTGTCCAACTCCATGTTAGCTATCAAACACAAGCAAAAACTATGAATGTCATGGTCTCCTAGGAACATACCTGAGATAGACTTCCTAGCTTCTTTCCACAATAAGATCCCTATTCTCATTTACTCTATTCCTGCTTTTTAGTTCCTATTTATTAAACATTTTGTCCTGCTTTATATCTTGCTATCTTTCAGCCACCAAGTTGCAGATGCTATCATGATTCCATCCTGACTTTCTTGGGCAGACAACCTCACCAATATATCCCAGAACCTCACCTCTCTAGAGCCCTACCCCACTAGGGAAAGAAAAAAGCAGGCTGAGTGTATGGATAGACCTACAAACACTCATGTCCAGTGAAGAAGTAATTACAGAATCGAGACCTTCCACTTTCTGCACCCCATAAAGAAGTTTGTACCATAATCCCAGAGGGGGAGAAATTGTGAGTGAAAATGACCAGATGGCTCTGAATTCCAACTCCATCAGGACTCTGAGAGAGAAGAGGAAGAGCATTTGGAAGTAGTAATAGGTGTGGATGTGACTTAGAAAGGACAGGGCCATAAGGGGGAAAAAAAAAAGGGCACAAATATATTTAAATATAGACAGATAGTTATAGAAATAATAGTCAACCTGGGGCTGGATAGTGGCACACCTGGTTAAGTACATATTACAATGTGTAAGGACCTGAGTTCAACCCCTCAATCCCCAACTGCAGGGGGAAAGCTTCAAAAGTGGTGAAGCAGAGCTACAGATCTCTCTCTACTCTCTATCTCTCCTTTCCTCTTGATTTCTGGCTGTCTCTATCAAATAAATAAAGATAATAAAACATAAAAAATAATGATCAACCTGTATCTGCAACCTTGGAAGTACAACTGTTTCTTCCAGTGGAGGAAATGGGGATACAGAACTCTGGTGGTATGAATGGTGCAGAATTATCCCCTTTTATAATATTAAGTCACTAGTAAAGTTCTTGTAAGTAAACAGCATAATTCTATAAGTGGATTGATTACTAATAAAGACTAAAGTAGAAAAAAAACACCTACTTAGCTACAAAGAGTTACACGATTCATTTTAAGATTTGTTATAACTCTCAGAACTTTGGAGCATCCTTCATATTGATATCAGGGACTGAATTATTATAAGAAAATTAAATATACATAATAGTAACATTAATAATATCTAATAGGTTTTCTCTTTTGCTATAACTTACTATTTAAAGTTCCCAGCTCCTAATCTATTTTAAAAACACATATACAATGTAAATATGTAAATAAACTGAATGTACTCTAAAACATATTATGCATAATTGTATAGAAATAATTCATTCTTTATCTATATGGCAAAATAGGTTACTCACTGCTAGCCTGAATTAGAAGAAAATGTTATGCCTAGAGATACTTCTGAAGTTTTGTTTGTTAGATCTGAAAATGTCCCTTACACTTTTTGTAAATTGTAAAGCTTTTCATTTCTTTTTTTTTCTAAGACATGGTTATTTTGCTTATGTGGCACTAATCTGAATTGCTTAGACCAATCTCTTAGGAGATGGAGTTTATGTCTGATATGTACATTTGTGTTGTAATGAGAATAATGTTTTAAACATGTGCAGTCGGCTTTTGGCTGTTTTTATAATTGTAAAAAAACTTATTTATGTAATTATCAGCTGCAAATCTATTATTGCTATTGCAAAATTAAGTTACTTTTTGAACACAGGCTATGTTCTGATACTGTCATCTAAAACAATACAAAATAGTTACATGAAATATTGAAATTTCCTGTAGTCTATGAATCTAAGTCACAGACTATATCTTTTCCATCCATGGCCACCAGTATTCAAAGTGATGATGTGAGAACTAAAGGAAAGAAAATGTTTTTTCAGATTCCGGAAGATGGTAGAATGAGAAGCTATTAGTGGCTTGAGCTCTGACCACATCTACTGGAAACGGTAGGATTTTTTGCTTTTAGTAGGCCAGTCAATAAGGGGTCCCAGCGGTGACACCAAGGAGGTGACTATAACTCAATTTGGGTTAGAAAATAGAGTAAAAAGAAAGGGAAAATTTTTTTTCTTTTAAATTATTATTCCCGAAGTGCACCCCTCCCACCTCCCCCCATAAAAAGTCCCTGGGGACCAGAGATCTGCTCCTAGCAGGCTCCTCTGCTGAGCTTCTTTCTTTACCAAGACTCCTGTCCCACCAGGGGGTGTCGTTCAATCTAAGTCTATTTCCTTCTGAAACCTTTGGCCTTTTTTCTTTCTAAATAGCCAACCAGCTGCCTCTACTCAGGGGGCCTGAGGCAATCTGGAGCCATCCAAGCTGAAGACAGAACAGGTTTTGTACTCTGTTCTATTTTATTATCAATACAAGATAAACACGTACCCCTTTCCCCCTCTCATTCAGGTTGACCAGAATTAACACTTAGTGTTTGCTAGGGGACTGGGTGTCTTATTCACTGCTAAAATAACTTGTTTCACTTTTCCTACTGTCCCCACCCATTCTCTCCCTCCCCCCCCAGATAGCTAGTTAAATAATAATAAATAAATAAATAACTCTTTCCTTTTAGTGATTTTTTATTACTGTTCTTTTTCTTATCTTTTTCTTTTTTCTCTCTCTCTTTTTCTTCTTTTTCTCATTCTTGTCATCCTTTCTTCCTAGCTCCTTCAGCTTTCTGAATTCACTGATACACGTTTGAGAATTATTTTGGGGAAATCTGACTCAGAGTGGACTCTCTCTGCGGGTATCTCTTCTCTACTTCCCTTTCTCCTTTAGCTACCCCTAGAATATACAGTGGATAGTAGATTTGCATAACTGTCTATTTTTGCTACTCTTGTCTAGTCCTGAGGTTTTTTTTTTTTTCTTTCTTAACAATCAGCAGCCTCTGCTCAAGAGGCTTGAGGCAAACTAGGACAAGTTTTTTACCCTGCTCTATTTTATTATTAATATTATATAAAGGTATATCTCTTTCCCCCCCTCCCTTAGGTTGACCAGAATAAACTCTTAGGGTATCTTTCATTGCTAAGGGACTGGGCATGTTACCCATTGCGGACAGAATTTGTCTTACTACTCCTACCTCCTCTACAGACTCTCCCCTTCTCCCCCCTCCTAGCTAATTAAAAAAATAAAATAAAATAAAAAATAAATTAATCAATTAAAAAAACTTTCCTTTTACTGCTCTTTTATTACAGCTCTTTTTCTTATCTTTTTTCTTTTCTCTCTCTTGTTTCTCTTTTTTTTAATTTTGTCTTCCATTTCTTCCTTCCAGTAATTCCTCTCCTGGGGTTATACCCCAAGGATTCCATAACACCCAACCAAAAAGAGGTGTGTACTCCTATGTTCATAGCAGCACAATTCATAATAGCTAAAACCTAGAAGCAACCCAGGCGCCCAACAACAGATGAGTGGCTGAGAAAGCTGTGGTATATATACACAATGGAATACTATATAGCTATCAAGAACAATGAACCCACCTTCTCTGACCCATCTTGGACAGAGCTAGAAGGAATTATGTTAAGTGAGCTAAGTCAGAAAGATAAAGATGAGTATGGGATGATCCCACTCATCAACAGAAGTTGAGAAAAGAAGATCTGAAAGGGAAACTAAAAGCAGGATCTGACTAAATTGAAAGTAGGACACCAAAGTAAAAACCCTGTGGTGAGGGGTAGTGCAGCTTCCTGGGGCAGTGGGGGGTGGGAGTGGGCGGGAGGGATGGGTCACAGTCTTTTGGTGGTGGGAATGGTGTGTATGTACACTCCTAGTGAAGTTTAGTCATATAAATCACTAGTTAATTAAAATGAGAGGGGGAAAATTAATTGTATGTCTCGATTTTTTTTAAAACACAGTCTGAGTCTTTTTAAAATATAGGCTGTGTATTTGATATGCGGACTCCCTCAAAAGCCTAGACCAAGTAGATCAGAAGCACCCAATGCACAACTATACTGGGTACTATACAGCAAACCATAACAGAAGGACTTTTCAAAGTTAACCCAATTACCAAATAATGTGATGATAACATTAACTATCGATTATCTTTTTGAACCCTAAGACAGCAGGAACCTCACATCTCCACTATAGAGCTGATATTTCCCCCAGTCCTGGAACCTTAGGATAGGGCCCACTTTCCCGCATGCCTCTCCCAATCCATATCAAATAATATTGCATCCGCTGATTGCAACCTAATCAACACAATGATTGCCACCTCAACATGCTTCAGCTCAGACTGTGTCCAGAGACTTCACGTGTGGAATGACAACCCTTCAGCTTCATTACTGGGTTGAGGCCTTTCCTTTCATAGTATTCTCTAATTGCATCCCAGGTGGTTCACTTTATAACAAAGTCCCAAAACCTAAATATAGACCAGGTTCTGTGAGAGAGAGCATATGTTCACATGTATCCAATAAGTAGTGCAAAATATATACCTGAAAGCAGAAGTACACAATAGTCTGCAGTGAGTACCCCCCTAACACTTCCTCTCCACTATTCCAACCTTTGTGTCCATGATTGCTCAACAATTTCTATGTTTACTCTCTTTTCATGACATACAACAATTTGTATGTTAACTCTCATTAACATACAACAATTTGTATGTTTACTCTCTTTTCTTTGTATGTTAACTCTCTTTTCAGCTCCCAGGTTCCAGATGCCATCAGGATGCTGCCAGGCTTCCCTGGACTGAAGACCCCACCAATGTGTCCTGGAGCTCCGCTTCCCAAGACACCCACCCTACTAGGGAAAGAGAGAGGCAGACTGGGAGTATGGACCTACCAGTCAACGTCCATGTTGAGCAGGGAAGTAATTACAGAAGCCAGACCTTCCACCTTTTTCAACCCACAGTGACCCCTGGGTCCATGCTCCCAGAGGGATAGAGAATGGGAAAGCTATCAGGGGAGCGGATGGGATATGGAGATTGGGTGGTGGGAATTGTGTGGAACTGTACCCCTCCTACCCTATGGTTTTGTTAATTTATCCTTTGTTAAATAAAAAATAAATAAAAAATAAATAAAAATAAAAATATTGTGTTATCCAGCTAATAAAAAAATGCAAAGAAAGAAAATGTTTTTGTGTATTTCTTAGGCCTTCCTGGGATTACACAGTAGTGCGAAAACAACAACAAAATTGACACTGCTTGAATACATTTTATTAAGGAAATTAATTTATTATCAATTTTCTTAACACCATCAGCTTAATAAATGACTCCTTCTTCCTAAGTTTGTGACAGAGGATTGATTTTTGTAGGAGGGGCTCAGGAGGAAGAATGGAGATTGCTTTTGAGATGATGACGCCTTCTAGAGGATCTTCTCTCAAAAGAGTGTAAGATTTAAACTCTGTATGTCTAAACAACTTTTTTTGAAAAAAATACCTTTTTACAGACCCTCCCTTTCTTCTTCCTGGAGAGGAGGAACTTGTGGCACTTTAAGAGATTCCTCCTTTCTTCTTCCTAAAGTCCTTTTCTTGGAAAGCTATATTGATTAATTTTGATCTCGTTTGGACTTCACTACTTTAAGACAGTGATGGGTGCATGCTTGTGTGTGTGTGGTGGGGGTAGACGGTGGTGGCAGCAGACACGAGAATATCGAGCTTAGAGTGAATTGAGGACCAGACTCAAATCCAGGTTGAGTACATGACAAAGCAGGTACCTTCTCAGGCAAGTGTCTTGCTGTCCTAGAAAGCTTTGTTATTCTGTTACCCAGATTTTTTTGGTCTCTGCCATGTATATAGGTGGTAAGCATGTTGTTAATACATTTCTCTTTACTGTTTATTATATTGATCTGCCTCATGCTTGTTTATTTACCTTGTCTAAAAGATCTCAGAGAGGTACAAAATGATTACTTTTTATATCTGCTTTACCCAAAACAGTATAAAAAGATTCTTATTGTGTTGTTGAAATAATACACTAGGAATCACTAGTTAATTAATATGAGAGGGGGAAAATTAATTGTATGTCTCAAAGTTTTTCAAAACACAAACTGAATCTTTTTAATATATAGGCTGTGTAACTGATATACAGACTCTCTCAAAAGCCTAGACCAAGAAGATCATAAGCAACCAATAGCACAGCTATATACAAGATACTGGGTACTGTACAGCAAACCCTAACAAAAGGACTTTTCAAAGTTAACCCAATTACCAAATAATGCTATGATAACATTAACTATCAATTGTCTTTTTGAACCCTAAGACAGCAGGAACCTCACATCTCCACTATAGAGCCTCTACTTCCCCCAGTCCTGGAACCATTGGATAGGGCCCACTTTCCCGTATGCCTCTCCCAATCCATATCAAATAATATTGCATCTGCCGATCACAACCTAACCAACATAACAATTGCCACCTCAACATGCTTCACTTCAGACTGTGTCCAGAGACTTCACGTGTGGAATGACAACCCTTCAGCTTCATTACTCGGGTAAGACCTTTCCTTTCATAGTATACTCTAATTCCATCTCAGGTGGTTCACTTTCTAACATTGTCCCAAAACCTAGATATACACCAGTTTCTGTGAGAGAGAGCATATGTTCACACGTATCCGTAAACTACTGCAAAATATATACCTGAAAGCAGAAGTACACTAGAGTTTGCAGTGAGTATCCCCCTAACACTTCCTCTCCACTATTCCAACTTTGGGTCCATGATTACTCAATAATTTGTTTGGCTTCGTATGTTAACTCTCTTTTCAGTCACCAGGTTCCAGATGTCATCAGGGTGCCTGCCAGGCTTCCCTGGACTGAAGACCCCACCATTGTGTCCTGGAGCTCTGCTTCCCCAGAGACCCACCCTACTGGGGAAAGAGAGAGGCAGACTGGGAGTATGGACCTACCAGTCAACACCCATGTTCAGCGGGGAAGCAATTACAGAAGCCAGACCTTCTACCTTCTGCAACCCACAATGACCCTGGGTCCATGCTCCCAGAGGGATAGAGAATGGGAAAGCTATCAGGGGAGGGGATGGGATATGGAGATTGGGTGGTGGGAATTGTGTGGAATTGTGCCCTTCCTACCCTATGGTTTTGTTAATTAATCCTTTCTTAAATAAAAAAGGAAAAAAAAAGAAATAATACACTAGGATAATGTCTTCTTTGCCATGTGTTGGACCCAGGTTTGAGCCTGCCCCCAGTTCAATGAAGGCAATGTCAGTGCTGTAGTTCTCTTTCTCTCTTTCTCTGTCTCTATTTAGGTAGCTCAAAATTTAGTTAGTTATTTATTTATTTATTTATTTATTTATTTATATTTTTTACAGACAGAAAAAAGGATGGAGAGAACAGACCACAACTCAGGTCTGAATTATTATGGTACTGAAGATTGAATCTATATTCTCTGGTATACAAATTTGGTATTCCTAGCACAAACCAAAACTTTGATGTTATCTTTCACACCAATTTTTTTTTTACACCATTTCTCAAATTTATCAGCAAAATCTATCACCTCTGGATTTTAAGGCATTCACAAATTTTAAATTCTCACACTGTCTAAAATTATTACCTTGTCAATGCAGCACAATCTTTGATTAAGTTAATGAATGAAATGTTGAACCAAGTATATTGAGAATATGTAATAAAATCATAATATAAAATTGTGATTAAGAATGATTAAACTGATATAACATATATGAGTTTGTACTTTATAAATTTGCATGTTTTACAGGTGCTTAATATTTGTAACTTAACAAAATCAAAACTATTTCAACTCATTTACATGAAAATAAGACATATCATTGGTATGCTGTACAATACATACCTGTCACTGATCCTGAAAGCTGTGCAATTTCTCAGCAACTTCGGTGGCTTAGTATGTTAATTAAATCCCTCAAATTTGATAATCAGAACTTCTTAAGTTTAATGTTTGATTAATTTGCATATTAATCTGGAATCTTGTCTACTGTGAATGACACATGCTGCTTCTGATTTTTTAGAACAAGTTACACACTGTGATAAAATTGTCATTCGTATAAGAAAATGTATCTTCATAATAATCTTAAATGACTAATTTGTAATTTATATAAAAGCTGAAAAGATTTTCTTAAATAATAAAAACTACAGCTATTTAAGAAATCCATTAGCCATATAATACATGAAAATCAGGCAGATGGAATATTCATTCAATTGTTACTTTTTAAGCATCTCTCAGTCACCAGGCTTTGTGTTCAGTTCAGGAATAAGATACAAACCCAAAACTCTGGTTCATATCTGACCCTCGAAAATAAAGAATAATGCCCCTGGCCTTATATATAGTTTTTCTCTGTTTGAAAGTATATAAGTAGGGGCAAGGTGGTGGCACACCTGCTTGAGCACACATGTTGCAGTGCTCCAGGACCCAGGTTCAAGCCCTGGTCCCCACATGCAGGAGGAAAGATTTGCAAGTGGTGAAACAATGTTGCAGATGTTTCTCTGACTCTCTCCCTCTCTACCAACTTCTTCCCTCTCAATTTCTGATAGTCTCTATCCAATAATTAAATAAAGGTAATTTTTAAAAAATGTATATAAATAACACCACTTTATTCATGTTGGCACTTATAAAGTTTTGATGTACTTTATGTATAAATTTTATATCAAAATATAAAGCAATAAATTGTTTTATTTAAAGTAGTGAGTGTTACACTTTACAGTTTGTTATTTTATCAAATGTTTTATCTCTTTTTTTTCTTTTTATTTTACAAGACAGAGAATTTGAGAGAGAAGTGAGGAGATAGAAAGGGAGAAAGATAGACACTTGCACACCTGCTTCACTGCTTGTAAGACGACCCTGCCTACAGATGGGGAGCCTGGGGCTTGAACCAGGATCTTAATGAGGGTCCTCATACTTCGAGCTATGTGCAGTTAACCCTGTACATCACTGCCCCACCCCCAACTAAGTGTTTCTTTAATCAGCTATGTCAACATGATAAATGCTAGTTTTGCTTGATATAGTTAACTAGAATATTTTATGTATTTTATAATAGTTTGTGATTTGCAGCATTATTTTCTCTATGTGTGGAACTAATTAAAATGAGTGGACTTTTATATAATAATCTATATGGTTTTCTTGTTTTTTAGCAGGCCTTTGCTCAGTACCATACTATACCCAATTGACTAAGTACAAAGACTATATATACCAGGAAAATATCTAGTTTGATGACTTAGGTAATTTCTTCTACATCCACATATGGCTGACAGTAAGTGTAGGCGTATGTCTGGGCCACTTGCCCAACTGTACCAGTGGCCCTCTTTCATTTCCTTTTCCTTATTCAGCAGCAAACATGAATGACAGGACAGTTACCAGACTTTAAGACAAAAAATATCCAGACTAGAATAAATGTTTCCACTACGTTAGTCATCTTAGGCTTTTCTTTGTGGTGAGCACCTGTATGAAAAAAGAATGAAAATTTTGTTTTCACTGATAGCATCTTTTCAAATATGTTTTGCTTCAAAGAACACCAAACCACATATATGGTTTCAATCAGACATCCAAATGTTTACTCTGAGTCACAAAGTAGTTCCAACACACTGGAGCTAGGGATTCCCTTCATAGATATTTTGGTTGGCTAGTGACACTGAAAGTTCTTAAATATAGAGTTGTATGGCTATATTTTATGTAGTTTGCTTATTTTTTTTCTACTTAGCGATGTTCTTGATTTTTCTGGGTAACACCTGGAGTTATATTCTATAATAAAAGGAAAGTGGATGGGAGACAGTTTCTAAAACTGTGGTTGTCTGTGTCTTTATCATATAAGCTTAAGAAGATATAATAATAGTTAAACCACAAGACAAATTATATATTGAATCATGTTTATTACAGTAGGGATAAAGAAAAAAAGGAGGTTTCTGTATAGAAATACCAAGGAGACATGCAGTGCCAAAGATTCTGTTATTTGTGAACTTGTATAATGTCAATGTTCAATAAAGAACATTTTAGGGAGTAAAAAGATCATGAGCTTTTCTTCCTGAGAAGAAATTACCCAGTTGCACTGGCCTGATGATTGCAAACTGGGAATTACTACTGTTAAAAGCTGAAAAGTAAGTCTGACTTTGATTTGAGAGGTGAGATTGAACACGTTGTGTTTTTTTAAATGTAGTAATGTGTGTGTTGTTGAAAAGTTATTCTGAAGTCTTGTTTAGAATAGAATAGCTTTAGAGGAATTAAGTATTAGGCCAGAGATGAAATAAGAGAAGAACCCAATATAAGGTAGAGATAAAAATAAGAAGAGAAAATGTGAGAGTAAAACATGATTAACTGATAGAGAGAAACCTTTATAGAGAGCATAAGCATTCTATTCTTAATTTTCTTTTAAAAAACTTATTAATGTACTTAAGTGTTTCTATTTTATACTTGATAGGACAGAGACAAATTGAGAGGGGAAAAGGAGATAGAGAGGGAGAAAGACAGAGAAACACCTACAACCCTTTTTCACCACTTGTGAAGTTTTCCCCCTGCATGTGGGGACAAGGAGCTTGAAACCAGGTTCTTGCACACTGTAATGTGTGTACTCAACCAGGCACTGTACCACTGCCTGGCCCCTTGTTTTGAATTTTCTCTAGTACTACTCCAGAATTCATTCATTCTCTTTATAAAGCATGTTTGAATTTATTATTATATTGCTTAAATTATTTTTTCTCTTTATTATAGTTAAGACAAATAGAAAAAATAATTAATAATGATAATGATTAATACTTTTTTTTTAGTATACTACTTTTACCTGGAAAACAATAGATAAAGCAAACATTATATCAGTAGGTTTTCACTTTCTTCTTGGTTACCATTAAATCTCCGGATTGTCTATTCAGACACGCAAGAGAACTCTGAAATTCTGAGACACTGTGAATATACTAACAATGATCTTATGTATATAACATTCATGTCATTACATAACTTAAACAAGACTTATTTGAGGCATTTGGGTTTGCAGTTTCTTCCACTCTATAATCCTCTATGTACTAATTAATGGTATAATTTGGAATCCATCACTAAATTGACTACTGTTATAAGTTATACTATCTCTTTAAGAATCTTCAAGAAGTCATAATACATAATTTTTATTAGCAGATAACTTTTCCCACTTATTTTAACTATCTGAAATAATTTGGAATAGGAGTACAAAATCATATCTATGAAAATGTGTCATGCAAGATTTATAGATCAAGTGTTTTATGTATAAATAACAACTCTTCCCTGATCCAGCTTTCTGGTCCTTTTTCCAGCCATGACATCATCTCCCCAGACAGTAACTTGGATCCACCTTCATATCAGAATTCAGGATCAGTGAAAAAAAACTAGTTTAACCATAGGACCTTTGGAATATAACTAAAATATGCCTATCTACAAAAAGGAGGACCCCTCACCTCCCCCAACTCTTCATCAGCACTACTCCAGCCTTTAGGTTCATGATTAGTGAACAAGTTGTTTGGCTTTATATGTTAACTCTCTTTTCAGCCACCAGGTTCCAGATGCTAGCATGATGCCATCCAGACTTCCCTGGACAGACAACCCCACCAATGTGTCCTGGAGCCCTGCTTCCCCAGAATCCTACCCCATTAGGGAAAGAGAGAGTCAGGATAGAAGTATGGATCGACCTGTCATCATCCATGTTAGCGTGGAAGCAATCACAGAAGCCAGACCTTCCACCTTCTGCATCCCACAATGACATTGGGTCTATACTCCCAGAGGGATAAAGAATAGGAAAGCTGTCAAGGAAGGGGATGGGATATGGAGTTCTGGTGGTGGGGATTATGTGGAGTTGTACCCCTCTTATCATATAGTTTTGTCAGTGTTTCTTTTTATAAATAAAAAAGAATAACAACTTACAACTCTTTACACTAACTATATCTTCATACAAAGTTTTAGAAAATATAATGGTTTCCTTTTGCTGAACTTGATCCTCTTCTTTTTTCAATTATGCCCTTTGGGAATGCACTTCCTAAAGTTGTTTAACAAAAATAAAAAAAAAAAACACCTTCAGATCTCTGGGTTTTGTTTTTCACCCAAGGAAAACACTGATAGTTCACATCAAATGCTCCAAGATAGAATAAGTCACATGAAAAAGGGCATTATTCATGCTTTATTTACAACTTTTAATGTGTTAATATTTTTTAGAATAGTGATGCTTAAAGCTCAAGATAATTTATCTAAAATTCTTTTAAAATGCTTAGTATTATAGATGTTAGAATTATGATAAAAATGAAGAAACAAAAGTTAAATGTAGTAACGGTAATATTTTTAGTCAATAGCAATAGTTCCTTTAAGAAAATAATCTTTCACTAGAATTTATTTTTGAATCTCATTAACTGCTTTATAAGACAAAGCTTTATTAATCCATATATTAAAACTATTTTTAAAAATGTAATTTGTAGGAGGCTATTTCAACAAAATCCATGACATTTCCTCCTGCATATTACAGATTTAAGTAGTAATCATTATATTTCTATTTATTACATGGGTAAGGACAAATAAAGTAACAAGGAATAAGTATTCTAAACAGAAAAATGGGGTTACTTTGATGCTACCATGTTTTGGCAACCATGTATCAAATTCTGTGACTCTATAACCTAGCTATCACATTAATAATCCTTTAATGTTAATACTTTTTATTTGTAAGGTTAGGGTCAGGCATAAACACATTTTTACTATTTCTGGGTAGAGTTTTTATCAGGTAGAGAGAAAAAAATAACAGACTGAGAAAGTGAGAGATACCACAGTACTAGACCTTCTTTTGTGGCATAGTGCTATTACATAGAACAGATATTTGAATATGTGCTTCACACATGACAATGAACTTGTGCTTGTCATTGCAATGTGTTTAAGCACAACCAATGTAACAGAATTTATTAAACTGAGTATACCTATCTGAAAGAGCTAATCTACAAGTATAACTATGTAAGGACAATTGTCCACCTTGTTTGGGAACTCATCATCAAGGAAAACAAAAGCAAAAGTAAATCAGTGGGCTTACATCTAACTAAAAAAACACTTCTGCACAGCAGAAGGTATCATCAAAACAAAAATACACACTACTGAGTGGAAGATCTTGAATTATTTTTAAAACGAAGAATGAAAAAGAAATCACCATTTCCCCCATTTAACATAGAAACATTGAACTGTAAAAATTAAAGACAAAGCAAAGAGCTTTAGGGGATTAGATAAAAATGTATTTTTTAAAAAACATTTTGGCCAGTTGTAATTATTATTTGATTCCACAAGTATGTTTTGTATCCAAGACTGTCAAATGAACTTGGACAAACTACTAGAATTATGAAATCTTCTAGAGAGACAGATATCCTTGGATCCCTATGGTTTATTTCACGTTAAGTCTTTTATAGTAGCCAAAAAAACAAAAAAGTTAAACACTTCTCTGTTCAGACTCTTCACTGATCTTTTCATTATTATTTTAACAGGAGAAGTATGTTTACAGTGAATACCACAGATCTAAGCAGTTGATTTATTTAGCTACATTTTTCATTTATGTAATAGAGGAAGAAACTGAATTATTTGCATGCATTTAGAAGAAGGCTACACAAAGAGGACTTTAAAAAAGAGAAGAATATATGAAGTCAAAGATTAACAATAGATCAGTAGATACAATTTTAAAACACTTATAAGATTATTTTACATATGAAAAACTTGAATATCAAGGAACTATAAGTAATGCAAAATAATAAACTGGTAGATTCTATCATGAAGCTTTATGTTTATATAATTTTTCATTAAAAATGAATATTTGAATTCTCTTGTACTTCTGTAATATTACCAAGTTGTATTTATTCATTGCTTTTAATTTCATATAATCATTGTTAATGATTTAATAATAGTTTATGGGAGCTGCCAGGTGTCACTCACAGTAGAGCATGTATATTATCATGTACAAAGGCCTGGACTCAAGTCCTAGGCCACTACATGGGGACACCTACAGGAAGTGTCACCTTTATGAGAAGTGGAGCTGTGTTATAGTGTTTCTATATCTGTCTGTTTTATTTATTTAATTTTATTTTTATTATTTTCATTTATTTGATAGAAAAATCAAGAGGGTAGGAAGAGATAGAGAGGAAGACATACAGAGAGACACCTACAGCCCTGCTTCACCACTTGCAAAGCTTTCCCCTTGTAGGTAGAGACCGGGGCCTTGTACCCGGGTCCTTGTGCATGTAACCTGTACACTCAACCAGGTGTGCCACTATCCACCTCCCTTGCTCTCTTTCTTTTTGTATCACAACATCTTTCAAATAGGGGAAAAAAGATACCAGGAATAATGAAATACTGCAGGCATTGAACCCCCAGAAATACCCATGGTGGCAAAAAGTGAAAAAAAAATCTTATAAGATTACAAGAGTGGTTCCATGCCATATCCACCACCAAAGTTCTGTATCCTCATGCTTCCAAGGATAACCACAATTGTGTCTTGCCCACCGCCTGTGAAAACCACTATGGTTTTCACAATCTAATAAACTGACTGAGGTTTCCTTACAAGTTTTATTTGAGACAGATAGACATCCAGATATTTGCTCAACTCAATATATTTCTTTTATATTTTAAAGATTGTTAACTAACTATTATCTGTCTATCTATCATCATCTGTCTATCTATGCGGTACTAAGAACAAATTTTGGACATCAACCTTCCTGGGTCAACTTTTTACATTTTTTAAGTTAGAGAATAGAGATACCTGAATACCACTTCACCATCCTTGGAACGCTCTAGTACAAATTGTGATAATCTTACAAAATACAGGACTGGAACCCAGGATATAGATGGTCAGGATAAGGTTTGCCTTCTACTTGTGTGAGTTGTCTTCTGGCTCCAATTATGCTTTTAAGAAAAAAAAAATTCAGTTAATTAGATCTATTTCTATCCTCATTTTGATTTATGTATTTTTTCTGGTAATAGTTTCTCTCACATCAAGTTTTTAATTCCTAGAGAATGAGGACTGTGCTCTTTAAGTTCCTCTAAGGCAAGAAGTGTGCATGCAAAATGAAATTCCTCTACCTAGAACTCTTCAGGGTTTCTGTATCCTCTTTCTCTCTCTCCTTCTCTCTCTCTCTCTCTCTCTCTCTCTCTATCTATCTATCTATCTATATATATATATTGTTTTTTATAATTAAGTATATTAAGGGAACTTTAGCCTGACAACTGAATATTGAATGGCAGTCAGTAAAATATTTCACATTGGCATTATTCCAGCTTCACTAACTCATCCCCACTATTTTTTTTTCCTGTTTGATGTTTTTTGTTTAATTTTTATGGATTATTTTTTATTGTTTTGTTTTATATTTTTCCTTGATAGTAGGTTACAGGATTGTAATATGGTCTAGTTCCATACCATATCCATCACCAAAGTTGAGTATGCCCACCATTCTATCTCCCAAAGTTAACTACCTTACTTCTCACAAGAGATCTTAGAATTATTGAAAGAACTGAAGTAGAGGGTATAAGAAGAGAGTGTCTAGGACTAAGTAGTAAATATTTGATTAGACAATTTACGGTGCCTTCTTTTTTTTTTCTCTCTCTCTCTTTTTTTTTTTTTTTTCTCCTCCTCCAGGGTTATTGCTGGGCTCGGTGCCTGCACCATGAATCCACCGCTCCTGGAGGCCATTTTTTTCCCCCCTTTTGTTGCCCTTGTTGTAGCCTCGTTGTGGTTATCATTATTGCCCTTGTTGACACAATTCGTTGTTGGATAGGACAGAGAGAAATGGAGAGAGGAGGGGAAGACAGAGAAAGGGAGAGAAAGATAGACACCTGCAGACCTGCTTCACCGCCTGTGAAGCGACTCCCCTGCAGGTGGGGAGCTAGGGGCTCGAACCGGGATCCTTACGCCGGTCCCTGAGCTTTGCGCCACATGCCCTTAACCCACTGCGCCACCGTCCGACCCCCATGGTGACTTCTTTAGGCCCTTATATTTGATTGCCAAGATTACGAGGTTTAAGTCTAATGACAGAGAACTATTCGGCATTTTTACTATGAGGTAGACAGTTTCCCCTAATTCATGGATACGTGTATACACTTACTTAGTCCCATACTCTTTAGTCTATATGTAGGGTCTGTAATTTTGTTGGAGAGTGTGCCATTTGAAATGGAATTTGGTTGTCCCATATGTTAGGAAAGGTCTCAATAGATTATTGAAGCTCGAAGGTTGACATCTCAGACTTGCAGTCTTTGAATACAATCTGAACCAAAAAGGCAGGGTCATTATAACGTGGCATAGTGGCACTAGTTTCACTGATTTACTTGAGGATAGCAGAAGCAGTGTAATGGGATAAGAGATCAAGAGGAAAGGCATCAAGAGATACAAGCAAAATCCCAGAGGGTTCAGGACTGGGTGAAATATAAATTTTAAAGAGAATGGAAAAGGTTCCTTGCAGTTTTAGAATTTAAGAAGGCAATAGATGATTAATTATTATTATAACCCAGTTTCTTGGGAACTTGGTTTTCTTTGAAAATCTCATAGTATTTACCAAACTATACTTTTTATCACCATAATTTATCACCATAAATTCTGTCTTTAATGTTATATACTAGTAACTATATCTTAGATATTGAGAGGACCAGATGGTTGTGAGGTATCTGATCTAAGTTCAAAGGTATCTTAGAATTAGAAAAAAATGTTATTTTTAGAAATGTTTTAAAAATTAATCTCAGTATAATAATTCAATCAGTTTACAAATTTAAAACATTAAATGCTTAAACTGAAGGAATATATACTCAGAACTGAAATATAGGAAGCTAAAGAACTTGAAACATTCTATTTTTCCCCTGACATCACAACTAAATAGTGATTTATAATCACTCTATCTACCCATCCTATCCCACAGTCTTGTCTATCATTATTAAATCACTAGTAAAATAAAAAGAGCAAGGAAAAAAAAAGAAAGAAGAGGAACCAAGGAAGGACATTTAGAAATAATAACAGTTATAGGTTTGACTTAGAAATGAAAAGAAGACCATACAATAGGAAACAATGAGCAAATATATAAAAATATAAATATTTATAAAAATAGTAGTCAACCAATATCTGTGACCTTGGGAGAACTACTGCAGTTTCCAATGGAGGGAATAGGAACACAGATTTATGGTGGTGGGAATGGTGCACAATTATATCCTTATTCATATATATATATATATATATATGTATATTTTAAAGTTCATGGGTGCCACTTCTCTAGATTCCACAAATGAGTGAAACTATCTAGTAGTTGTCTCATTTCTTTACTTACTTCACTGAGCATAATCACCTCCCATTCCAACCATTTGTCCCAAAGGGAACAATATTATTTTTTTATAGCAGAGTAGTATTAAGTGAAATATATATCTTATAACTCCTTTAACCAGTAACCTGTTGATGAGCACTTAGGTAGCTCCTATTCTTTGTCTATTGTGAATAATACAATATGTACATAGGAGTGTTTATGTCCCTTAAAATTACTGATTGCTTATTCTTTGGATGAATATGTACGAGTGGTATTAGTGGATTATATGGTAATTCCATTTGGACTTAAATATCTCCCATATTACCTTTCAAGAGGGCTTCACCAGTTTACATTCCCATCAGTAGTATAGCAGAATTCCTTTATTTCCATAACCTTGTCCTTACCTATCATTTCCTGTTCTGCTGATATATGCATTTTCAGTTTTGAGATGGGATCTCAGTGTAGTTTTAACTTAGATTCCTCTACTGATGAGTGTGATGAGTGAAACGGAACATTTCTTCCTATGTCTGTGGGCGTACATTTTCTTCTACAAAGTTTATATTTTCTTGTATAATATACAGTACTTTCATCCATTTTGAATTGATTTTGGTATATGGTATTAGGTAGTAGTCTAGTTTCACTTTTCTATGTATAGCTGTGCTGGGAAATTGTGCCGATGTAGTCATATCTGCCATGTTGTCCCCTCAGGCTACTGCTAGTTCCCGTGAGAGTTGGGACATTCTCGGAGTGCCTGTTCAGCCATGTTGTGCCCTCAGGGCATTGTCTATATCCCCGCGATATTTGGAGTGCTTTGGTTACTCCTCCCTCCTCCCATTCTCACGAGAGTTATTATCCTATCCTGGAGTGCTATGGTTACTCCTCCCCCTTCCCATTCTCAAGAAAGCTACTCCTATAAAATCCCTTCTTCCGCACCTCTCTCTCTTGCCAGTGCTTTACTCCGGTGTTCAGACGCAGGAAAGGTTACTGCGTGAGGCGGCCATTTTCGCTACCTCCATGTGGCCCAACCTGCTTCTCTAGCACCCAACTCTGAGGTGCCAGGGCAAATAAAGATTTGTGCTTCCTCTTCGCTCCAGACCCCTACTCTCTCCCGCGCACCACAACATCTGGCGCCCATCGTGTTCTGCACCCACGCCTCACTGGATGGCCCAGCCTGAGGTCCCCGAAAGCTGCCCAGACACAGGTAAGTGGAATCCTCCCACCTCTGTGGCCCCGCGTTTCCCTCCACCATGGGAATTTTTTCGTTTTATGAGGAGGTGTCCCAGTTATTATCTCCTTATGCCCTGGGACAGATTCGCACTCTCACAGATGGTTTAATTTTCGCTACCCCTTGGATTTTTATAACTGTGGTCGTCACTTACAAGATATGTACAACGTGGTCTGCCATGAGGATAAGTGACTTTGAGGCTGAGATACGAAAGTTAAAGCACATGTGCTTAAGACTCAGAGGCCCTCAGCGATCAGCAGATAGACCCAGAACTTCCGTTCCCACAGACACCTACACGTGTTCGGAGCGCTCCTCCTCCGACCCCGCCCCCTGCCACCCAGGGTTCAGCTTCTCCTGAGATACAAGAGTTAAGAGATATGTGCTTACAACCTAAACGCCCTAAGCGATTTGCAGTCAGCACCCAGCTTCTGTCCCTGCAGACACATACTCAGTTCCTTCTGCTGCTTCCATGACCCCTTCACCCACTGTCCCTGCAGACACGTGTTCGGTTCCTTCTGCTTCTCTGGCCCCCGCCCCCTGCTTCCCCTGAGGCTTCCGGTTCTCTAGCCCCTCCTCCTACCGCCCTGGTTTTGGCTTCCACTGAGGCTTCTGCTTCTCTGAGCCCACCCCCTGCTGATACGTCACATTAAGAGACCTAGTGGCTGAGGTACGGGAGTTAAAGGATATTTTTTCAGCATTTAAGGACTTTAAACCATTTGCAGTCCACCCGAGAGCTCCGTCCCCGTAGATATGCATGCAGTTTCCCCTGTGGCCACTACAGCAGTTTCCACGGCACCTTCCACTTCTGTAGCTCCCTCTCCCATGCCATCGGACCAAATCCACACCTTCCCGGTAAACGTGGCCCCTTCTAAACAAAACCCTCAGCCGTGGCAGCCATACTCCTCTAAAGGATTTAGAGCACTCAGACAAGCGGTCAGGGAGGATGAGATGCACACTCCATGGACCAAGTTCGTTTTAAGGAGTTTTTACCACCATCTTAACACACCGCAGGATTGGAAGGTCCTGACTCATGCTGCACTCCCAGACACCCTCTACCTACAATGGAAGGCATGCTTCCATGATGAGTGCTCTAGACAGTCACAAGAAAATAGTAACAAACAGGTAGAATGGGATTCTGATGCTTTGTTTGAAGAAGGAGCTTATGAATCTGGAGCTCAGAGGCAGAAGCCAGGTTTTGAACAGGTATGGATCTGCGCAACACAAGCATGGGAAAGGGTGACCCCACCCAATGTAGATTCATCAGTTCCCATTAACTGTCTTCGCCAAGGCACTGATGAATCATTAGCAAGCTTCATCTCAAGGGTGAAGACAAGCTTAGAGAGAAAGGTTTATAATCCTGACGTCCGCTCACTACTCCTGCACTCTATTGTCTGGGAAGGCATGATACCACAATTCCGTCAGGCATGCCTTAGTCTTAAACACCTACACCCAGATAATTGGATTTTAGCAACACAGGAACTTACATCAGGTAATTATGGGCACCTGCTACAACACAGGTTTATGCAGTTACCTCACGTAATCAAAACGGGGCCTGCTTTCAGTGAGGTTGCCAAGGGAGAAATGGGTCTGTGCAGGTCTTAGGGAAAGAACCGGATTTAATTATTCTGCCCTTTTCTCTCACAAATACAGAGTGGCTTATCCGCCATCATTCCCACTTTGCCATAAGCTTCATGGGGTTTCCAGGACAAATAGATAACCATTTTCCTTCTAATAAATTGATACCTTCTTTAGCTCTTTTGCCTCTACTAGCACCTAAACTTTTCTCTCGAGATCCCATTCCTTCTGCTCCTACAGTCTTCACTGATGTTGGAAAAAAGGGAGCTGCTGCCCTTATATGTTACCCAGACAAACAACACCCTAAACCTCACTTTACTGAGCTTCCTGAGAATTCCCCTCAGTACAAAGAACTTTTTGCTGTTTTCCTTGCATTAAAAGCTGTACCAGAATCCTTCAACCTTTTTTCTGACAGTGTGTATACTGTTAACTTACTTCCATGGCTTGCTCGTTCCTATGTGAAAATTGATGGCAACCCACTTTCCCCTCTCTTGAATCAAATCGCCTCTATGCTCTCTTCTCGAACCCAACCACTATATATTCAGCACCTACATTCCCACAACTCTTTTCCTGGTTCCCTGTCCGAAGGGAATGCTACAGCTGACCACCTTGCCTCCACAGGAGCTCTCCTAGTCTCTGTCTCTGATCCTGCTGACTTTCATTCCCTAACCCATGTTAATCTTAAAGGCCTTTGAGCTCGATTTCCTGATGTTCCGTTACCACAGTTAAAACATATCCTAGCTACATGCTCTTCTTGTGCAAGTCTCATAAAAATACCTGCTATTCAGACTCTTGGTGTTAACCCCCAAGGTTTAAAAGCTAATGCTATTTGGCAAATTGATGTCACCCACATACCAAATTTTGGCAAACAAAAATATGTGTTTGTCTCAATTGATACCTTTTCTAAATTTATGTGAGAAACAGCTCAGACAGAAGAAAGCTCTAAAAAGCTTATAAGCCATATGCTCTCCTGTTTTGCTGTGATGGGCTTACCTCTTCAATTGAAAACTGACAATGGACCTGCATTTACCAGCAAACAATTTAAATATTTTTGTTCCTTCTGGAACATTACTCATACCACAGGCATTCCCTATAATCCACAGGGACAAGGCATTGTCGAGAGGGCCCATAAAACCCTTAAGGCTCAATTAAATAAAGATAAAGGAGGAATGTACCCCCCAATATCCAGGTAGCAAAAGCCTTAACTACGTTAAATCTCTTTAATATTTACAATAACTCGGACTTACCTCCAATTACTCTTCACTGGCGAACACCATATAGTCTCCCATCTATTAAGGTCAAATAGAAAGACCCACTTGATAAAATTTGGAAAGGGCCTGATCCTCTATTGACTATGGGAAGAGGTTTTTCATGCATTTCCCACATAATTACTCTAAATCTGTCTGGGTTCCTTCCTGCCATGTCTGACAAATACCCTCATGATGGCACTGTTAGCCCTGAAGAACAAGAAATACAAGAGGACTAGCCACAGGATACATCCCAGGATCCATAATATGACATGGCAGAACCTACAAAAGTTGGCTCACAGAGCCCTCTCTCCTCTCCCTCTCCCCTGAATGTCTTATGTTATGACTGGCCAGTTGTGTTTTGTGAGTGAGTGTGTTGAATGACCAAAAATTTTGTATAACCCATCTGCTCAGAGTACTCTAAATGTTAAAACCATTGTCACTAACATGCGTTAACTCTCTAAGTAACCTGAGCCTGTTTATAGTCCAAAGTAAAAATGGTAAAAAAAATTTTTTTAACCAATTATAATCATCGAGGTATCAATTATAGTAATCCTATAACTTTTTACAAGTTTTATTTTTTTCACAAGTAAGTGATTACAGCTATCAAGCCTTCATATGAAGAATCATCTGTTCATATGGTAAGGTATTAAACTGTAAGAAGTTCCTCCATATCCAACCTATGTGAATTAACAACATTCACACATTCTTGTACACTTAACTGGTATATCTTGTCTTGCCACCATAGGCCTGCCTTTGTCAGCCAACAATTTAAAGATGTTTCCCTTTATAACATCACACATGCCACGGACATCCTTTACTACCCCCAAAGACAAATGGCTGTTCCCCTAGACATCACATCCACTGACTGCTTCCCTTAGACTTGAGATATGATCCCAACTCTTCATACCAATGGATACATTCCCCCTTCCTTACCTGTCTACCCTTAGTTGTGGGACCCTAGCTTGTTTTACTTCTCCTGCTCACAATAGGTCCTATAATTCTTTTTTTAAAAAACATTTTAATTTATTGAGAAAGAGAGGAGGAGAGAGAAAGAACCAGATATCTTTCAGGTACATGTGCTGCCAGGGATCGAACTTGGGACCTCAACCTTGAGAGTCTAATGCCTTATCCACTGCGACACCTCCCAGACCATGGTCCTATAATTCTTAACAAGCTCATGGCCTTTTGCGGCAACAGACTGATGCCATAAAGATGCAACCTATACAAGCTCACTATCATAGGCTGGACATGGCAGAATATTGAGTTGCTGTGGAAGATTTTCCCCCCTCCATCAGAACGTACACCATGAAGAGGGCTGGCTAGCTAGTTGCAGGTAAGGGGAAACTAGCGCTATCCAGTCAACCTAACACGGGGCACTGGTACTACTGAGCAAAAATGACTAGGTGTTCCAATGACAGGTAAGACGGAAGGCTGATCCCCAACCTAAGACAGGCACAGTCCAACCTGTCTGGGTTCCTTCCTGCCATGGCCAACAAATACCCTTATGATGGCACTGTTATCCCTGAAGAACAAGAAATACAAGAGGACTAGCCACAGGATACATCCCAGGATCCATAATATGACATGGCAGAACCTACAAAAGTTGGCTCACAGAGCCCTCTCTCCTACACCTTCCCTGAATGTCTTATGTTATGACTGGCCAGTTGTGTTTTGTGAGTGAGTGTGTTGAATGACCAAAATTTTTTGTATGACCCATCTGCTCAGAGTACTCTAAATGTTAAAACCTTTGTCACTAACATGTGTTAACTCTCAAAGTAACCTGAGTCTGTTTATAGTCCAAAGTCAATTATAGTAAACCTCTAACTTGTTACAAGTTTTGTTGTTTTTCACAAGTAAGTGATTACGGCTATCAAGCCTTCATATGAGGAATCATCTGTTCATATGGTAAGGTATTAAACTGTAAGAAGTTCCTCCATATCCAACCTATGTGAATTAACAACATTCACATATTCTTGTACACTTAACTGGTGTATCTTGTCTTGCCACCATAGGCCTGCCTTTGTCAGCCAACAATTTACAGATGTTTCCCTTTATAACATCACCCATGCCACGGACATCCTTTACTACCCCCAAAGACAAATGGCTGTTCCCCTAGACATCACATCCACTGACTGCTTCCCTTAGACTTAAGATATGATCCCAACTCTTCATACCAATGGATACATTCCCCCTTCCTTACCTGTCTACCCTTAGTTGTGGGACCCTAGCTTGTTTTACTTCTTCTGCTCACAATAGGTCCTATAATTCTTTTTTTCAACATTTTAATTTATTTATTAATGAGAAAAGAGAAGAGGAAAGAGAAAGAACCAGATATCTTTCTGGTACATGTGCTGCCAGGGATCGAACTTGGGACCTCAACCTTGAGAGTCTAACGCCTTTTCCACTGCGACATCTCCCAGACCACGGTCCTATAATTCTTAACAAGCTCATGGCCTTTTGTGGCAACAGATTGATGCCATAAAGATGCAACCTATACAAACTCACTATCATAGGCTGGACATAGCAGTATAATAAGTTGCTGTGGAGGATTTGCCCCCCTCCATCAGAACATCCACCATGTAGAGGGCTGGCTAGCCAATGACAGGTAAGGGGAAACTAGCGCTATCCAGTCAACCTAAGACAGGGCACCTGGTACTACTGGGCAAAAATGACCAGGTGTTCCAGTGAGAGGTAAGACGGAAGGCTGATCCCCAACCTAAGACAGGCACAGTCTACCCTGCCACAAAACAAAGTCTGCCAAACATCAAAACATGATATAAGACAGGGGGACATGTGGGGAGCCACATGTGTCCTCAAGGTTGCTATTGGCATGGCCATAGAGTTTATTTTAAAAGATAGTTCCTGGGAATCGGGTGGTGGTGCAGCGGGTTCAGCGCAGGTGGCGCTAAGTGCAAGAACTGGCTTGAGGATCCCAGTTTGAGCCCCCAGCTCCTCACCTGCAGGGGAATCACTTCACGCGTGGTGAAGCAGGTCTACAGGTGTCTTTCTCTCCCCCTGTCTTCCCCTCCTCTCTCCATTTCTTTCTGTTCTATCCAACAGCCACAACATCAGTAATAACAACAATATAATTACAACAATAAAACAACTAGGGCAACAAAAGGCAAGATACAAAAAAAAAAAAAGGATACGATAGTTCCCGCTTCCCTACACCTTAGAGTCTTTGTTAAAAGATAAGTTCTTTTTCCCCATGAATATATAATAATAAATGAATGGGAAAGATACATCCCCCAATACTCAGTTGGCAAAGGCACCAAATCTCTTTTTCTATAAAGCATTCGAATCAGATGCCCTGCTAACCACAAGAAGCAGATTGTTTGTGTTTCTTCCACAGGAATGCCGGAAAAAAACATCTGGACCCCTGCACACCCTGACATCACTCACTAGATGGCACGACTACAGTGGCACACCCCCCTGAAACCCTAGATGTCATCTGACGTGATCTTAAGAACCTGATTCACAGACTCCAAGGACAGAACTTTTTTACTGCCTGTCTGCCTTTCCTGCTTCTGCTTTGCCTGTCACGTTTTGGCGGTTCCAGCTCACAATCTACAGAAAAGTGGAATTCCAGAGGCTGACCTTCCTCATGCAGCATTTCATCCCCTGCCATTTCTCCCCCTAGTTTCCTACTTTGGACTGAGACTTCTATCAGACTTGCTGATATACCTTTTGGACACTTTAGCCAATTTTACAGCAGCTTCCTTCCCTTCACATTGCTGGTTTTTCATAGACTGACCCTGAGTAGTTCATAGACTTTACACACTGTTGCCCTGGGCATTAGATAAAAGTAAAGGGGGAGATGCTGGGAAATTGTGCTGATGCAGTCACATCTGCCATGTTGTCCCCTCAGGCTACTGCTAGTTCCTGCGAGAGTTGGGAGATTCTTGGAGTGCCTGTTCAGCCATGTTGTGCCCTCAGGGCATTGTCTATTTGGCGATATTTGGCATGCTTTGGTTACTCCTCCTCCCTCCCATTCTCAGGAGAGTTATTATCCTATCCTGGAGTGCTATGGTTACTCCTCCCCCTTCCCATTCTCGTGAAAGTTACTCCTATAAAATCCCTTCTTCTTCCGCACCTCTCTCTCTTGCCAGCTTTTCACTCCAGTGTTCAGACGCAGGAAAGGTTACTGCATGAGGCAGCCATTTTCACTACCTCCACGTGGTCCAACCTGCTTCTCTATCACCCAACTCTGAGGTGCCAGCGCAAATAAAGATTTGTGCTTTTTCTTCGCTCCTCACCCCTCCTCTCTCCCTCCTCCGCGGCCCGTGCACAACAACATAGCTGTTTGATTTTCCCAATACCATTTGTTGAAGAGCCCTTCTTTACCCCCATTTAATTGTTTGGTACCTTTGATTCTTGATATTTCTTAAATTAGATTTCTATGGGAAACCACTTTACTTTGATTTACCCACCTCTTCAATTAGTTTAATTTTGTGTATTATAGCCTAAGTCCTCATTTTTTCACAAAATCAAAATCTAATCATTTAGTATATTCTTGGAATGATTGTCACAAATTACTGGAGGAAATACTGGTTAATTTCATTATATAATTTGCACTTAAATAAAGGCATGAAAAGCCAGACTATTAACAGTAAACATAAATCTCCAAGGGCAGAACTGTGATGGCAAAAATCTCTGAGTTGGTTCTTTTCCAGAAAACATTTTTTCTACAATAAAATAACTCAATCAATTTCATCAAAGATTTTAGGTAAAAAGAACAACAACATCACCAGCTGAAGACTGTTTTTTTTTTTTTTGCACAGATAGCAGAAGCAGGAGGAGAGAGAAAAAAACAAAACTCAAGTAGTGAGGAGGCAATACATTTACAATGTGTATCATAGTTAGAATCATTTCAAAATGCACTTGGCGGATCTAAAGAATCTCTGTGTCCTAAAAGGAGCTCTGGACTGCCATTTAGAGATGTATAAACCAAAGACTCTAAGCAAACTCCAGAGAAATGGGGGAGCACAATGCAGTGCTCTTGTAGCATCAGGGAAGCTTATCAACCTCTTCTTCTTCTAGCGTTTTCCCTTCTTCCGTAGCCAGTCAACAGCGTTAGGTCGAGCCTGATGTAAAGTTTCGAGACCTCCTTTGAATCTGGAGAGGTGGCAGTCGTTGACTATGTGGGTCATAGTCTGTCTGGAGCCGCAGGGGCAGTTCGGGTTGTCTCTGGCTCCCCAGAGATGGAACATAGCGGTGCACCGGCCATGGCCTGTTTGATAGAGATTGAGGAGGGCCCAATCATAACGTGCTAGGTCAAAGCCGGGTTGACGCTTGCAGGGGTCTGTGATGAGGTGTTTGTTCTTTACCTCAGCTGACTGCCAACTCTGTTTCCAAGAGTCTGGAACAGAGAAGTTCAGTGTAGGCATAGGGGACCAGATTGGGTGACGAGACGTCAAGTGTTGGACAGGGTGGGCAAAGATATCCGCGTATATTGGCAGGTCTGGTCGAGCGTAGATGTGGGAAATGAACTTAGATGATGCCGCATCCCAACGAATATCTGGCGGGGCGATGTTGCTAAGAACTGGCAGCCATGGAACTGGGGTGGAACGGATGGTTCCAGAAATTATCCTCATGGAGGAATATAATTTGGAGTCGACCAAGTGGACATGGGGGCTATGGAACCATACTGGGACACAGTATTCTGCAGTGGAATAGCATAATGCCAGAGATGATAATCGTAGTGTGCAAGCGCTCGCGCCCCATGAGGAGCTGGCCAGTCTTGCAATGATGTTATTCCTCGCGCCCACCTTTGCTGCAGTTTTTATGAGATGTTCGTGAAATGACAGAGTGCGATCGAGAGCAACACCAAGATAGACTGGCTGGGCTTCATGCCGGATTCTCGTATCACCAAGCTGCACATTAAGCTCACGCGAGGCTGAGGCATGGTGTAGATCGAAAACAGATGATACTGTTTTTGCAGTGCTAGGGTTTAGTCGCCATTTTTTACAGTAATCAGATATCAGAGACATGTCTTTCATGAGTGTTTCCTCAAGGATGTCGAACTTGGATGCCTGAGTTGCACAGCAGATGTCATCAGCGTAGATGAACTTCCTTGAAGAAGTTTCTAGGAGGTCATTGATGTAAATATTAAATAGTGTAGGAGCCAGAACAGAGCCCTGGGGGAGGCCACTTGAGACAAGTCTCCATCTGCTAGATTTGTCACCCAGATGCACCCGGAATCTTCTGTTTTGGAGAAGAAACGATATAGTGTTGGCCACCCATGGAGGCAGGCATCTTGAGATCTTGACTAGGAGACCACGGTGCCAGACCCTGTCATAGGCTGCTGTGAGATCAACAAAGACAGCACCCTCTAAGGTGTCCCAGCTTGTATAAAAGGCCTTGGTGATCAGGCTCAGACTGTCCTGCAAGCAAGAAAAGTGACTACAACTTCATAGTAAGAGTTCCTACTTTCAGAAATTAGCCTGGGAAAACAAAGACATATGGGATACTCCCCAAGCCTCCCAAATTAGGTCTCCATTTAAGGGACATTAGGAACCTATAATACTAGGTCATTTCAAAGCTTCCTTCCTCCCTCTGTAAATCACATACAAAGCAGAATCCAGCACCACCTGTAGGTAACAACAGAAACCAAAATAGATGAGAAAAATTAAGAAAATAATGATACTGGCAACCCACCACAGAATGCTATCAGAGATAGGTTTTTTTTTTTTTTTTTTTATTGCCACCAGGATTATCCCTAGGACTTGATTCCTATACTGTGAATCCACTACTCCTGACATGTCTTGTTTGCTTATTTGCTTTTCTTTTCTTTACTTGATACTTTGATAGGACAGAGAGAAATTGAGAGAGGATAGGAGAGAGAGAGAGAAAGAGAGAGAGAGAGAGAGAGAGAGAGAAAGAGAGAGAAAGCAGTACTTGATTCACTGTTCAGCAAACTTTCCCCTTGCAGTTGGAGAGTAGGTAACTTGCTCAACCAGGTATACCACACCTGGTCCACAGATAAAAAGTTCAAGGAACACATTGTTAAGATTTGAAGAAATATGAAGCTTTCAATATAATGTGGAGAAATTGAATGAGAATGAAATCCATGACTTTATAGATTCACTTGTCAGGAAAATGGAAAACTTGGAAATAGAGTTTCCTGGTATGAAGGACACTTTGAATGAGTTCCAGTTTCATATAGCAAATCAAAAAAGCAGCCGTACACATGCAGAAGAGAGAATATAAGAAATAGAAGATGAACTAGCCTCAATTTATTATTTGTTATTATTATTATTATTATTATTTCAAAGAAAAAGAAAAAAGGTTTTAGGACAAATGAAGCAACTCCATGAGAGGTTGAAGACTATCAGGATATATATATATCTATATATCTATATATATATATATATATATATATATATATATATATATATATCAGAATTATAGGGGTTTCAGAAGGACAGGGGGGGAAGGAGGGAACAGAAACCATATTCAAAGAAATAATACATTTCTAAAACCAAATAGACCTACACCAAGACACATCATTATGAAACTATAAAAAGTCAAGGACAAAGAAAGAAAATTTACAAGCTGTCAGGGAAAAGAAGGAAATGACTTATAAAGGTAATTTAGTTAGACTTGTATCAGATTTTTCTGCAGGAACCACGGAGGTCAGGAGAGAGTAGAATGATACACTTAAGGTTTAAAAGGCAGTAACTGCATACAAGCATGCTTTACTCTGCAAGACTGTCATTCAAATATGAAGGAACAATCAAAATAGTACCAGGTATACAAAAACTGAAGGTGTTTGTCACTACCAGACTAACCTTTCAAAAATTACTGAAAGGAGAGCCACAGAGAAGCAAATGAGAAGTTTTAACTCTAAACAAGGTGATACACAGTAAAACAAACTCAGAAACATAAGCCATACAAATATGAGACAACTTTAAAGTATAAAGAGGGAGGAAGAGGTGGATAAAAGATGGTCAAGAATATTGAGATAAAAATGGTTTAAGAGGGTAAAGAGGGACTGGGATACAGAACCCTGGTGGTGGGAATTATAGCCCTCTTACCCCACAGTCTTGCTATTATTAAATCACTAATAAAAAACTTAAAAATGGCTTAAGAAAGACTCTTTTACATATATATGTATGTATATATATATATGTATGTATATATATATATGTATATATAGTGTATATTATGTTTATATCATACAGTCCTCTGTTTTGTTAAACATAAATTTTCTAATACTTTTTAAACTTTTTTTTAATTTTTAAACTTTTTACAACTTTTTTTTCTCATTTTCTTATCATATATAATATCTTAAGGTTCTTTAATTTGGTGTTTGTGGTTAAGTACTCTTGTTGCTATAGTTTATATCTGTTACCAAATGACCTGTATTTCTCAGAAAGACAACTACTGTATGGTTTCACTCATATGTGCAATGTAAAGAAAAGAAGCAGGAAGAAAAAAAGGAAAAAGAAAGAAAGGGTGAAATTTAAATGAAGACCTGAGACTTAAGTGGCTTTACATGACTTTGGGTAAATTATTATCTTTCTAATCACATGAATCATTCTAAGACTGTTTCAATAAATAACAATGAAATCATATGATAAATGTATTTACTTTTTGGTCTGTGTACTTGAGGAAATAAAGCCAGTTTCTCTCTGAGTATAGCCAGATTTTTAATTTTTTTTAATTTTTATTTGCTGGATAGAGACAGTCAGAAATTGAGAGGGAAGGGGTGATAGAGAGGGAGAGAGACAGAGAGACACCTGTAGCACTGCTTCACCACTTGTGAACCTTTCCCCCTGCAGGTGGAGGCCAGGGGCTTGAACCTGGGTCCTTGTGCTCTGTAACATGTGAGCTCAACTAGGTGTGCCACCACCTGACCCCCACATTTTGTTTTGTACTATATTTTTTAATTATCTTTATTTATTTATTGAATAAAGACATCTAGAAATCAAGAGAGAAGGGGATGATAAAGAGGGAGAGAGACAGAGAGATATCTGTAGCATTGCTTCAACATTCACAAAACATTCCCCCTGCAAGTGGAAACTGGGAGCTTGAGCCTGGGTCCTTGCACAACTGTAACATGTATGCTCAACCAAGTGTGCCACCACAAGCCCCACTTTTTTTCTATTTTTTTTCAAATCCTCTAGAAATTAGTTCCTGTCTTTTATCTCTTGAGGTAAAAATATTTTACAATAGGGGCCAGGTCGCTGGCTCACCTGGTTGAGTGCACATGTTATAGTGCACAGGGGCCTGGGTTGGAGCCCCTGGGCCCCTCCTGAAAGGGGAAAGCTTCACAAGTGGTGAAGCACTGTTGTGTCTGTCTCCTCTCCCTATCTCCCCCTTCCTCTCAATTTCTGGCTGACTCTATCAAATAAAAATTTAAAATAATATTTTTAAATATGTATATATTTTTAATTAATTAAAACTACTCTAAATTTTGTTGCCAGTCACAAACAGTTCAAGAAATAACTTGAGAGTTGGGTGGTAGTGAAGTGGGTTAAGCGCAGGTGGCTCAAAGTGCAAAAACCGGAGTAAGGATCCCAGTTCAAGCCCCCATCTCCCCACCTGCAGGGGAGTCACTTCACAAGTGGTGAGGCAAGTCTACAGGTGTCTATATTTCTCTCCCCCTCTCTATCTAACCCCTCCTCTCTCCATTTCTCTCTGTCCTATCCAACAACGACGACATCAATAACAACAATAATAACTACAACAATAAAATAACAAGGGCAACAAAAGGGAATAAATAAATAAATATTTTTAAAAAGAAATAAAAACGTCTCATGCTCTAATTGAACACTGGTAAATGTTCCTGTTGACTGCAACCTCTTCAAGAAACTCACTCCATCACACTATACATATACAAATATAACCTCTATCTCCCCCCCAAAAAAATAACCGTAAACATAAAAACTGCAAATATTAAATGATATGTTAAAGAAGATACAAAGATACATGTTAAAAATGGTGTATGCTAAAGGATATCTGGAGTGGGACACTGAGTGGGTTATGCATTATACTTCAGATGGGATAATGACAGAAAAGAAGAGGTTTATCTTGGGGATAATCTCTCTTCACTCAGAGGGCACAGTGCAGAAGTATGCCAAGCATTTTCAGTAGCTCAGGAGACCAAGAGATAAAGTAATCTGAATGAAAGGGAGACTGCTACGAGATGAGATAAGAAAGATAATGAGTTGAGCTCAAGTAAAACCTAGTGTAGATAATATGTCTTACAGGCAGAACTTAAGAAACAAAAGAGACAAAGGGAAAACACAGGGTGAAACTTGGACTAGAAATGGTCTAATTGCAGCAAGGCTAAGGATGGGGGTGTGGTGAAGGAGGACTCAAGATGGTAGTGGAATGGATATGCAGACACCTATAATGAAAGTATGAGAAACTGTACACGTGAAAATGTTTTATAAATAATTATTTCCCTAATCATAAAAGAAAAAAAAACTTGGCCATAAGTAGATTTGTTTCATTCAAAAAATGGGAACACAGGCAAGGTTTTTGTTGTTACTATTGCTGTTGTTAGCATTAGTGCTGTGCTTATTTTCAGTAATATTTAAGCCAGAGGGGGCTGCTGCTACCCTGTGGCATCATCCCAGGTATTGAAAGCCAGACAAAGTCATATAACAGTGCTAACTGATTGTGTTCAAATCTTGTATTACTTTGCTACTGTAGCTTATTTTCTTTATTAGTAATAGACTTGTATGTGTTATTTTTCTGTGCAGGCATTATTTAGTGTTTAATCCACTTACTTAACAGTGTTATTCTTCATACTTTTCTTTTGCATTGCTTTGAATTTGTTTCTACCTTCAACTGTTTTTGAAAAGCTTATTTTCACCAAAGCCCTATTTACTTTAACTGTTGTGATATGGATTACAATCATTGGTTCCAGATTTTCTTTTCAAATTGGACATCTAGAACAGGAAACTCTACTGAAGTGCCACCTTACCTTTCTTCAATCATGTATCTGAACGTTACAGTAGGCTAACAAGTAGAAAAATTACTGATCATATGGTGGAAGTTAAAGGGGGTTACAAATAGCAAAATGCTGCCAGCTTCAAGTAGGCCAGCTAGGTGTGAAACCACCAAAAACATAAGAACAGAAAGGACATAAGAGCAAAATGTGAGGTAGCAGTACTTGTGGTCAGGTATATTTTGCCAAGAACAACCTGTTAGCCTTACACCTGTCATTCTTAGGAAAGAACCAAGACACAAGTAAATATGACCTGGCATATTGATGGGGAATGAAACCCACTTGCCAATTACCACAAGTGGAGCAGGCCTAGGAGAGAGAAATAACTAGCCAAAGATGACCCCTACTTCATTATAATGTAATTGCAAGAAATTAACGTTGAGATTTTTGTCCCTGCCATGTCCACGGTACTATTGACTATATAACTCCCAACCTGTCCTTGAGTGAAATAATCTCAGACTCTTCCCAAATGATTAGTTTAAAACACACTCAGTCCTGTACTTCAAGGCTGATCTCCTGTCTGAGTGTTACTTCTCATTCTGAGAGAGTAATTTAGCTAACACTGGAATAAAACTCTTTCAAACTTCTTTGTGTTCATTTTCAGTTCTTTGCTAGTTAACAGAAAGTTTGAAGTAGCTGAGGTTTCTGAAATGTTTCACCCTTGTAACATCTACACTCTACTCATTCTATAGCTAAAATGTTGTTTTCTTTATTCAGGTAATCCGGTGTGGCAATAGCTGCACTTTTGGCAGACTTTTTGGAGGTTTTTTTTTTTTCAGTGTAACTTGTTCCATGTAATATTTTAGGCTTTAATTTGTATACACTTGAAGTTTGCTTTAAGCTAGGTCTTCACCCTCTATTTCCTCTGATTCCAAAATCTGTACATTAAAAGAAATCTTAATAGTAGATGCAACTTTCGACCTCTATGGAGTTGACTTTGAGTATAATGTCTTTCTAAAATTTCAGAATATTTCATCCTACACTGTACAATACTGAATACTGCATTATAAACCCTTAAAACAAATCTAATAACTTGTGTCATATAAAGACCTTGTGAAAATTCCGGTAGAAATGTGTTCTTTCCTGATAATAAATTTATGTCATTTTATTATTTGTTCTAGCATACTAAAAAGTTAGTGAAAATGTTCATGACGTTAAAGATAAACCACTTCTTGGGTAACTAGAAGTTGTGTAATTTGGGAAGATTAAATTAAAAATTCTTTAGTCATTCTAGACTGTAGGAAAACTCTTACATCACTCAATGGATGGTACTACTTACATATTCTCCAGAATGGAGTTCCATGATCCGAAAGTCAAATATAAATTATATCAAAGAAGACTAGAAATTTAGAAGATGTTTTCTTACAGTAGAGTGTGCTTCAGGTTTTGTCCTCTCCCATAAGGTAACATAATTTTTGTTTTTACTTTATTTTTATTGCCAAAGGGGTATTGCTGGGGCTTTGTACTAGCACTACAAATTAACACTCTTAGTGGCCATTTTTTTCCATTTTATTTCTATTTTTATTATTGTTACTATGTAGACAGAATAAAATTGAGAGATTCCAGATAGATAGAAAGAGGGAGTGAAAGAATAGATACCTGTAGATCTGTTTAACCTGCTGTGAAGCGGACCCCCTACAGGTGGGGAGTGAGGACTTGGTAATAACCAGGTGTGCTAACTGCCAGCCTCTAAGATTTTTAATAGAGTGTGTTTTCTGCTGCTGTAGTCAAGTAGTGTGACACGGGAGATTTTTACATGTGTGAATTTTCCTCAAGAATAGTTCAAAAGCATCTTTCTCCTCACCTTAAGACTAGTTGAACTGCAAAAACCAGAGTATACATTTATTTATTATAGATCAACAGAACAATAACTTTATTTTTGTTCAAGTATGTCTACTATAATTTGAGTTGATTTCAAAATTGATTTCAATTTGGTTGAGTGCTAATTTATTTATGTATTTATTTTAAATTTATTTTTAAAGATAATATGATTTGCATTTGTTTTGTCACAGTTTCTTTACTATTTGTATTAAATTTTATATTAAATTTTCATATAGATTTAATTTACACATATATACTCAATGTATATATCATTATATATACATAAATATATAAATTATATATGTATATTTAAAACTTTCAATAAAATATTTGAACATAACATTTGTGGAGTCTATTGATAAAAATATAGAGAATTCTTAGAAAAATGAAAATGAAAACTCCTAGGCATATATGTAAAAAACGTGCAAACACTAATTTGAAGCAGCATATATACCCTGACATTCATAGCTGATTTATTCACAATAACCAAGAAGTTGAGGAAACCTAAATGCTCTTTGGCAAACAATTAGCTAAAGCAGTTATGGGATATATACTCAATGGTATACTACTCTGTAATTTAAAAAAATGATATCCTGCTCACTGGGACAACATGGTTAGACCAAGATGCGATTATGCTTACAGAAGTAAGTAAGAAATTAAAAGACAACTATTGAATAGCTTCATTCATATGTGAGATATAGAGAATTGAACTATAAGAAGCAGGAGGAACTGTGTGGTGGTGCACTCAGTTAAGTACATATAGCACAAAGTGCAAGGACCCGGGTTCAAGTCTCTGACTCCCCACTTGCGGGGGGGGGGAACCTTTGTAAGCTGCAAAGCAGGTCTGCAGGTGTCTATCTTTACTTCTCCCTTTCTCTCCATCCTCTCTCAATTTCTCTCTGTCCTATCCAATAAAACGGAAAAAAAAAATGACCACCAGGAGCATTGGGTTAGTAGTGTAGGCACTGAATCCTAGCAATAACCCTAGAGGCAAAAAGAAAGAGAATTGAACAATATGAAAAGCAGCCAGTCTCTAAGACTTTGTGAGAATTATGGTGGCTTTATTTAGTGTTGTAGGAGCACAGATCTTTGGTAGTGGATATGGTATAGAAATAGGCCCCAGTAGTCTTTTAAAAAATATTTTAAGACCTTTCACCCTCTGTACCCCTTAAAGAATTTGGTCCATACTCCCAGAAAGGAACACATAATAGGGAAGCTTCTTCTTCTTTTTTGTTTTTTAAGAAAGGATAAATTAACAAAACCATAGAGTAGGAGGGGTACAACTCCACACAATTCCCACCACCCAGTCCATATCCCACCCCCCTGATAGCTTTCCCACTCTTTATCCCTCTGGGAGCATGGACCCAGGGTCATTGTGGGTTGCAGAAGGTGGAAGGTCTGGCTTCTGTAATTGCTTCCCCGCTGAACATGGGAGTTGACTGGTCGGTCCATACTCCCAGTCTGCCTCTCTCTTTGCCTAGTAGGGTGGGTCTCTGGGGAAGCGGAGCTCCAGTACACATTGGTGGGGTCTTCAGTCCAGGGAAGCCTGGCAGGCATCTAGATGACATCTGGAACCTGGTGACTGAAAAGAGAGTTAACAACAAAGCCAAACAAATTGTTGAGCAATCATGGACCCAAAGCTTGGAATAGTGGAGAGGAAGTGTTAGGGGGATACTCACTGCAAACTCTAGTGTACTTCTGCTTTCAGGTATATATTTTGCAGTAGTTTATGGATACGTGTGAACATATGCTCTCTCTCACAGAAACTGGTGTATAATAGGGAAGCTTCTAATGAAAGGGATGGAACACAGAATTCTGGTGGTGGGGACTGTGTTGAATCGTACCTCTGTTATCCTACAATCTTGTTAATAATTATTAAATCACTAATAAATTATTTAAAATATTTTATTTATTTAATTTTAATGAGAGACTAGAACACTGCTCAGTTGTGACTCATGGTGGTTCTGGGGATTGAATCTGGAACCTCAAAGCCTCAGTCATGACAGCTTTTTGCAGAGCCATTATGCTATTTCCCCATCCCACCTCTGAAATCTTAAAATCCTGTAAACCAGTATCTCAAGAACTTATGGTGCTATTTTCTTAAAATCAGTAAGTTATGTTGTTTGTATTTGTTGCCCTTATAAATTCAGAGAGCACATGAAAAGACAAGAACTATTAAGAAGTAATATGTATTTAATTGGCAGAGGAAATACCAGTGATTTAATAATACATACATACTGGGAATATGTGAAGAAGATTGGGCCCTCAGGGTGATGTCATTAGCATACAATAGAGGTCACAGACAATGTAACTGAAGATATTTAAGAATGTGTCTGGCAGAATATTATCTCTTGTTTGCTGCTCTTGGTTCCTCCTCCTTGGGTATACTGCTTCTCCTGGCTCATCCCTGGTTCTCCCAGAAACTACATATTTTAGAAGACAGTGACTAGAGAATGGATTTATTGCCAAGGTAAGTGATGTTAGTCACTTAAGGTTTTTAAGACTTAAGGGTTTTAAGTCTTGTCATCCTTTTTCTATTTCCTTACCACACTTAAGAACTTAGTAAATTTGCCAATTTTATAAATCCCCAGAAAAAGAGCATTTCTAAAATTTTTACAATACATGTATAGATGATAACTGAATGGTATGCAAATAAATGGAACAAAATAGATGATAATTCTTTTCAAAGTAACTAATTACATGGGAATAATCAACAAAAAGTTAAAAATGATCTAGCAATGAAAAGCTGAGAAACCCACATAATACTTGTAACAATACTTATGATCTTGGGAAAGCAACTAAAGTATCTTGGGATAATAAATATTCTTTTAAATTTCACATGGAAATATTTTCTTTTTCTTTCTGGTGTCCTTTTGCTACATTTTTTTATGACTCATTCTTCATAAAACAGAAGGCCTACAGTGTGTTTTTTGGCCAGCTTCCTGTAAAGATTTTCTTTATTTTTTTCAGATTCCTTTAAAAACTGATTTATAATTCAAAAAATTTTTAAGAGTTTACTATGAATCAAATTGGATTTAAAAATATAAACTTATGTGTACTCATAATGTTAAAAATAATCCATACTGTACAAGAATTAAAACAGTTCCTTTTAGAAGGTAAAATAAATATGGAATCAAAATTCAAACTCAATTGCTCAAAAAAAAAAGTTAATTCCAATTTTAAGGGAGAAACTGAGACTATTTTATTATTAAAGAATGGACAAATAAGTTACTCTAATTTCCATAAGATTTCAGTACCTAAATTATTCATAAGAAAATTAAGTGTGTAATAAAAGCAAAATAAGCTATCTTTCCAGGAGGAATGGCACAAAGTTAATTAACCTTTATTTGAGTGTTTCTTGGAATTTTTTAAATACACAATCTGTTACATTTGGAACAGAAACATTTTGGTAGCAGCTCTGGCAGCAAGAAAACAATTGCATTCACTTCCTTATTGAAAAAATAAAACACAAATGGAATAATTTTCTCTCAGAAGAAAACCTCAAATATTTCATTAAAGAAATACAAAATTATTTTTAACATCACAGTAGCTTCTCATCTACCTGTACAATATATGCAATATTTATAATTTGAACATGAGACAGGAAAGACAGTGTGTTGTTGTAGACAATAAAAGTTAAAATCCTTAAAAATGTTCATTTTGGGATAAGGTGGTGACATACCTGGTAGAGCCACACACTACCATGTGCAGTGATCTGGGTCCAAGCTCTTGGTCTATACCTGCAATGGAGAAATTTCATGAGCAGTGCTACAGGTGTTTCTCTGTCTCTGTCTACCTCCCTCTCTCTCTCAATTTCTGTTTATATCCAACAAATTGATAAGTAAATAAGTATTGTTGTTAAAATTCTTAGGCTCTTGCCGGCCGGGCTTGCTTGCTTCACGGCGGGTAACAGAGACGCGGAGACAACGGCTGGGCAGGGAAGCTGTATTTCTTTATTCAGGAACAATGATTCATAAACTAAGACAAACTAATCACCAAACAGAACTCTGCTGTCTCTTTGCGGCAGCGCAAGCACTCTTTCTTTTACTCTGGAACTCGGGAACTCTCCAACTCTGGAACTCTCGTACTGGGGAACCCTCTGAAACTCTTCCACTGTGGAACTCTCTCTTACTCTGTAACCCTGCAACTCTGCGACTCTCGAACTCAGGAACTCTGTCACTCGGGAACTCAAAAATTCTCGGACTCAGGAACCCTCTCTCGGGGTTCCTTCGGGTGGGGCCAAGCAGGCCCGCTAAATTAACAGGACTGATCCAATTCTCTTGGCGGGGGGGAGGGCTAGGACAAACCAATGTAAAGCATACGACAATTCCCCCTTTTCTTTTTAACTAAATGCCTGTACGATATAGGTTTCTGTTCACCCCACACCCTTGATACTATAGTCATTTAGTTAAAAAGAAAAGGGGGAATTGTCATATGCTTTACATTGGTTTGTCCCAGCCCTCCCCCCACCAAGAGAATTGGATCAGTCCTGTTAATTTAGCGGGCCTGCTTGGCCCCGCCCGAAGGAACCCCGAGAGAGGGTTCCTGAGTCCAAGATTCCCAGAGTTCGAGTTTCAGGGTTACAGAGTAAGAGAGAGTTCCACAGTGGAAGAGTTTGAGAGGGTTCCCCAGTACGACAGTTCGAGAGTAAGAGAGGGTTCCTGAGTCCGAGAGTTCGAGAGTGTCAGAGTTCCGGAGTTCCTGAGTTCGAGAGTTTCAGGTTTTCAGAGTAAGAGAGAGTGCCAGAGAGACAGAGTTCCTGGGTTCTTGAGTTCCAGAGTAAAAGAAAGAGTGCTTGCACCACCGCAAAGAGACAGCAGAGTTCTGTTTGGTGATTAGTTTGTGTTAGTTTATGAATCGTTGTTCCTGAATAAAGAAATACAGCTCCGCGTCTCTGTTACCCACCCGTGAAGCAAGCCAGCCCGACCAGAGCCTCCCGAAATTTTAACAACAAGTATAATAATTTTAAAATGTTTATTTCTAAAAACAAATTTGTGTCATAGTTCAAAGACGTACTGTGTTTTAGCACTTGAGTGTGATCTTGACTATGCAGTTAAGTATATGTGGATTAATCTGTTAATTTCTAGACCTCAGTTTCTTCCATACATCATTCAACTATAAGTAAAATATATAATAAAATACTACTAATATTGAGAGTCACTACCAAGTAATGGTTCTAATTCATAGTGTTGAAATTATTCAACTGTATCATATTTATATTTTTTCAAATACACGTATTACTGTAAAAACAGATGCAGGGTTCCACTTCAGTAAATATGTTAGACTCAAGCTCTAATCAAAGATTTGTGATATCTTAAAGGAATCCAGAGTAGCATACACCCAAAAACACTGCTTTTACAGTTTCGGCATCATTATTGGAAAATCATTTATAAAATTAAGATAATGTTTAAAGTTCAATTTGCTGAAATAATATACACATACCTTAGATGAGGATTTAGAAATAATATAGTGACACCTTAGTAATATTATTACACATAGTAAAACAATTTTCAATATAGTCAAACTTTGCAAAACTTTGATATATACAGGCTTTAAGTTATGAATAATGTATAAAATTTATTTGCTTGACCAGAGAAATTTAATGGTATAAATTTAATGGGTGGTGTTTAATGGAATTGTAGCTGGCAATGTATTGAACTGGAAATGTAGTGATGTATATTTTGGAAGCTCAAATCTTTGTATGCAAACTACTAGCTTTATTTCTAAAAAAAAAAAAAAACACTAACAAATAATGTCTTACTTTCATGGAATTTACTTAATTTTACTGTTTCTATGTGATTTCTAAACAAGCATGCTTGTTTGAGTATTCACTACCTTATACTAGACCATGTTGGTGAGTTTAATTCACATCAATGGACAAAAATTGCATATATATATGTAAGATTTGATCATAATTATAATAAAATTTTATATCAGTAATATATGCATAGTCAACCAGAATCAAATGTAAGAAGATGATATATATATTTCTTTAATTTCTAATAATTTACAATTATATACATTAGTCTAAGAGTTCTCACTTTGTCATAAAGTGCCAATTTTATTGATAATTTTATAGGTCATAATAAAACTATCAACAGGAACAGTGTTTCAATATTTTTCCAGATAAACTGAGAGAAATGGGGAAGGAAGGTGGGTATAGAGAGGGAGAAAGAAAGACACCTGTAGCACTGCTTCATGGCTTGTGAAACTTTTCCCCTGCAGGTGAAAACCAGGGGCTTGATCGAGGTTCTTACTAGTGGTAATGTTTGTGCTCTTCTGAATGTGCCAATGCCCAGTCCTCCAACTTTTCATTTTAGATAGGAAATGAAATTTAAATAGATGTACATATATGTGTGTGTGTTTATTTTTCTAATGTACTATGGCATGAATAATGAATACCATGTTTGTGTTCTGATTCTGATTTTTGGAGTGTGTTAAACATGTGAGTAACCAACATCTGTGTAAGGGATGCTTAAAAAAATTAGTGACTAGTAATATCTTTTTTTTTTTCTGAGACTTTTTTTTAACAATTCAAAATTTAAAGTCAAACAAATATCACCATTTTAACCAGAGCATCATATATCACTCAACTCTGGTTGTATGTGGTATGAAGGACGCAACCTGAGACCTCTCTCAGACAAGTTCTTTGCACTAGCATAATGCTATCTTCTAAGCCCCTCAATATTTTTACAGGGTACTTTCAAATTAGTAGAAAAATAAGAAATAATTCTTACCCTCCACTTGTCTTTTATTAGAAGTTAAATATATATATATATATATATATATATATATATATATATATATAATCTTCTTACATTTGATTCTGGTTGACTATGCATATATTACTGATATAAAATTTTATTATAATTATGATCAAATCTTACACATATATATGTGCATGTATATATTTTTTTCAATAACAAGTCACAACCAAGTTTAATTAAAATTCCACAATGAAAACAGTAATATTTCCTTTTTATTTTTTTTTTACTATCTTTATTTATTTATTGGATAGAGACAGACAAAAATCAAGAGGGGAGGATGAGCTGGAGAGTGAGAGAGGTAGAGAGACAACTGAAGACCTGCTTCACCACTTGCAAAGTTTTCTCTATACAGGTGGGGACTGGGGCTCAAACCCAGGTCCGTGTGCACTGTACGTGTGCATTCAACCAAGTGTGCCACCACCGCCCCCGGAAATATTTCTTGACAGTATACCTGATCATAGTAGTCTTCAATAAAGATTGTTCAATTGCCATTCATAAATATATTCGATATCCTGTAAATAAAAAACAAATAGTTTTTTCTGTTATAAAAAAATTAAAAATTGGACCAGGAGGCAACACAGGGACTTCATTTACATGGCTCAGAGTTCAAACCCTGTCACTACTTATGTCAGAGTGATGTTTTGGTTCTCTTTCTTCCTCTCTCCCCAATAAATAAATGTCTTTTAAAGAAATCAAGTTATCAACAATTGATCTGAATCTTTTACATATCTGTCCTTTGTTCTGCATGGCTAAAATGTTCTGCCAACTTAGAATGGACAGTTACATTAGTTTTTATAAGCAAATAAATTAATGTAAACTTACACTAAAGAAAAGAAAAGAATTTTGTTGTATGAGCATTAGTCTACTTGCCATATGGCATGTTTCCAGCGTGATAAAGAAAAATACCAAATCTTAAACTGGTCTACGAGTTTTGTATATATATGGACTAGCTTTCTGTGCTAGCTTCCATAAGTAAAATTAGACCTGAAGTAGGGGACTAATTGAGAGTGAGGCGTTTTTGAGACATTTTTGTGCACTCAACAGAATTTTTTCTTCAGCTTGAAAAACTCTCTATATAATTGTATGTTTGCAAATATATAATGTATACTGTTAACACTATATAAAGATGTACATTTTCCAGGGAAACTGCTGTGCCAATACATTGACACTCCTTCCCTACCATGTTTTCAATACTTCTGTGTTTTTATTTTAATTTTTATTTATAAAAAGGAAACACTGACAAAACCATGGGATAAGAAGGGTACAACTCCACACAATTCCCACCACCAGAACTTTATATACCATCCCCTCCCCTGATATCTTTCTTATTCTTTATCCCTCTGGGAGTATGGACCCAGGGTCATTATGGGATGCAGAAGTTGAAAGGTCTGGCTTCTATAATTGCTTCCCTGCTGAACATGGGCGTTGACAGGTCAATCCATACCCCAGCCTATCTCTCTCATTCCCTAGTGGGGTGGGTCCTAAGTTTTTTACCAGAAAGAAAGAAAAGCTGGTTTACTGGAGTGGTCAGTTTCTTCTAATTATTTGAACTGTCTTCTAATTTCACATTCTACTTTGCAAGACAAATATTTATGTAATTAATTATGTCAATTTCTAAAAAGAAATATGCTATTACTTTACTGATATTTTATTGCCTCAGCTTTATACTTATCAAATTAAATAAACTGTCAGTTTCTCAAATTCATATAATTCTTCTACCTAAAAAGAATATAGTAAGCATAATCTCATTTTTGTTTACATTTTAATGTTTTTTAGACTTATTTCTTGGATCTTGATCATTTGCCTGGCTCTTTAATCAATTTACTAGCTACAGAGCTATAAAGTTTGGTCCAAAGACAAGTGAAACAGAACAATATGTGAATTTAATAATAGTAAAAAATGATTTTCACTATCTCCCTTCACCATCTTTCTTTAGCTTAGTAAGGTGTCTCTTGTCCTCTCCATATTTCTCTTACTTAAATACTATTGTCAGCAGAAAAGTTTTTGTCGGCAATAAGTTTACATGGGTATCTGTCATTAGATAATTTTCCTTCAGATATTACTCCTAATAAGATATCCTAGGTGAATAAGAACTTTGTTATTTTTTTCCTCAAACATAACATAAAAAAGCCCAGTGAGCATGTGATGTGGTAGATAGTACAAAATACCTACAGTAGTCATACTACGTATAAGAGGAACTCAGGGGATTTAGGGGTTTTGTTTAATTAGAATATTTAATTTTTTGACTTGTTAATTTTACAGGTTATATTGATTTCAGTGATAACATCCATATGACTTACAATTTCTAAATTTATAAATTGATTCTAGTTTTAATATATTTCTGGCAAAAAAATCACATGGAAGATTTACATATGTATACAAATAAATATACGCAAGAGAATACATAGGTGAACAGAGGAATGTATACTTGCTGTCAGTCACTCACTCTAAGGTAAAAGCAGACAAGAAGATTTTGTTAATATGGTAAACACATTCTTTGAAACGTACATACACATACTCAAATCATTCAATATGAAACAAGAGTAAATGCATTCTTGGGACCAGGTGATAGTTCACCAGGCAGAACTACCGCTTCACCATGTGTGAGGACCTGGGTTTAAGCCCTCAGTACCACATGGACACACCATGCAAAAAAGAAGCTTCGTGAATGGTGTAGCTATGGTATGGTACCTCTTTCTTTTATTTATTTATTTATTTTTTTTGGTTTTCTTTCACTTCCTTTCTGTGCCCCTTTGAGATTGAAAGGCAAAAAAGAATATTGCTTAATTATACAAATAATAATAGTAACGGCTCTAGGATCTGTGGGATCATGAAGATATAAAGCTCCACAAAAGGTATAGAGTCAATTAATAAATAAATAAATGAAAGAAAGTAAGAAAAATTGTCTTGTTCTTTACATTACTACAGGGGATTTAAAAGATATTTAAAAATCTTGAAGACTCAAAGTAAGTTGTGAAACCAGAATTATCTATAAACACTACACTCATATTTATCCAGTGGAAGTACCTAATATGACCATAATATAGTATCTAAACTAAAAAAATGATACATTACTGCTAACTGGACTATAAGGTTTCCACTACTGAAAAAAATCTTTATTTATTTGTGAAAAAAATCAATCCTGCATTTTTTCTTAATTTATTGTGGAGGTATTAGTGGTTTACAGAATAATCTTTAATACATAGGTACAATTTCTCATCTCTCCTTGTTTGGTGTCCAGGAGCTGCAACAGAACCACAATGTCCTCTCATCCTGTAGTTTTCTCTCCTTTCCCAGAGTCCTTTGGTGCAATAAACCACAGCCAGTCCAAACCACCTTATGTTTTCTCGTACTGTTCTTTATTCTTTTTTTCAATTTTTTATATTTATTTATTTATTTTCCCTTTTGTTGCTCTTGTTTTTTTTTTTAATTATTGTTGTTGTCATTGTTAGGACAGAGAGAAATGGAGAGAGTAGAGGAAGACAGAGGGGGAGAGAAAGATAAGACACCTGCAGACCTGCTTCACAGCGTGTGAAGTGACTCCCCTGCAGGTGGGGAGCTGGGGACTCAAATGAGGGTCATTGCACTTAACACCACATGCGCTTAACCCTCTGTGCTACCGCCCAACTCCCTGTGATCTTTATTCTTAAGTTCCAGCTATTAGTATTCCTGTTTTTGGCTTGTCTCACTCAACATGATGCCTTTGAATTCTGACCAATTTATTGCAAAGGAGATGACATTATTATTATTATTATTATTATTATTATTATTATTATTTTGCCTCCAGGATTACTGCTGGGGCTCAGTGCCTGCACTACCAATCCAGTGCTCCTGTGGCCATTTCTAATAAGACAGAGAGAAGTTGAAAGGGGAAAGGTAAATAGGGGGATATTTTCAGATACATGTTTTTGTTTTCTCTGGATAAAGCTCTAAGAGAAGGATTGCTAGACCATATAGTAGGTTCATTTCTAAATTTCTGAAGAATCCTCGGACTCTTTCTCCGTAAGGGCTGGACTACCTTGTATTCCCACTAGCAATATAGGAGAATTGCTTTCCCCACATAGTATCTTCTACAGTTGCTCTATCTGCTGTATTTTTCTTATGTATAACATTCTCACAGGTGTAAAATAGTATCTCATTGTTGTTTTTATTTGAATTTCCCTGAGGGCTTGAACAGATATCTTCCTGTATAAGGACAGTTCTTTATTATCAGAACCTCATAGGAGATGTCATAGCACAGGGGGACTTTTTAATGCAGTGGTATCTCTCTCTGTCTCTCCCTATTAGAATGCAAACACCATCTAGGAGCACTAAAATCACACTTGTCAGGTTCAGACTGTCAAATAAACAAAACAAACAAACAAAAAAACAAGACAAAAAGGATATAGTAAAAACACAAAATGAGCACCAAGCATGGTTTTCAATATCATCAGACTACAAATAATGTGACCATGTGATATTCCACACCTTTCTAGTAGTAAAGAAATATTGATAATACTAAATATATCCTTCAGGGGGCCAGGTGGTGGTGCAACTGGCTGAGCTCACATGTTACAGTGGACAAGGATCCAGGTTCGATCCCTCGGTCCCCACCTGCAGAGGAAGGCTTCACAAGTGGTGAAACAGGGCTGCAGGTATCTCTCTGTCTCTCTCCCTCTCAATCAACCCCTTTCCTCTCAATTTCTACCTGTCTCTATCAAATAAATAAAGATGATTAAAAAAAGTTAAAAAAATATCCTTCAATGTGGTAGGTGTTGGATTTGCATTTTGGTTGTATGCATGACAAAGCAGGCTCACTTTTCTGGTGAGCTATGATGCCGGCCCTAGCTTTTAGTTTGTTAAAGTCTATTTGAAAGTTTTTTTTTTTGTTGTTGTTGTTGTTGTAGTTTTTTTTTTTTTTTGCTTGTTTTTTTTTTTTTTTTTTTTGTATTGACTGTATTTGGGTATCTGGCTAAGAACTCCTTACTTACCCATGTGAATTAAAAGTTCCTTCTTTTGTTTAATTTGATGTTTTATACATCCCAATGGTCTGCATGTCTTTTTGTTTGTTTTATTTTATTATTTTTAAGCTTTTATTTATAAAATGGAAACACTGAGAAGACCATAGGGTAAGTGGGGTACAATTGTACATAATTCCCACCACTGGAATTCCATATACCATTCCCTCCACTGATAGCTTTCCTATTCTTTAGCTCTCTGGGAGCATGGACCCAGGGTCACTGTGGGGTGCAGAAGGTGGAAGTCTGGCTTCTGCAATTACTTCCCCGCTGAACATGGGCATTGAAAGGTCGGTCAATATTCCCAGCCTATCTCTCTCTTTCCCTAGTGGGGCAGGGATCTGGAGAGGTGGAGCTCCAGGACACATTGGTGGGGCCATCTGCCCACCGAAGTCAGGTTGGCATCATGGTAGCATCTAGAACCTAGTGAATGAAATAGAGTTAAGATAGAAAGCAGAGCAAATTGTTGAATAACCATGAACCTCAAGGCAAGAACATTGTGGATGGAGATTTGGGGTCTCCGTTTTGGAAAAAGCTAGTAGTTCTATTTTAGGTAGATTACAAGGGGCCCAAGACCCAACTAGTTTTTGCCTGTGTCTGACATCTAATGTGCAGGTGACCTAACCTATTGTCTGGGGGGATGATGTCACAGTTGGAAAAAGGACAAGACAGCTGGATCAGGGTAGAGAGTAGCTCCCAAATATGGGAAAAGTATATAAATATTGTTAACTGTAAACCCTAGTGATCTGATCTGGGACCCATAGTCAGCACAGGAGCCTGTGTAACTGTTCTGCATCTCTGTACGTCTGAGCTCACATTCCGTGGTCATCGCTAGGAACAATCCAGACTGCGCCAATTTCAGGACCCATCATCCTCGAGTGATAGGCAGACTATGTTATCCAACCTCCCTTTGGAGAATGGAACATTCCCTACCATTGTTGATTCACATTGAGGGTCAGGTTCCTTAAGGGGCACATAGAGGGATCCATTATATTGTTCCTGATGGAGATGACCAGGGATCTGTTACAGGTGCTTGTTTTATTTTAGAGATAGAAACAGAGATGGATCATGTCAAAGAGACAACAACTATACTTCTTTCAGTTTACTGAAGGCCTAACTTGAACTTGGGTTGTTCACATGGCAAAGCAGAACACTATCCATGTGCGCTATTTTGCTGGCCCTTCCTATCTTTTAGATTCATATTACCACACACAGTATCTTGATTGTTCTTGTTAAATACTGAAATTTAACATTCAGTAGAATGATTTCTCTAGATTTAATTTTTTTCCTTAAAATTTGTTTCAGCTATTTTGGTTCTTTCAGCATTGCAGATAAAATTAAGAATAACTTTGTTTATATGTACAAAAAACCTTGAAGAGATATTAATAGGCTTATTAGATTAGCTTTGGACTGGGTAGACTTCTCCCAGTTCACATATTTCATGCATCTGTTTATCTTCATCTTATAGCACACAATTCCTTTATATGTTTCCTTGAATTTATAACTAAGCATTTCATTTCTCTTCATGAGATTATAAATGTGGTTAACTTTGAGTTTTACATGTATGTTGACATTATACAGAAAGACCAAAAAGTACTGGGAGGAGAAGCACAAGTTCCATTTACTTGTAGTTATGTAAGTATATATGCTAATATTTTACCCAATACTTTATTTAAATCTTTTAGAAAAATCTTGAGATTTGCCTATTCAATTGTGTTCTCTGCATAAAGATATAAAGTACAGTGGTGTTTCTCCTGGTCACATTAATTAGTTTTTTGCTGTGTTTCTCTCTCTCTTTCTTTCATTTCTTACATTAATATATGATTAGATCTTTCAATATTGTTTTGAGCAGATAAGGCCTCACTGCCATTTTTTTTCAGTTTTTGTTTGTTTGTTTGTTTCTCTACTTCTCTGGAACCACACACATGTGGTAGGCGGTGTTTCATTTTTATATGTATTAATTTATTAATTTTTAGAGATAGGGAATTCAGAAAGACACACACACAGAGAAAGAGTGAGAGAGAAAGAAAGAAAGAAAGAGAGAAAGAAAGAAAGAAAGAAAGAAAGAAAGAAAGAAAGAAAGAAAGAAAGAAAAAAAGAAAGAAAGAAAGAAAGACATCATCAACGCTTCCATTCACAGCAGTGAGGTCCAGGCTGAAACTGGGTCCCACACATGGCAAAGCAACATACTATCCAAGTGAGCTTTTTCATTGTCCCAAATTTTTCATTCTTTTTATTTGAGAGGAGACAGATCTATCTTTAAATCTCTCTTTCTCTCTCTCCATATATATATCACATATCACTTCTTTGGATGGTGTGGCATACCCATATAGGTACTGGGACTCAAACCTGACCCACAGATAAGCATAGACACTACCCAGAAATCTCATCCTTCGTCCGTGTTTTTCATGATTTTAGTAAGAAAACATTGTCTTTTGTCAAGCATGATGCAGTGAATTCTTGTTTGTTTGTTCTATAAATGTTCTTTAGTAAGTTTAAGAAGATTTCACAATTTCTTTTTTTTTTTACCTCTTCTTTTTTTTTATTTATAAAAAAGGAAACACTGACAAAACCATAGATTTAGAGGGGTACAACTCCACATAATTCCCACCATCAGAACTCCATATCCCATCCCCTCCCCTGGTAGCTTTTCTATTCTTTAACCCTCTGGGAGTATGTACCCAAGGTCATTGTGGGATACAGAAGGTCGAAGGTCTGGCTTCTGTAATTGATTGCCCGCTGAACAGGGGCATATTTCTTGGAAGGTTGTCTGTTTAATTAAAATGTCATTGATTTACAGTACTCTTTAAATCTCAGAAAAGTGGAGCCTAGAGGTGGTACACCTGGTTTAGTGCACATAATACAGTGCACAATACAGGTTTCAAGCCCTGGTCCCCACCTACAGGGGGAAAGCTTTCTGAGTGGTGAAGCAGTGCTGTAGGTGTCTCTCTTTGTCTTTCTCTTGCTTTCTCCCCTTACTGTCTCAATTTCTGCCTGTCTCTATCCAATAAATAAAGATAATAAATTGAGAAAAAAAATGTCAAAAATATATATGCTTCACCTCATCTCTTACCAAAGCTCTTTTTCAAGAATGGATGGATATTTGAATTTTGCATGTTATTTTTGTACCAATAAATGCAATGAATAATTGCACATCAGTAACTAAAATGGATTGATTTTACCAATGAAATTCCATCTGGCTTAGCAGTTATGATCAGAGTCATCACATATTAAGTCTGACAATTAACCACTATCCTTCTCCATAAACCATCTGAGTTCTTAACACGGAGAAAATAATTGGCTTGGGAAGTGTCTTGAGAAGGGAATATAGTGGGACTCTCTATCTCTATCACTAGCATATGTCATCACATTAGCAATGTGATACTGCTTTTAACTTACTGTTTTCTTTCATATAGTTAATACTACAGTCTCATCCAAGTTAATGCTTATTCATCCATTTTATTAATATCCATTCTCTAAATCAATTGGAAAATACTAGTAGTTTTTGTTGTTGTTTGTTTTGTTTTATCATGGATCTCTTCATGATCCATTGCATGTCACCTTTAGGGGATGAATGGGAATTTAGTTTAGGTGAGGTGGTATCGGCAATTATGACCAATAAAACAAGTCCATAAGAGATCAGGTGGTAGCACACCTGGTTGAGCACACATCTTACAGGGCACAAGGATGAAGGTCCACATGCAAGCGTCAGCATACCACGGAGTCCTCAATGGGCACTGGCTGAAGCTCTGATGCTATGGTGTTTCTCTTTCTTTCTAGCTGAATAAAAAAGTCAGTTATAATGTTGAAACTTGGATACCAGAGAGTAGAGTACTGAAAGTAAAAAAAAAAAAGATGAAATGGTGTACAGCTTAGACTGAACAACTGTTCTTTTAGGTGTATATATTAAAGCATAAGACTGGGTCACTATATATGTGATCCAGGATCTATGTATAGAACATTATGTCACCTTTTCTAGTAACAAAAGACTAAAACGTCACTCAAACAAGCAACAATTTAATATCTATAATCAATATATTACATAAATTAATTACCAAGTAATGATTCATAGGTTCAGTATTTAACAAAAATAGCTAACTACAACTAAATGTGTTAACTTAAATAATTACAAAATGCATAATATAGAATGAACAAAGTAGTAGCAGAATGTGTATAGCAGAATCCCATTCATAGAAAGTGAAAATTAGGGGGCTGGGCTGTAGCTCAGAGGGGTTAGTGTACATGGTGTGAAGCATAAGGACCTGCAGAAAGATCCCAGTTTGAGCACCTGGCTCCCCACATGCAGGGGTGTCACTACACAGGCAGTGAAGCAGGTCTGCAGGTGTCTGTCTTTCTCTCCCCCTCTCTGTCTTCTTATCCTCTCAATTTCTCTCTGTCCTATCAAATAACAACCACAGCAGTAGCAATAATAATAATAATAATAACAACAACGATAAACAACAAGGGCAACAAAAAAGTGAAAATTAAAATGCGGGCTAGCAAGATGTACTTTAAAGAAAGTATTACATAAAAACAGTAAAATGAATAACAAAATTAAATTACTATTTTTTCGTTAGGGAAATAAATGTAAAGACAAACACTTAAACACATGACTTAGTAGAAGCTCATTTTATTAGAAATTTCTTGCTAATCATTTTAAATGTAAAAATATAAGCATTAAAATGGCAAGTATGGATGCTGCTATAAATGTTTATTATGTACTATAATATGCTAGCAAACACATTTTTGAAGATTACTTAACTAAAGCAGTTTAGCAGTAATTTACACAAAATTAGATTTTTTTTAAATTATGAGTCTTTATTTTATTCAAGGATAAGTTTAACTGGTCATTTTACTTACTTAAGTCACTTTACATAGCCAAATGCTAAGTAAGCGGGTTTTCCTGTCATAAAAATTGATACAAACCACATAATCAAATAGTGAAAGCACAATGAATTTTGTCATGAGAAAAATATTCTGCCTCCTAAGGAACTAGATTTTCTTTACTAATCTTGAATTTATATCTTGACTTATACTTCATTAAATTTCACTTCAACTTTGCCTATGTTGTAACCTCCAGATAATACAAATTCTATCACTCAGAGAGTTAATTAGTACTATGCCCCAGGTGAACATATCCTAGCACACAGCCAAAATAAACATCTGCAATTCTGACCACAAAAAGTGCTTATACATGTGCTTTTAAGGATGATAGAAATAGCAGTTGTACTGACTGCTTATTTAGAGTACTTTGCAGTTCATAATACAATTAATCCATCCTTGGAGAAATAAATAGCCAGTACTTTTTACAGATTAGGAAAGCAGTTTCAGGATAGCTACCTAATGTACCAAATGTCCACAAGTAGTAAGTATAGGTGGTAGTTGTTCAGGATTCTGTTCTTCATGTTTTTTTTCCCCATTCACAGTTGCCTTGAAAGCAAAGGCATTAACGGCCCTTTGACTCTGAGTTATCCTTCCAACATTTTTATATTTGAGAAGCTTCAAGAGTGTTCCCTATAAGGGCAAAAGCCAGGGAAATTGTTTTAGATTCATTGTGAAAAGTTTGGGTTTCTCAGTTTATTTCTTTACTGTGATGTAAATCGCCTGTGTTGTTGGCCTTATCCACCTGGGTCCTTTTACACTGACTGGCCTGTTGGGTCATTGGGCTAAGGGAATTGAAATGAAAATGAAGCTATGGAGAGCAAAGTCCTTTTAGGCCAGAACATGCTGGCAAGATATATTCAAAGATTTGAATGGAAAAGACCTCTAACCAAGAATACCCATCTAGGTTATCACTCAGATTTGAAGGAGCAATAAAGAGCTTTTTCAAACAAACAACAATTACAGGAATTCATTACCACTAAACTGGCCCTACAAGAAATGCTAAAGGGACTTATATAAAAGAAAAATACTGAATGATCTCACTCATAGGGGGTATATAAAGACACAAAGCAAAGGAACAAGCAAAGTCAAATTAAAATAAGCCTTTAGACTAGGACTACAGAAATGAGGTTACCAAGGGGCAATGAGCTGGGGTGTGGTTTCCATAGATGGAGGGGGGTCTAATAGACTTTGCTGGAGGGATATTGGTGCTTTGTTGGTGGGAACAATTTGGTAACAAATTTTGAAGAGGTGTGAAATTGTGTAAAACATACATGGTCTTGTAAACTAATGTAACCTCAAGTATATATATATATATATATATATATATATATATATATATTTTTTTTTTTTTTTAAGCCCCCTTTTTCCCTAGTCAAGGGATAGTTTATCCTTTGCTAGCACCTATAAAATTGTAGTCAAGATTTTTTTTGCTGCTTTTTTTTTTTTTTTTTTTTAGTTTGCACATATAGTTAAAAATCTCAGACCTGTTACAAGATTTGAAAATAGTTTATGGAAAAGAGGAACCAAATATTTCATTAGTTTCATGGCTCGGTAATATTTTGTATACTCTAATGTGTTTCAAGAAAGCAAATTAATATTTTTGGATCTGCATTTTAATGTGATAGAGAGGATAATGCATGTTATTGCATCTTTATTCAGATAAGCATCTCATATACAACCATTTTATTTTATCAATATCTGTAAGTATCAAGTATCTCTGGAATTATACAAATAAGAGATGACAATGTTGGTATGTGACAAAGAGAGCCACATGTAACATGAAAGAAAAGGAAAGTGTTTTATTTTACTATATGCATATTTGTATAGTAGTGTTCTGTGGAAGGTAGTTGATTGTAATAACAAAATCAAACTCTTTGAGTTCAGATCTTCAATACACTGATCAAATTATTCAAAATGAATTGCTATGTAGAAATTAACTCAATCACCTCATTTTTAAAACTGTACAGTTACTGTCCAGATCCATATACAAATTTAGTGCAATTTCTGTCCTCTCAACCAATTTTTAAATTTTTTTTTTCTCAACCAATTTTTAATACAATAGAACAAAAGCTACACATTTTTATTTGAAACCAGAAAGTTACCAAAGCAATCTTGACAACAAACAAACAAACAAACAAACAAAAACAGACCTGGAGGTATCATGCTCCCAGATAAAAATCTATATTATAGGGCAATTGTAATTAAAACTTCCTGCTACTGAAACAAAAACAGACATACTGACCAACTGAAAACTCAGAAATAAAACTCCACATCTATGGACATCTAATTTTTTGACAAGGAGGTCCAAACTATTACATGGAGAAAGGAGTTTCAACAAATGGTATTGGGAAAATCGGGATGAAACATACAGACAAATAAAACTGAACTACTATATTTTACCACACACAAAAGCAAATTCCAAATGGACCAAGGACTTGGATGTTAGACAAGAAACTATCAAATATTTAAAGGGAAATATTGGCAGAACTCTTTCCCATCTAAGTTTTATAGATATCTTCAATGACACAGGTATACTGCAACAAAAATAAACCAATGGGGCTATGTCAAATTGAAAAGGTTCTACACAACAAAAGAAAATACAACTCAAGCAAAGAGATTTCTTACAGAATAGGAGAAGATCTTTACATGCCATGCATCACACAAAAGGCTAATGATGTGTACTGTACCAAAGGACTCTAGGGGTAGGAGTGAGGTGCAGGTCCAGGATCTTTTAGGTCCTGGTCCATGATGATGGAGGAGGACTTAAGATGAGGATGAGAGCATTTTTCAGAAAATTGAGAAATTATACAACTGCATTTACTGCAAACCACTAATCCTCATAATAAAACATAAAAATAAATAAATGAAATTTGTACTGTTATAATGCCTTTGTAGGTATTAAATAAGTTTGTATGCTGAAAGTTTTAATTCAGTGTCTTAGAATAAGAGCTCAATAAATCTTAATAGTTATTTATATTGTTCTAAATAATTTTTATTACTTTCCTTTGAGAAATTATTATTTTACAAGGTGGGTCTTATCTCAGGTATACAACTACACATCTACCTAAAATTTATGCTAGCCTACCTCATCCTCACACATTTCATTACATGTATACAAGATACAAAGCAAATACTGAGGTAGTATATAACGCACTCCCCCATTCAAAATTCATTTAAATTATTGGTGTGAAAACATACTATTTGAATCTGTGCATTGAAAGGAGAGGTAAGAAAACTCTAAAAACTTTGGAAATGGAAAAAAAAAACTTTGAATATGGTGATGAAATGACAGAAGGAATTCTCCTGAGTAAAAAATATGTACTTGGTATTATTCCTTTTGAAAGAATCATTTATTTAGCACCTTCAATCATCAGACTAACCGTGAATCCATGTTATTCAAGTATTGTTCTGTTTATGATAACTATTAGTATTATAATCTTGTAACAAATGTAAAGAAGAAGGCTTAAACATGTTGAATGGAGAGCCTTATTACTCAGTGTGTTTATTTCTCAAATGTTTATGTAAAGCACTACCTTTTTCTTTGAGGTTTCAATACAACCATTTATTTTTTAATTGTGTTTATCATTTTTTAACATTTTAAATTACTTTTTTACTGGATAGAGACAAAGAGAAATCTAGAGGGAAGCTAAGAATTGACAGAGAGACAACCGTAGTACCACTTCAATACCTGTGAAACTTTTCCCCTGTAGATGGGGACCATGCGCTTGAACCCAGGTCCCTGACCATGGTAACAATTGTACTCTATCAAGTGCACCACCAGCTGACTTCAAATCAATTGTTTCAGTGGTTGTGACATTGATATCACATATGACATCATTCTAGAATATTTTCTGGAACTAGCTCACTCTAGTACTGTTTTATTATATATAATGATATTGCTTATGTATACAGGAAATCTTACTGCTACCTTGCAACATATCATCTCCATGAAAATGAGAGAATATACTGCCTCTGACTATCTTAAATCTGTGAGCCATTAGAAGGGGCTTAGCTTTTCCCAGGTGAAAGAGATTATAAATTTAAGAGGAATACCATGTGAAGGGTATTATTCTATCTTGCTGGTTTTGAAGGTGAAGTGTAATCACATGGCCTTCATCTTGCAACTAGTACTGACATACAGCTGAACATGGCAAGCACAAGGACTAAATCAGGACATCAATCTGAAAGAAGATTTGAAAGTTCAGTTGAAAATACAGTAGCTTGACGTTTTGGTCTTTGGCATGTGAGGCTCTTTGTAGAGGCCATTATTGCAGGGTGTCCAGATTTCTGAATTATGCACCTACAAAGAGTTCTTTTGAGCCATTATGTTTGTACTAATTTCTTAGATGGCCACAAAAAAACAAAACGTAATTTGGCCATTCTTTAAGTGAATTTTTACTATCTTATCCACATTTTATAGATTTGTCCCCATTTCCTAATTCTCTCTCTACTTGATTAGTAGTAAATAATCAAGTAAGCAATCTGGTATGTCACAAAATGAGAGAATATCTCAAATATCTTGACTAAATTTACATAGATAAATATGTTCTCATCACATTTGCTAGAATTACACTGGAATCTTTTGTCTGCATGTTCCTGTGCTTAAAGATTAAGCAGATATTTGTCTAGTTGGAGTAGGGTAAAAGGTCTTTTTATTCTCATCCTATTAAGAGCCCAGGAGTTTTGCTTAGTTTTCCTTGGCACCTTTTAGCATGTGGAAGACTTAAGAGTCCAAAGACATTTATACCAAAGTTGAGGTATTTGTATCTTTAAACACATGTACCACTTCAAGAGAAGTTTTCTTCAAACTTTCCTCTACAATCTTTCATTTATTTCTCAGTTTTCAAGACATTTCATTTCTGTGGCATTTCCTTAGTGTGGTTAAACCACACTTCAAACTTTCTCTACCCTGGCAGCAGCTCTGGGTTGTATAGCCTGCATTACAGTCCACCCAGAAAGATCATAGTCAGTAGCTACTTAAATGTTTCAAAGACTTGCTCTTGCTCGCCTAAAGTAATCTAATGTCAGTTAGTTATTCCAAGATGAATAAAGAATGCTTTCATGATTTGGAAGTCCTTTTTTTTTCTCTGTGTTCATTTTTTTCACCTTTTCCTCTAAACTGCTAGTAGATAATATAGAAAAATCTAAATATATATGTAGTTAACTTGCTTTTCAAGAATCAAACTTATTAAGTTTATGTTTCAGGATATAAACTAAATGAAATATAGTTATACTAGGTCAAGCTGCTCTTTGGATAACATTTCAGATAATCTGACCACTTTTTCTCCCCTTTCAGTTGAAAAAAGAGTAAGACTGTATCAAAGTAGAAGAATGAGTGAAGGCTACAGAAACATCTCTGTCTGTTTTGTTCTTATATTTTTCTCAGTTTTATTAGTAGTTTAACAGAATTATAATACTTCAGGGGTGTAAATTCACACACATGGTGTTTATGTTACCATACCCTTCATCAAAGTTCAGTGCCTACAAATCCCTCATAACCACCATAGATACCACAAAGTCCAAGAAGCAGATTGTCTGCCATTTATTTTAAAAATTCATTTGTTTTATTGCATATGTTCCTCCCTCACCCACCCACCACCACCCACAGAGCACTGAGCAGCTCTGGTTTATGGTGGTGCAGGGAATGGAACAAGGGACTTTGGAGTCTCAGGCAAGAAAGTCTCTTTGAATATCTGTTATGCTATCTGCCTCCCCCCAACTTATCTATGTTTTACTCATAAAAGAAACTACCTAGCAGTTGTCAATCTCTTTATGTTTTCACTAAGCATAATGGCCTCCAATAGCATTCCATTGACTATAAATCTCATAACTTCTTTATCCAGTTTTCTGTCTTTGGGTGGGTGCTTCTATATTTTAGCTACTGTAAATGCAGTAGCTATGCACATAGGGGTGCATTTGTCTCTTTGAATTAGTGGTTTCATGTCATTTGGATATATGCTTAGGAACTGTATTGCTCAATCATAAAGTATTTTCACTCTTATTTGTTTAAGGATTCTCCAAACTCTTTTATATAAGGGTTGTACCAGATATCATTCCCATCAAAAGTGTATCAGGGTCCATTTTTTTCTCCATATCCACAACAGTGTTTTTCATCTCCTTTTTTAATTGAGGTAAAGCAGACTCACAAGTGTGAGGTGGTATCTCATTGTGGTCTTAAATTGTATCTCCTTGTTAATAAATGATGTGAAGTATTATTTCATATATATGTCAACCTGAATGTTTTCTTGAAAGAATTAATCTACTTTTGCCCACTTTGTAAAAAACAGAATTGTTTGCTGTTCTGTTGTCTAGCACTATGATTCCTTTAGACATATTTTATATCAATCACTTGCCATATATGTCATGAGAAAAATATCTTCCCCCAGTTATTTGGTTATCTTTTCATCTTTGTTGACATTTCTTTTGATGTATAGAAGCTTTTCAATAGGTTGCATTCCCATTTAGTTATAATTTCTTTCGTTTCCCTTACCGAAGTGCTTGAGTCTCCAAATTCACCTTCGATATTAAGGACCTGAAGTGTTTCACCTATACTTTCTTCTACATACTTCATAATTTTAAGTCAAATAAATAAGTATTTAATCCATTTAGATTTAATTCTGGAGTGTTATTATCTACTTTCATTCTTCTATGTGGCTACATAGTTGTCTTGACATTATTTGTTAAAGATGATTTTCTCCCATTGAATATTTTCTTTGCTCCATTGTCATATACTAGTTTTTTTTTAATTTTTTATTTAAGAAAGGATTAATGAACAAAAGCATAAGGTAGGAGGGGTACAACTCCACACAATTCCCACCACCCAATCTCCATAACCCACCCCCTCCCATGATAGCTTTCCCATTCTCTAGCCCTCTGGGAGCATGGACCAAGGGTCATTGAGGGTTGCAGAAGGTAGAAGGTCTGGCTTCTGTAATTGCTTCCCCGCTGAACATGGGCGTTGACCGGTCGGTCCATACTCCCAGTCTGCCTCTCTCTTTCCCTAGTAAGGTGTGTCTCTGGGAAGCTGAGCTCCAGGACACACTGGTGGGGTCTTCAATCCAGGGAAGCCTGACCAGCAACCTGGTGGCATCTGGAACCTGGTGATTGAAAAGAGAGTTAACATACGAAGCCAAACAATTTGTTGAGTGATCATGGATCCCAAGCTTGGAATAGTGGAGAGGAAGGGTTAGGGAGGTACTCACTGCAAACTCTAGGGTACTTCTGCTTTCAGGTATATATTTTGCAGTAGTTTATGGATACGTGTGAACATAAGCTCTCTCTCACAGAAACTGGTGTATATCTAGGTTATGGGACTTTGTTAGAAAGTGAACTACCTGAGATGAAATTAGAGTGTACTATAAAAGGAAAGGTCTCACCCGAGTAATGAAGCTGAAGGGTTGTCATTCCACATGTGAAGTCTCTGGACACAGCCTGAGGTGAAGCATGTTGAGGTGGCAATCGTTGCGTTGGTTAGGTTGTGATCGGCGGATGCAATATTATTTGGTTTGGATTGGGAGATGCATACGGGAAAGTGGGCCCTATCCAAGGGTTCCAGGACTGGGGGAAGTAGGGGCTCTATAGTGGAGATGTGAGGTTCCTGCTGTCTTAGGGTTCAAAAAGACAATCGATAGTTAATATTAACATCACATATTTGGTAATTGGGTTAACTTTGAAAAGTCCTTTTGTTATGGTATGCTGTACAGTATCCAGTATCTTGTATATAGCTGTGCTATTGTATGCTTCTAATCTACTTGGTCTAGGCTTTTGAGAGAGTCCGCATATCAAATACACAGCCTATATATTAAAAGGATTCAGTTTGTGTTTTGAGAAATTTTGAGACATACAATTGATTTCCCCCTCATATTAATTAACTACTGATTTATATGTCTACATTTTGCTAGGAGTGTACATAAACACCATTCCCACCACCAAAGGGCTGTGACACATCCCTCCCACCCACTCCCACCCCCCCTGGCCCAGGAAGCTACATGTCTACCCCTCACCACAGGGTTTTTACTTTGGTGCCCTACTTACAATTTGATCAGGTTTTGCTTTTAGTTTCCCTTTCAGAACTTCTTAGTCAGCTTCTGTTGATGAGTGGGATCATCCCATACTCATCTTTATCTTTCTGACTTAGTTCACTTAACATAATTCCTTCTAGCTCTGTCCAAGATGGGTCAGAGAATGTGGGTTCATTGTTTTTGATAGCTGCGTAGTATTCCATTGTGTATATATACCACAGCTTTCTCAGCCACTCATCTGTTGTTGGGCATCTGGGTTGCTTCCAGGTTTTAGCTATTATGAATTGTGCTGCTATGAACATAGGAGTACACACCTCTTTTTGATTGGGTTTATGGAGTCCTTGGGGTATAACCCCAGGAGACGAATTACTGCATCATATGGAATGTCCATGTCTAGCCTTCTGAGAGTTTTCCAGACTGCTCTCCACAGAGGCTGGACCAATTTACATTCCCACCAGCAATGTAAAAGGGTTCCTCTGTCCCCACAACCTCTCCAGCATTTGTTGCTGCTGTCCTTTTTGATGTATGCCATTCTTATAGGAGTGAGGTGGTATCTTAGTGTTGTCTTAATTTGCATTTCTCTGACGATCAGTGACCTAGAGCAGTTTTTCATATGTTTGTTAGCCTTTTGGATCTCCTCTGTGGTGAATGTTTTGTTCATTTCCTCTGCCCATTTTTGGATGGGGTCATTTGCTTTTTTGGTGCTAAGTTTGCTGAGCTCTTTATATATTTTGGTGATTAGTTTCTTGTCTGATGTCTGGCATGTGAAGATCTTCTCCCATTCTGTGAGGGGTCTCTCTGTTTGTTTAATAGTTTCTTTGGATGTGCAGAAGCTTTTCAATTTGATGTAGTCCCATTGGTTTGTTTCTGCTTTAGTCTTCCTTGCAATTGGGTTTGATTCATCAAAGATGTCCTTGAGGTGTAGGTGGGAAAGTGTTTTAACAATGTTTTCCTCTAAGTATTTGATTGTTTCTGGTCTGACATCTAGGTCTTTGATCCATTTGGAGTTTATTTTTGTTGCTGGTGAGATAAAGTGGTTCAATTTCATTCTTCTGCATGTTTCAACCCAGTTTTCCCAGCACCATTTATTGAAGAGAGGCTCCATTTCCCATTTAATCCTTTGGGCCCCCTTATCAAAGATTAGATGCCCATAGGTGTTGGGATTTACTTCTGGGCTTTCAATTCTGTTCCACCGGTCTGTGTGCCTATTTTTGTTCCAGTACCATGCTGTTTTGATGATGATGGCTTTATAATATAGTTTAAGGTCTGGTAGTGTGATGCCTCCATTTATGTTTCTTTTCCTTAAGATGGTTTTGGCAATTCTAGGTGTTTTCAGGTTTCAGATAAATGATTGTAGTGTTTGTTCTATTCTCTTAAAGAATCTTGTTGGAACTTTGATGGGTATTGCATTAAATTTGTATATGGCTCTGGGGAGAATATTCATTTTGATGATATTTATTCTTCCAATCCATGAGCATGGGGTATCTTTCCATTTCTTGGTATCAGTTTCTATTTTCTTGAGTAGCGACTCATAGTTTTCAGCATACAAGTCTTTCACTTCTTTGGTCAACTTTATTCCTAGGTATTTGATTGATTTTGCTGAAACTGTAAATGGGAGTGATTTCTGGATGTCTTCTTCAGATTTAGTGTTTGCATAAAGAAATGCCACTGATTTCTGTACATTGATTTTGTAGCCTGATACCTTGCTATATTGCCTAATAACTTCCAGTAATTTTCTACTGGATTCTTTAGGTCTTTCTATGTATACTATCATATCATCTGCAAATAGTGAGAGCTTGACTTCTTCCCTTCCAATCTGTATTCCTTTGATTTCTTTCTCTTGCCTGATTGCTATGGCAAGAACTTCCAATACTATGTTGAAGAGTAACGGTGACAGTAGACAACCCTGTCTAGTCCCCGATCTGAGGGGGAATGCTTTCAGCTTCTGTCCATTGAGTATGATGTTGGCTGTAGGTTTGCTATATATAGACTCCACTATCTTGAGGAATTTCCCATCTATTCCCATTTTTTGTAGAGTTTTGAGCATGAATGGGGGTTGGATCTTGTCAAAGGCTTTCTCTGCATCTATTGAGATAATCGTGTGGTTTTTGGCTTTGCTTTGATTGATGTGGTGAATGACATTGATTGACTTATGGATGTTGAACCAGCCTTGCATTCCTGGGATGAATTCCATTTGGTCATGATGAACAATCTTTTTGATGTGTTGCTGTATCCGGTTGGCCAAGATCTTGTTAAATATTTTGGCATCTATGTTCATCAGAGATATTGGTCTGTAGTTTTCGTTTTTTGTTCTGTCCCTATCAGCTTTTGGTATCAGAGTGATGTTGGCTTCATAGAAGTTGAAAGGGATTATTCCTGTGTCTTCAATCTTATGGAATAGCTTAAGAAGTATGGGCATTAACTGTTTCCTGAAAGTTTTGTAGAATTCATTTGTGAAGCTATCTGGTCCAGGACTTTTGTTGTTGAGGAGATTCTTAATAACGGTTTCAATTTCTTTGTCTGTGATTGGTGCATTTAGATTTTGTAGTTCTTCTTGGTTCAGTTTTGGAAGTGCATAGGTTTCTAGGAATTGTTCCATATCTTCCAGATTCTCTAGCTTGGTGGCATATAGTTCTTCATAGAAGTTTCACAGGATTCTCTGGATTTCTGTGGTGTCAGTTGTGATATCTCCTGCATCATTTACAATTCTATTAATTTGAGTCTTCTCTCTTTTTTGTTTGGTGAGTCTGGCTAGGGGTTTGTCAATTTTGTTTAATCTTTCAAAGAACCAACATTTGGCTTCATTGATCTTTTGTATGGTTCTTTTATTTTCAATGTTGTTTATTTCTGCTCGAACTTTAGTGATTACTGTCCTTCTGGTTCCTTTAGGGTTCCTTTGTTCCTCTTCCTCTAAGTCCTTGAGGTGTACAGTAAGGTCATTCATTTGACCCTCTTCTTGGTGTTTAATATGTGATTGTATGGCTATAAGTTTCCCTCTCAGTACTGCTTTAGCTGTGTCCCAAATATTTTGATAGGTTATGTCTTCATTTTCATTAGTTTCCAGGATCATTTGAATTTCCTGTTTGAGTGAGTCTCTGACCCAGTGGTTCTTAAGGAGCATGTTGTTTAGTTTCCAAATTCTGTGTCTTTTGATAATTTTCCGTTTGTTGTTAAATGTTAGTTTTACTCCACTGTGGTCTGAGAAGATACTTGGGATGATTTCAATGCTCTTGAATTTATTGATGCTTTCTTTGTGGCCTAACACGCGGTCTATCCTTGAGTATGTGTTATGTGGATTTGAAAAGAAGGTGTATTCCAGTTTTTTGGGGTGGAGGAGTCTGAAAATGTCCAAGAGGTCTAGTCTGTCGATCTCTTCATTCATTTCTCTTGTATCTTTATTGGTTCTCTGCTTTGTTGATCTGTCTAAGTGTGAGAGTGGGGTATTGAAGTCTCCCACTATTATTGTATTACTATTGATGTATTTTTGAAATTCTTTCAGTAGATGCTTAATGTATTTAGATGTCCCTCGTTGGGTGCGTAGATGTTAATAATTGTTAAGTCTTCCTGGCTGATTGATCCTCTAATCATTATGTAATGTCCTTGCCTATCTTTTATTACTTTATTTAATTTAAAATCTATCGTATCTGAGATGAGAATGGCTGTTCCTGCCCTTTTTTGTGGTCCGTTAGCCTGTATGATAGTTTTCCATCCTTTCACTTTAAGTCTGTGTTTATCTTGTTGTGACAGATGGGATTCTTGCAAGCAGCATATGGTTGGGTTATGATTTCTGATCCTTCCCCCCACCCTGTGCCTTTTGATGGGTGAATTTAAGCCATTGACATTTATTGATATTATGGATTTAATGTGTTGTAGTGCCATTGTTCTAAAAAAATTTGTTTGCTCTGATATATTGCAAGTATTATAGTGATGTTCTTGTTTATAAGAGGTCTTTTAGAACCTCTTTCAGGGCCGGCTTGGTGATGGTTGCCTCCTTTAACTGTTGTTTGTCTAAGAAGGTTTTGATCCCTCCATCTGGCTTGAAGGAAAGTCTAGCAGGATATATTATCCTTGGTTGAAACCATTTTTCATTCAGGGCTTGATAGATATCTTGCCACTCCCTTCTCACTTTTAGAGTTTGAGTGGAGAAGTCTGCAGATAATCTTATGGGTTTTCGCTTGTATGTGACTTTTCGTTTCTCTCTTGCAGCCTTTAGGATCCTTTCTTTATCCTTACTTCTTCTCATTGTGACTATGATGTGTCTTGGTGTCTTCACGTCAGGGTTGATTCTGTTTGGTACTCTCTGGGCCTCTTGAACCTTGATATCCTTTCTGTTATTCAGGTCTGGGAAGTTTTCTTCTATTATTTCCTCTAGAATGTTTGCTTCCCCTTCCTCTCTTTCTTCCTCTGGCAGGCCAATTATATGAATGTTACTTCTTTTGAGATCATCCCATATGTCTCTGTTGTTGTTTTCAGTGTCTCTCAATCTCTTTTTAAGCTCTTTCACCTCTTTCTTAGTTTTCTCTAACTCATCCGCTGTCTGACTAATTCTGTTTTCTGCTTCTGTTAGTCTGCTTTCCCTTGCCTCAGCTTCTTTCTTCATTACAGCTATTTCAGCTTTCAGTTCTCTAATTGCCTGAAGATAATCAGGATTTTCCTTGGGGATCTCAACTGTAGTTTCCCTAATACTACCATTCCTTTCCTCCAATGTTGTTTTCATTTCTGTGATTAATAAGTTTATTATTGCTTGCATACTTTTCTTATCTATGGTTACTTCTGACTGATTTGTGGTTTCTTCTGGGCTCTTGTCTTCATTCATTGGAGTAGCAGTTTTATTTGTTTTTAATCTACCCATTTTTTAAATTTATGTGTTTCCCTTTTTTTTTAATGCTCTGTTGTTCCTCAGTTGTTGTGTCTTGAGTACAAGTAACACTGTACTAAATACCTTTATGACAATTGCACTCACCAACCTCCGGAATTACAGTAGCAACTGAAGTAAGTATTGGAGTAGTTTAATCGTTACCAGTTAGCCAAACAATTTCTTCAGTCCGTGAAAAAATAGTAACCAAATCCCAGTGAAGTAAGAGAAAAGGAAGAGAGGATAGCAAGAATAGACAGTTATGCAAATCTACTATCCAGTTTATATTCTAGGGTTAACAAGAGGTGAAAGGGAACTAGAGCAGAGATACACACATAGAGAGTCCACTCTGTGTCAGATTTCTTCCCGAAAGTAATTCACAAATTCAGAAAGGCAAAGAAGGAAGAAGTGTATGACATGATTAAAAAAAAAAAAGAGAGAGGGAGAGACAAGAGAGAGAAAAGGGAGAAGATAAGAAAAAGACTTGTAATTAAAGAGCAGTGCAAGGAACTTCCCAAATGTGTATCAGTGAATTCAAAAAAGCACCCTGTTTGGTGGTGTGAGGTATCCTGCTAGGAGCTGGTCCCCAGGGACTGATTATGGTGGGGGGGAAAGGAGGTATGCTTGAAAATTAAAAGGAAGAAAAAAGAATTTTTTCCCCTACTCTAATTCTTAACCCAAATTAAGTTATAGTTATCTCCTTGTCACCACTATGACCCCTTATTGGCTGGCCTGCTAAAGGCAGAAAATCCTATTGTTTCCAGGGGATGTGTTCGGAGCTCAGCGGCTAGCAGTTTCTCAGTCCGCCATCTTCCGGGAAACCCCCCCCTCCAGACTTTTTTAAAGGATTTCTCGAAAATGAAAACTAGCTCCAAGTCCTTTGATCCAATGAGAGCTATACTTAAGAAGTCTTTGGATCCACCCTCAGGGTTGCAGTGGTCCCTGTAGACTCCCAAGAGAAAGCCCCCGAGCTACAGTGCTCCCTCCTGGTCCTCTGCTGGCCGCCCAGCAGCGCTCTGCAACTGGCTGAGGAGCCGCCTTCCCGGGCGGAGGACTATGCCCGGCCCACCCGCCTTGCCCGGCACCGCCTGGGAAGTCTGTAGCAGCCCGCCCGCTAATCTGTGCCACCTTTACTCTAATTCTTATTGACTGGCCTGCTAAAGGCAGAAAATCCTACCGTTTCCAGAAGATGTGACCCGAGCACACGCTGCTAGCAGCTTCTCAGTCCGTCATCTTCCCAGACTCCTTCCATATATTAGATTTTTACATGTGTGGCTTTATTTTTAGCTGTTCTGTTCTGTTCCATTGATCTGAATTACCATTTTTCCCAATATCACACTGTTCTAATTGTAGTATATTTGGAAGTAATTCAATTATTAGCTAGTAATTAAATAATATCAGATATATAAAAGCTAGAAGAGGCTACCAGACTCATTTGCAAGTTACTGAAAGAAGTGCCACACAGAAAGAAGCTAGGATCTCTTATTTTATTTATTTATTTTTCCTTTTTTTTTAATTTATAAAAAGGGATCATTGACAAAGCCATTACCTCCAGGGTTATTGCCGGGACTCAATGCCTGCACTCCTGGAAGCATTTTTTTCCTTTTTATTGCCCTTGTTTATCATTGTTGTTATTATTATTGTTGTTATTGCTGGATAGTACAGAGAGAAATCGAGAGAGGAGGGTAAGGCAGAAAGAGGATGAGATAGACACCTGAAGACCTGCTTTACCGCTCCTGAAGCGACTTCCCTGCAAGTGGTGAGCCAGGGACTTGAACTGGATCCTTACGCAGATCCTTGCGCTTTGCACCACATGCACTTAAGCCACTACTCTCCAGCCTGGGCCCCCAGAAGCTAGGATCTGTTAAGTCTGATTAGGGTGGTATACAGTAAAACAGACCCAGAAGTAAAGCAATAGAAATATGAAATAATTATGTAAAAGGAGGAAGAAATATATATAAATGATTCAATCAAATTATGGTGAGGTAAGATAAGCTGAAAAAAATATCTTTGGGGCCTGGAGGTGGTGCACCTAGAGGAACATATATCATGTGTAAGGACAGGTTCGTCCCAGTCCCATCTTCAGGGGGAAAGCTTTATGAATGGTGTGGCAGTGCTGCAGGTTTCTCCTTTCCTTTCTTTTCATCTTTTCTTTTTCTTTCACTAGAGCACTCCTAGCTCTGGCATATGGTAGTGCTGGGGATTAAACCTTGAATCTTAGAACCTTGGGCATATAAGGCTCTTTGCATAACCATTATGCTATCTCCCCAGACCCTGCAAGTATCTCTCTTTTTTCTCTCTCTTAACTCCCCCTCAATTTCTTACTTTATCAAAAAGAGGAGGAAGAAGAAGGAGGAAGAGTAAGAAGAAAAAGAGGAAAAGGGGGAAGGGGAAAAGGAAGGGGAAAGGAAAAGGAAATGACCAGGAGTTGTGGATTTGTCATGCAGTCATCAAGCCCAGTAATAAAAGAAAACTACAGCTCTGGGGAAAAAGCAAAAGGCTTTCATGCCTGAGGCTCTGGAGTACCAAATTCAATCCCAAGTACCACCAAAAGTCAGAGCTGAGCAGTGCTCTGGTCTTTATCTCTCAATATCTCTGTGTATAATAAGCAAAATATTAAAGTATAATATAAAACATAAAATCGTAAAACCCTCTTATAAATATAGTAAAATGAATATAACATGCTGTAATTTAAAATATATATATATACATATATATATGGAGCTGAGATACATAGAAAGTAATATAAGCACAACTGGAAAGCAATCTACATGGATTGGCAGATAAAATCATATTGGAAAATAAACAACAGAAACTAGAAAGAACAAGAAAACAAAGTAGGGAATGTCAGTGAGTAAACCACATATATCACTGATCAATCTAAATGTGAATGGTCTGAATGCGCCAAACAAAAGATACAGAGTAACTGAATGAATAAATAGAGGGCCCCTTGGCTCTATGTTTACAAGAAATTCACAAGCAAAACAGACAAAGACATTGAGGGTGAAAGATTAGAGCAAAGTGTTCTAAGTCAATAATTCAGAAAGAAGGGCAGGGACTATCATTTTTGGTAAAGTGAACTTCCAGACCAAAAAGAAAGGGAAAAAAATGTAATAAGAGATGACGGGATACTATAATAATTAGAGGATCAACCTAACAAGGTTATAATTATCATTAACACGTATGCACATTTATTATTATGAACACCAAGACACATAAACCAAGGTGGGCCAGATTCTACTGTAAGAGTGCTAGCATGTTAACATATTAAGTCTATAAATAGGTTTGGGGGGATCCTTTTAATTATCTCCACAAAATCCATATGAATATGTAAAGAAATTTAACATCCTTTTAAAATATCAAGGTAGGGTTAGGGTTAGTTGCAACATGAATACTCATAAAGTATCACTTTATAAAGAACACAGTTTATTTTTTCTTGATTTCTTCTTTGAAGTATCACTTAATCTTTCTACAGGAGTAAATTATAAATTTATTAAAATATTATTTTATCAGATTCTATATTAATTTATAAGCCAATTGGAGTAGCTGTTGGGGTAGGCTCGTTATAAAGATTTTCTTGTTATTTTAAAATAATTTCTCTTTTACTATGTGCAGTTAACCTGACGCACCACCTCCTGACACCAACAATCTCTTTTTTAAAGAATTGAAATTTTGTCCCAAAGGACACAATATCATCTCTTTTGATTTCAGAGTTGTATCCCATGGAATATGTATCCCATAACTTCTTTAGCCAGTCATCTGATAATGGGCATCTAGGCTGCTTCTACTTTTTTGGCTACATGAATAATATAGTTAAAAACAAAATGAATGAATCTGGAAGTGATTATGCTTAGTGAAATAAGTAAAGAAAGATGACTAGTGGTTTCACTTATATGTGGATTCTAGCGATAATGATTTACATGTATTTGCCAAAAACAACAATCCAAACAAAACAGAAACAAGCAAATGTTTGTAAGACTTATAAGAACTATGGTGGTTATCACTGGAAGGTGGGAGGATGGGTTACAGAACTTTGGTGGTTGGTGTGGTGTGGAACTATCACTACAGTCTTACAATCTTGTAACAAACTATTAATAACAAATAAAAATTTAAAAAAGAGTTGATATTTTATAATATGCCTAGAAAAGTTTTAATTTTAAACTCAGAATAGTCTGTCATTTGCTTATAGATCCTCAGTGGAGAACAACTTTTATTTTTTCTTTAGTTTTTATTTATTTATTTGTTTATTGGATAGAGACAGAAAGAAAGTGAGAAGGGAGGTGGAGATAGAGAGGAAGTGAGACAGAGAGACACCTGCAGTTCTGCGTCACCACTGGTGAAGCTTTACCCTGCAGGTGGGGGCCAGGGGCTTGAACCCGGGTCCTTGTGCACTGTAATGTGTGCGCTTAACCTGGTGCACCACCGCCTGTGCCCCTGCCCAACTTTACTATTCAGGCTTCCTTTTTGTTCATGTCATTGCATTTTTAAAAATATTGTCTTAATATAACAACTGCAACTAACTTCTGTAAACTTCATTTATCAAAGCTTCATAATTTTATGTTGTGTTCAATTATTTGACATTTCATCCCTTTTTAAATTTCTATTAGGCAATACAAAAATAAATATGGGGGGCTGGTGATGTCATGCCTAGTAGAATGCTTGCATTACCAGATGCAATAACTCAGGTTCAATCCTGGTGTCCACCTGAAGGAGGGGGAGATTTCATGAGCTATGAGCAGTGCTACATTCCTCTCTCTCTCTCTCTCTCTCTCTCTCTTTCTCCCTCTTACATTATTTTATTTATTGGATAGGGGCACCCAGAAATCAAGAAGGTAGAGGGATACAGAAAGGGAGAGAGACAAAGAGACATCTGCATCACTGCTTCACCGTTTGCAAAGCTTTCCCCCTGCAAGTGGAGACCAGGGGCTCCAACATATGCATTCAACCAGCAGCCACCACCTAACCCCTGCCTCCTTCTCTGTATTCCCCCTCCCCCTCAGTTTTTCTCTACCTCAATCAAAAAAAAAAAGTCATCATAAGTGGGGCCAGAGATAACCTTGGTGGTAATTAACAGAAAAAAAGAATTAAGTATTTTTAAAAGTAAGAGAACTATTGGGTTTAACTATCATCACTGAGACTGTTTGTCATTGTTGTTTCCACTCTGAGACTCTAAGTGAAACATATATATCTAAAATAACTTCCTGTATGATTCAGCATTTCTCAGTATGTGTATCCAGTCAATCATCAAATCAATCAGCAAATTCAGCCTCTCCACATCTACTGTATCCATCCCTATTCAATACCACTACATTTTTACAGGAAGAATGTTTCTCTGGCTTTATGTTCTGAAGAGCTTTGCTTACTTTTGAACTTCAAGACTTCACTTCCCACTCTTCAATGTTTGTTTGTTTTTTAACTTAATCATTTTGTTCAATATTGTTATAGGCTATGAGCGCTATCAAGTATGATACAGTGAAATATTAATTTCTGTCTATGTCTCTGTCTACCGTCTTAATTTTGTTTTCTTCTGCTTTCCTACTTTCACCATCCGCTTCAGCTGCTATGATACTATTTTTGCCTCTTCATCAAGTCAATGGGTTTCTATGTTTGAGTCTTCATAGGAGCTACTGCTTCTGGTACTTTTGAGTTAGAGATATAGATAGATTAGATAGATAGATAGATAGATAGATAGATAGATAGATAGATAGATAGACAGACAGACACAGATAGACCTGAAGCACTGCCTGACTGCTCTTGAATCCACCACCACCCCTTAGGTGGGAAATTGGAGCTTAAAAACAGGTTCTCATGCATGGTAAGTTGTACACTTTAGCAGGTGCCTGTGCTTCCGGAGCTTTGGAAAATTATTGTCCCACTAGGATTACTTTTTATTTAAAGACATCATTGAAACATAATATTTTTTATCATTATGTAGTCTTCAGGTGTGTATTATTATACTGATCTAATACATTATGATCATGTAGTACATTATAATCACCTCTAATAACCTATTTTCCAAATGCAAAAGATGGAAAAGTCTGGTGGGGGTAGATAGCATAATGGTTATGCAAAAAGAATCTTAAGCCTGAGGCTCCAAAGTCCCAGGTTCAGCCCTTTGCACCACCATAAACCAGAGCTGAGCAGTGCTTTGGTAAAAATAAATAAGTAAATAAATAAATAATAAAAGACACAAAGTGTGAATAGCTTAAAAAGTAAAGCCTAACTAAATGCTCTTTGGGAAGCCCACTTTAAGGACAAACTCAAAGTGAAGTGGTAGAGAGTGATAATCCAGTCAATGATAACATAAAGAAATAAGCAGCAGTTATACTTACATCAGACAAAACAGACTTCCATCCCCAAAACTTAACAAAAGACAAAGATGGAATTCATATGATAAAGTAGTAAACTGACATACCTTTTTAAATTATGTTTATTAAGCATTTAGTTGATTTCTTGAGTCATGTTTACTTGACTACTTATCCTAAACAGACATTTTGTCTCTTTGGGGGGAAGAAAATATTTCATGACAATACCATGAGCTTATAGCATAAGTCATCACATTACATAATTCTGTTGAAATTACTAACTACCTGCTTCTCTGGAGAACATTTCAGATTCAATTTTTCTATTTTATTGGGGGCTTAACTATTTACATACAGTTGTTGACACAAGGACAACTTCACATGTGACCATAATAAGTGTCTTGAAGACTTTCCCAAGACCTAGGTCCTTTGCTACCACCATAGGACAGGACCCCATAGCCCCTCTGTCATGCCCCTTTCTTTTTCCATGATACCTTCAAGTTCAGATTTTTTTTTAAATTTTTGCTTATAAACACTCACTTAGAACTGAAAGTATAAGTTCAAGTTATTTATCTGCCAAAAATTAAACACTTTTTAGTGAAGACTTGCTTTCCTTACATAAAAATATTTCATTGTCTCTACTTAAGTATGCTTTAGGCAATAATGAAAATGTGAACATTTTTCAACTGGCGGTTTCAAAATAAATAAAAGAACTATCTATAAATTATAGCAATCTACATAAAGATAAATTTTGATAGAAACACTAATTATTGTCCATATATCTATACTTACTGTATGCATTTAGCATACAACAAAACAAATATTTAATTTAGATATAATGCAGTTTGTGGGGTCTTGTTTTTCTGGTTCAGTACTCTTTTTAAGAAGGAAATTTTACTGAATTTATGTAAGCCAGTAGAAAACAAATATAGCCATTGGGATGTTGGAAATATTGCTCAGTACAGCAAATTCCTTGTGGTATAATTAAACTACATTTTTAGGATGCCTTGAAATATATTGTCACCATTTTCTAAGTAGATAGTTGTGTGGCTGTGAAATATTCAATATTTTACAGAAATTGTATACTTTATGGATTTCTCCTTTAGTTCTTTTATATTGAAATGAATGCAATAAACACATAATGATTATTATAGAAGTGAATGGAAAAGCTGAAAAATGACAAATATCTTAACATTGGGTAAAGTATATAAAAATTCCTTCCTAATTTTATGTACCAATTATTGCTAAAGATTTTTTAAAATTTTTAATAGTTGCAATAGAGCATACTAATGGTACTGATATGCATATTTTAGATTAAAATATTTGCTTATTAAATACACACAATACAAACTATGCCTTAATTTAATTTCTGGCCATTTGCCTAATTTTTTGCCTAATTCTGTTGTTTTTATGTCTCTGTAATTTTGATTAGTTTTGAGGGGGGTCTCATTTAAAACCTCAAAATTTATTTGTTCTCTTTTTCAGTTAAAAAAATAATAACCTTCTGAAATGCAGTCGTTTGATGCATACCACCTATTGTACTGTCTTTTTTTTTTTTTGACACAAGGGCTATAGTTGGAGTTTAGTACCTACATAAGGTACCACCACTTCTGGAGGACATTCTTCTCTTTCCTCTTTTTTTTAATTTCTTTCCTTTTTTCTTTTTATTTGATAAGACAGTGAGAAATTGAGAGGGGGAGGTAGAGGTAGAGAAAGAGAGAAAGACAAACACCTGCAGTACTGCTTCACTGTTCATGAAATTTTCTTCCACCCGGTATTTACTGAGGATTGAAGCTGGGTCCTTGCACTTGGCAATGCATGGACTCAACTAAGTATACCACCATCACACTACACTGTATATTTGCTTGCCTATGAGTATGTGTGTGTTTGTGTATGCATGTGTGCATGTGTGCTGGAACATAACTGAAAAGTGTGTGTGCTTGAAAACATAGTCTTGGCTGGGGAGATAGCATAAAGATCATGCAAGAGATGTTCATGCCTGAGGCTTTGAGTTTCCAGGTTCAATCTATAGTACCAACATAAGTACGGTTGAACAGTAATCTGGTATCTCTTTCTCCCTCTGTCCCTTTCAATAAAATAAATATACTACAGAGACTTTGATAAAGAATAGCAAAAAGACCACTGCCAAATTTTATTTTAAAAGTATTTAAAGTCATGGAAAGTAAGATATTCACTATAACTTACTAAGTTCTATATAAATTTAAAACATGAAAATACAATATAATTTCAATTGTGCTAGAAATTTAGATATAAACCCTAAATATTACAACTTTTTTTTCTTTTTTATTTATTTAAGAAAGGATTAATTAACAAAACCATAGGGTAGGAGGGGTACAACTCCACACAATTCCCACCACCCAATCTCCATATCCCATCCCCTCCCCTGATAGCTTTCCCATTCTCTATCCCTCTGGGAGCATAGACCCATGGTCATCGTGCGTTGCAGAAGGTAGAAGGTCTGGCTTCTGAAATTGCTTCCCCGCTGAACATGGGCGTTGACTGGTTGGCCCATAATCCCAGTCTGCCTCTCTCTTTCCCTAGTAGGGTGGGTCTCTGGGGAAGCGGAGCTCCAGGACACATTGGTATGGTCTTCAGTCTAGGGAAGCCTGGCCAGCATCCTGATTACGTCTGGAACCTGGTGACTGAAAAGAGAATTAACATACAAAGCCAAACAAATAGTTGAGCAATCATGGACCCAAAGCTTAGAATAGTGGAGAGGAAGTGTTAGGGGGGTACTCACTGAAACTCCAGTGTACTTCTGCTTTCAGGTATATATTTTGCAATAGTTTACGGATACGTGTGAACATATGCTCTCTCTCACAGAAACTGGTGTATATCTAGGTTTTGGGACTTTGTTAGAAAATGAACCACCTGAGATGAAATTAGAGTATACTATGAAAGGAAAGGTCTCACCTGAGTAATGAAGTTGAAGGGTTGTCATTCCACACGTGAAGTCTCTGGACACAGTCTGAAGTGAAGCATGTTGAGATGGCAATCGTTGCATTGGTTAGGTTATGGTCCGCAGATGCAATATTATTTGATATGGATTGGGAGAGGCATACGGAAAGTGGGCCCTATCCAAGGGTTCCGGGACTAGGGGAAGTAGAGGCTCTATAGTGGAGATGTGAGGTTGCTGTTGTCTTAGGGTTCAAAAAGACAACCGATAGTTAATGTATATAATTATGTTAAGTGAGCTATGTGAGAAAGATAAAGATGAGTATGGGATGATCCCACTCTTCAACAGAAGTGGAGTAAGAAGATCTGAAAGGGAAACTAAAAGCAGGACCTGATCAAATTGTAAGTAGGGCACCAAAGTAAAAACTCTGTGGTGAGGGGTAGACATGCAGTTTCCTGGGCCAGTGGGGGGTGGGTCATATAGAAGGTCCATGTCTAGCATTCTGAGAGTTTTCCAGACTGCTCTCCACAGAGGCTGGACCAATTTACATTCCCACCAGCAATGTAAAAGGGTTCCTCTGTCCCCACAACCTCTCCAGCATTTGTTGCTGCTGTCCTTTTTGATGTATGCCATTCTTACAGGAGTGAGGTGGTATCTTAGTGTTGTCTTAATTTGCATTTCTCTGACAATCAGTGACCTAGAGCAGTTTTTCATATGTTTGTTAGCCTTTTGGATCTCCTCTGAAGTGAATGTTTTGTTCATATCCTCTGCCCATTTTTAGATGGGGTTATTTGCTTTTTTGGTGCTAAGTTTGCTGAGCTCTTTATATATTTTGGTGATTAGTTTCTTGTCTGATGTCTGGCATGTGAAGATCTTCTCCCATTCTGTGAGGGGTCTCTTTGTTTGTTTAATCATTTCTTTGGATGTCCAGAAGCTTTTCAATTTGATGTAGTCTTATTGGTTTGTTTCTGCTTTAGTTTTCCTTGCAATTGGGTTTGAGTCATCAAAGATGTCCTTGAGGTGTAGGTGGGAAAGTGTTTTACCAATGTTTTCCTCTAAGTATTTGATTGTTTCTGGTCTGACATCTAGGTCTTTGATCCATTTGGAGTTGATTTTTGTTTCTGGTGAGATAAAATGGTTCAATTTCATTCTTCTGCATGTTTCAACCCAGTGTTCCCAGCACCATTTATTAAAGAGAGCCTCCTTTTTCCATTTAATCCTTTTGGCCCCATTATCAACGATTAGATGTCCACAGGTGTGGGGATTTATTTCTGGGCTTTCAATTATGTTCCACTGGTCTGTGTGCCTATTTTTGTTCCAGTACCATGCTGTTTTGATGATGACGGCTTTATAATATATTTTAAGGTCTGGGAGTGTGATTGCTTCCATTTCTGTTTCTTTTCTTCAAGATGGTTTTGGCAATTCTAGGTGTTTTCAGGTTCCAGATAAATGATTGTAGTGTTTGTTCTATTCTCTTAAAGAAGCTTGGTGGAACATTGATGGGTATTGCATTAAATTTGTATATAGCTCTGGGGAGAATATTCATTTTGATGATATTTATTCTTCCAATCCAAGAGTATGAGATATCTTTCCATTTCTTGGTATCAGTTTCTATTTCCTTGAGTAGCGACTCATAGTTTTCAGCATACAAGTCTTTCACGTATTTGGTCAACTATATTCCTAGGTATTTGATTGATTTTGCTGAAACTGTAAATGGGAGTGATTTCTGGATGTCTTCTTCTTCAAATTTAGTGTTTGCATAAAGAAATTCCACTGATTCTTGTACATTGATTTTGTAGCCTGATACCTTGCTATATTGCCTAATAACTTCCAGTAATTTTCTGCTGGATTCTTTAGATTTTTCTATGTATACTATCATATAATCTGCAAATAGTGAGAGCTTGACTTCTTCCCTTCCAATCTGTATTCCTTTGATTTCTTTCTCTTGCCTGATTGCTATGGCAAGAACTTCCAATACTATGTTGAAGAGTAACGGTGACAGTAGACAGCCCTGTCTAGTCCCCGATCTGAGGGGGAATGCTTTCAGCTTCTGTCCATTGAGTATGATGTTGGCTATAGGTTTGCTATATATAGACTCCACTATCTTGAGGAATTTCCCATCTATTCCCATTTTTTGTAGAGTTTTGAGCATGAATGGGTGTTGGATCTTGTCAAAGGCTTTCTCTACATCTATTGAGATAATCATGTGGTTTTTGGCTTTACTTTTATTGATGTGGTGAGTGACATTGATTGACTTACGGATGTTGAACCAGCCTTGCATTCCTGGGATGAATTCCATTTGGTCATGATGAACAATCTTTTTGATGTGTTGCTGTATCCGGTTGGCCAAGATCTTGTTAAATATTTTGACATCTATGTTCATCAGAGATATTGGTCTGTAGTTTTCCTTTTTTTGATCTGTCCCTATCAGCTTTTGGTATCAGAGTGATGTTGGCTTCATAAAAGGTGGAAGGGAGTATTCCTGTTTCTTCAATCTTATGGAATAGCTTAAGAAGTATGGGTACTAACTGTTTCCTGAAAGTTTTGTAGAATTCGTTTGTGAAGCCATCTGGTCCCGGACTTTTGTTGTTGGGGAGATTCTTAATAACGGTTTCAATTTCTTTGTCTGTGATTGGTGCATTTAGATTTTGTAGTTCTTCTTGGTTCAGTTTTGGAAGTGCATAGGTTTCTAGGAATTGTTCCATTTCTTCCAGATTCTCTAGCTTGGTGGTGTATAGTTCTTTATAGAAGTTTCGCAGGATTCTCTGGATTTCTGTGGTGTCAGTTGTGATATCTCCTGCATCGTTTACAATTCTATTAATTTGAGTCTTCTCTCTTTTTTGTTTGGTGAGTCTGGCTAGGGGTTTGTCAATTTTGTTTAATCTTTCAAAGAACCAACATTTGGCTTCATTGAACTTTTGTATGGTTCTTTTATTTTCGATGTTGTTTATTTCTGCTCAAACTTTAGTGATTTCTTTCCTTCTGGTTGCTTTAGGGTTCCTTTGTTCCTCTTCCTCTAAGTCCTTGAGGTATGCAGTAAGGTCTTTCATTTGAGCTTCTTCTTGGTGTTTAATATGTGATTGTATGGCTATAAGTTTCCCTCTCAGTACTGCTTTAGCTGTGTCCCAAATATTTTGATAGGTTGTGTCTTCATTTTCATTTGTTTCCAGGAACATTTGAATTTCCTGCTTGAATGACTCTCTGACCCAGTGATTCTCAAGGAGTATGTTGTTTAGTTTCCAAATTCTGTGACTTTTAATAATTTTCTGTTTGTTGTTAAATGTTAGTTTTACTCCACTGTGGTCTGAGAAGATACTTGGGATGATTTCAATGCTCTTGAATTTACTGATGCTCTCTTTGTGGCCTAACATGTGGTCTATCCTTGAGTATGAGTTATGTGGATTTGAAAAGAAGTTGTATTCCAGTTTTTTGGGGTGGAGTAGTCTGAAAATGTCCAAGAGGTCTAGTCTGTCAATCTCTTCATTCAATTCTCTTGTATCTTTGTTGGTTGTCTGCTTGTTGATCTATCTAAGTGTGAGAGTGGGGTATTGAAGTCTCCCACTATTATTGTATTACTATTGATGTATTTTTGAAATTCTTTCAGTAGGTGCTTAATGTATTTAGATGGTTCCTCATTGGGTGCACAGATATTAATAATTGTTAAGTCTTCTTGGCTGATTGATCCTCTTATCATTATTTAATTTATTTTATTAATAGATTTTATTTAATTTAAAATCTATTGTGTCTAAGATGAGAATGGCTATTCCTGCCCTTTTTTGTGGTCCATTAGCCTGTATGATACTTTTCCATCCTTTCACTTGAAGTCTGTGTTTATCTTGTTGTGACAGATGGGATTCTTGCAAGCAGCATATGGTTGGGTTATGTTTTCTGATCCATCCCCCCACTCTGTGACTTTTAATGGGTGAGTTTAAGCCATTGACAGTTATTAATATTATGGATTTAATGTATTGTAGTGCCATTGTTCAAAAAAATTTGTTTGCTCTGATATATTGCAAGTATTATAGTGATGTTCTTGTTTATAAGAGGTCTTTTAGAACCTTTTTCAGGGCCGGCTTGGTGATGGTTGCCTCCTTTAACTGTTGTTTGTCTAAGAAGGTTTTGATCCTTCCATCTAGTTTGAATGAAAGTCTAGCAGGATATATTAATCTTGGTTGAAACCCTTTTTCATTCAAGGCTCGACAGATATCTTGCCATTCCCTTCTGGCTTTTAGAGTTTGAGTGGAGAAGTCTGCAGATAATCTTATGGGTTTTCCCTTGTATGTGACTTTTTGTTTCTCTCTTGCAGCCTTTAGGATCCTTTCTTTATCCTTACTTCTTCTCATTGTGACTATGATGTGTCTTGGTGTCTTCAGGTCTGGGTTGATTCTGTTTGGCACTCTCTGGGCCTCTTGAATCTTGATGTCCTTTCTGTTATTCAGGTCTGGGAAGTTTTCTTGTATTATTTCCTTCTAGAATGTTTGCTTCACCTTCCTCTCTTTCTTCCTCTGGCAGGTCAATTATACGAATGTTAATTCTTTTGAGATCATCCCATATGTCTCTGTTGTTGTTTCCAGTGTCTCTCAATCTCTTTTTAAGCTCTTTCACCTCTTTCTTAGTTTTCTCTAACTCATCCTCTGTCTGACTAATTCTGTTTTCTGCTTCTGTTAGTCTGCTTTCCCTTGCCTCAGCTTCTTTCTTCATTACAGCTACTTCAGCTTTCAGTTCTCTAATTGCCTCAAGATAATCAGGATTTTCCTTGGGGGTCTCAACTGTTGTTTCCCTAATACTGCCATTCCTTTCCTCCAATGTTGTTTTCATTTCTGTGATTAATAAGTTTATTATTGCTTGCATACTTTTCTTATCTATGGTTACTTCTGGCTGATTTGTAGTTTCTTCTGGGCCCTTGTCTTCATTCATTGGAGTAGCATTTTTATTTGTTTTTGATCTACCCATTTTTTTGATTTATGTGTTTCTTTTTTTTTATGCTCTGTTGTTCCTCAGTTGTTGTGTCTTGAGTACAAGCAACACTGTACTAAATACCTTTATGACAATTACACTCACCAACCTCAGGAATTACAGTAGCAACTGAAGCAAGTATTGAAGCAGTTTAATCACTACCAGTTAGCCAAACAATTTCTCCAGTCCGTGAAAGAATAGTAACCAAATCCCAGTGAAGAAGAAAGAGGAAAAAAAAAAAAAAGAAGGGATAGCAAGAATAGACAGTTATGCAAGTCTACTATCCTCTGTGTATTCTAGGGGTAACATGAGGGGAAAGGGAACTAGAGCAGAGATACACACACAGAGATTCCACTTTGAGTCAGATTTCTTCCCCAAAATAATTCACAAATTCAGAAAGGCAAAGAAGAAGGAAGAAATGTATGACAAGATAAAAAAAATAAAGAAAAAGGAAAAGAAAAAAGAGACAAGAGAGAGAAAAGGGAAAAGATAAGAAAAAGAGCTGTAATTAAAGAGCAGTGAAAGGAATGGTGTTTTTTTATTACTTTATTTTTAATTTAATTTAATTTTTTTGATTAGCTAAGAGGGGGAGGGAGTGGAGTGTCTGTAGAGGATGTAGGATTAAGGAGACAAGTTCTTCCCACAATAGATAAGATGCGCACTACCCTAGAACTGAAATATATGCTAAGAGTTAATTCTGATTAACCTAAAGTGGTGGAAGATATATGCCTTTATATAATATTAATAGTAAAATAGAGCAGGGTAAAATAAAATAAAATAAAATAAAATAAAATAAAAACCCTGCCCCAGATTACCTCAAACCTCGTGATCAGAGGCAGCTGATTGTTAAGAATGAGAAAAAAAAAAAAAAAAACCCTCAGGACTAGACAAGGATACCTGAAATAGACAGTTATGCAAATCTACTATCCATTGTATATTCTAGGGGTGGCTAAAGGAGGAAGGGAAGTTGAGCAGAGACACTCACAGTGAGAGTCCACACTGAGTCAGAATTCTTCTCCAAAATAATTCCCAAATGTGTATCAATGAATTCAAAAAAGCACACTGTTTGGTGGTGTGGGGGCTGGGTGCTGTGGCTTTGGAAGCTGTAGGATTAAGGAAGAAAGGATGACAAGAATGAGAAAAAGAAAAAGAAAAGAAAGAGACAGAGAGAATAAAGAAAAAGATAAGAGAAAGAATAGTCAAAAAAGAGCAGTGAAAGGAAAGGGATTTTTTAAAATTTATTTATTTTTAATTATTTAATTAGCTATGCAGGGTGAGGTGGGGGGGTTGGCTACTTAGAAAGAAAAAAGATGGGAGTCGGGCTGTAGCACAGTGGGTTAAACGCAGGTGGCGCAAAGCACAAGGACCGGCATAAGGATCCCGGTTTGAACCCCGGCTCCCCACCTGCAGGGGAGTCGCTTCACAGGCGGTGAAGCAGGTCTGCAGGTGTCTATCTTTCTCTCCCCCTCTGTCTTCCCCTCCTCTCTCCGTTTCTCTCTGTCCTATCCAACAACGACGACAGCAACAATAATAACTACAACAATAAAACAACAAGGGCAACAAAAGGGAATAAATAAATAAAATAAAATAAAAAAAAAAGAAAGAAGAAAGACCAGAGGTTTCAGAAGTGTATAGACTTAGAATGAATGATACTCCCTGGTGGGACAGGAATTTGGTAAAGAAAGAAGCTCCTAGCAGGGGAGCCTGCTAGGAGCTGGTCCCCAGGGACTGGTTATGGGGGGGGGAGGAGGTATGCTCAAAAATTAAAAGGAATTAAAAGGAAAAAAAATATTTTCCCCTTTTTTCCTACTCTAATTCTTAACCCAAATTAAGTTATAGTCACCTCCTTGGTGTTACCGCTAGGACCCCTTATTGACTGGCCTACTAAAAGCAGAAAATCCTACCGTTTCCAGGAGATGTGGTCAGAGCTCAAGCCACTAGCAGCTTCTCAGTCCGCCATCTTCCGAGAACCCATCTAAATATTACAACTTTAGCAATCTCACCTACCATTTATTATATGACCAATGCAGCTATTACATGCACAATATGAGTAAGGTGGTGTACACAAAACTTTATAGAAGTTACTTTATTTGTGGGCCAGCTGGTGGCACAGTGGTTAAGCACATACAGACCAGCTGAAGGATCCTGGCTTAAGTCTCCAACTTCTCACCTGCAGGAGGTCACTTCACAAGCGGTGAAGCTGGTCTGCTGGTATATATCTTTCTCTCCCCCTCTCTGTCTTCCTCCCCTCTCTTGATTTTTCTCTGTCCTATCTAACAGCAATAACAAAACAAGAGCAACAAAAATGGGGGAAATGACCTCCAGGAGCAGTGAATTCATAGTGCCGGCACTGAGCGTGAAGACAAAAAAAAAAAAGGAGAAGAAGGATGAGGAGAAGCTACTTTATCTAATCTCTATAGTCTCCATATTAGATAATTTACACACTCCAGAATTACAAAATGAAATGACTAGGAGGCGTGGCCAAGGAGTAACAGCTGCCTTAATTTGCTCCCTTAATCAACTAGTTAAAGCAATATAAAAATCACCAAATTATAACTAGGATTCCATCAAAAACTTATTTAGCTATATGTGGGTGCAGATGAATATGGCCAGTAGATGGAAAAGGTGTGAGAAAGAGATTCTGAGAATTTAAAAACATGTGCTTAGTGCTAACTGGGACAATTTGGGTAATTAAGCAGGAGACTGTATTGTCAGTGGTAGGAAAATGGGTCTGGACCCTTAACCTGTACACTCAGAAGCAACAGGATATTGAACTGCTCACAAATACTCACCAGTGTTTAAGGGAAAAACCTGACTGAGAAGTAAGGCATTTGGTACTCAGAAGTAGTTGACTCAGGCCCCAAATGATTGCTAGAAAATAAAGCCCAGCCAACTTCTCGTGGGGTGTCTAGAGAGCAGCACCGGTTGCATTCCACTCTCCTAATAAACTACTCAAGGCAAGAGAAAACTTATCTAAAAACTCACCAATTACAATTAGGATTTGTGCAGAAAGTCACTTTGCCAAATTGGTGCAGGTACATGTGGTCTGTGGATAGACAGATGGGTGAGGAATCTACCCAGACCCTGACACCTGTCTAAGAAAATAACCCTGCTTGATCTTTGAACACTCAGGAGAAAAAAAATGCTCCCATGCTATTACTTCCCAGAAACTTAAAATACAACAGCAAGAACCTATATTGATATCAAAGGCACTAAACCTGATGCTGACATGTGATAAAGTTTTCCCTTAGCCCTCTTTACCCACCACAATAGTTAAAAAGAGAAATCTTGCACCATTTGGTGTCTCAACAACAGAGGCCACACTAAATGAGGAAGCTTACAAATTCAATAATGCCTAACACCACAAATAACCAGGAAAATATAAGCCTAGAAAAAATGGCAGAGGTAGAATGTATAAAAACTCATTAGGAAGACAATTAAAGAAAGTAAACTTAAGATATAACATACATCAGAAGTCAGAGATCATTTCTCCAAAGAATTACTAAGCACGGGGAAAAAACTCCAAAAAGAACTGCAGAGTGTGATCGACACTTTGAATCCATTTCAGGCTTAAGTGCAAGCCTACAAAGTAGATTAACTCAGATTGAGGGGGAATTTATCAGTGCTAGAAGACCACTACGTTTGGTGAATGTAGAGCTGTTGGAAAGACAAAAAGAATGAAGCACTTTTCCATGAAATAACAGAATACATCAAAAAGATGAATAGGTGGGCTAATAGTACCCTCAGGAAAGAGGAGGGAGAGGAGCAGAGAACATATTCAAAGAAATCATAGCAGAACATGTTTCACACATGTGCAACTTTCAAACATAGACAATTCAAGAAACTGAACAAACAACTAAGTTCCTGAATACAAAATAGCACATACCAAGACACATGATAGTAAAAACTATTCAAAATCAAGACAAGAAAACATATTGCAGACTGCTAGTGAAAGATAGAAACTGACATACAAAAGTAGAACCATCAGGCTTTTATCAGATTTCGCATCACAAACCCTAGAGGCAAGGAAGGAGGGAAATGACATACAAAGTGTTAAAATATAGGAATTTCCAGTCATAATGTTCTATTCTGCTAAGTTATCCTTCAAATATGAGAGAACTAAAGACCTTCTCAAAACATTAAAAAACTTAAGGAATTTCCAATTCCTGCCTTGCATGAATTACTGAGAGGAGACCCACATGAAAAGAAAAAGCAGATGAATTTCAAATTTTACTGAGATGATCAGTAGTAGAGTAGAAATGGGAACAACTGTTGTAACCACCTCCAGGTGATTATGTTTAGTGTAATAAAGGTGAAAGACAACTACCAGATGGTCTTACTAATATGTGAAACCTAGAAATAATACAAATGAGTTTGTGAAATAAAAAGTGGGGGGAAGAGAGCAGAGGCAGGCAGACTGTATCTGGGACTTGTGAAAAATATGGTGGTTGGGGGCTGGGTGATGGTGTACCTTAATGAGTAAACACAGTATAGTGCTCAAGGAATGGGTTTCAAGCCCCTGTCCCCACCTGTAGGGAAGAAACTTCATGAGTGGTGAAGCAGGGCTGCAGGTGTCTCGCTGTTTCTTGCCCTCTCAGTCTCCCTTCCCACTCAATTTCTGGCTGTCTCTATCAAATAAATAAAGATAATAAAAAATTAAAATTAAAAAACTAAACTATGGTGGTTGCCTTTGGGAGGTGAGAAGGTGGGAACATGGAACTTTGGTAGTGGTTGTGGTATTGAATTATACACCATAATATTACAATCTTATAACCCACAGTAATCACAAATAAAATAAATAAATGAAAATAAATGCTATCGGAGGTTAATTAAAAAGAAATGTTCTGGAACCAGATAGTGGTGTATCCAGTTTAGTGTGTAAGCAAACAAAAAGTTTGTTATATTTTAAGTTAGAAACAAAACTATGCTAATCACAAAACAAAATATAGAACAGAGAGAAATAAAGAACATATGTAGAGTAGGAAAGACCATCATGCAAATCTATCCAGACTAATAAACATGCAGAAATAGCAGGGAAAATGAAATGTCAACAAGAACATAAAACTACCTCTAAACAAAATCCAGAAAGGCTATAAACATTTTACATTTATCTATAACCACCCTATGAATGGCTTAACTTCACCAACCAAAAGATTCACAGTGACTGAATAGATTAAATGCAAGATCCATCTATTTCAGGAAACAAACATCCAAAATAAAGACAAACAGAAGCTCCAAGTGACAAGCTGAAACAAAGTTTTCAAACCAATAATGCAGACAAAGGGGCAAGAATGACTATTTTGATATCAGATAAAATAGAGCTTTAGACAAAGAAGATGATCAGAGACATAGATGGACACTAAATATTGGTCATAACATTAATCCAACAGGAAGATAGAACTATTGTCAATATATATGTTCCCAATATAAATACACTCAAATGAAACCAATACAGACCTCAATGGAGACAAATAAAACAGGAAATGATGGGTGTTAATGAGAGGTTTTGGAGAAAAAAAAGGCTTTACTACAATTCTGGTGAGAATGCAAACTTGTGTAGTCCCTTTGAAAGACTATAACACAAGTCCTTAAACAAATAAAAATGTAATTACCTTATGACTTAGCAATAGCGTTATGCATATATACAAAAGACATGCAATCACTATTTCAAAGGAATATACATATATCCCAAAGTTCATAGCTGAATTATGCACAATAACCAAAGAATGGAAGTAGCCAAAATGCCCATAGATGATCACTGGCTAAAGAAATTATAGAATATTTACTACATGGAATACTAATCTGTAACCAAAAAAGATGATGTTTTGTCCCTAGGGACAAAAATGGATGCTTAGTTAAATAAGTAAAGAGATGAAAGGATTTTACTTATATGTAGCATTAGAGAACTGAAATATATGAACTTGCCAAAATTATTTAAAAAAAAATGTTCTAAGACTTTTTGAGAACTACTGCGGTTATCTTTAGGAAGTAGGAAGATAAGAACATGAAACATTGGTGATATACTATATCCTATAATCCTACAACCTTGTAAGCTATTATTAATTATAAATAGTAACAAAAATAGAAATTCCTAGGACTTTTGAGAGGTACCTTGACAAGTGGAAAATTAAAATCAAATCTGTGTAACTATAAAACTATGATATCTTCAGGTACATGATGCTTGATTCAGTTGGCAAAATACACTAAGGTAGTTCATTGGGTTACAGCTAGTTCCTGTAGTTGAAATTTAATTTATAATTCCTCAAAGATAAACTATAAATGGCATATCTGTTGTAGAAGTCTGCAATACAATAATTCTTCTTTGGTCTCATTAAACTGACACACAGAATATTTTTTATTCAGGGTATAAACTATAAAATAAGTGAATCTAGGTTGAGTCCATTTTTAAAAAATGGAAACTCTTTTTTTAGAAGGTACAAAATGTTAAGCAGCTGAAATTCTTGATTTGTGTATTTAGTGCATTCTTCTATTTCACTACCTTATCCTACTGCCTGGAATAGTACAGAACCACTTGAACTGGCTTCTCTGTCTTAGCTCATTCCTGATTTGTCAGTTCTGCCAAGCACAGCTGGCAATTCATTCTTTCAAAGTATCCAGGCAAGTATTAGAGCTTCAGAAACAGAAGCTGGGTTCCTGATGCTGTATACACCATACATGAACAACACTATATAACATGTATGAACTTTCCAGGGATTATAAAGTCTATTTTATTTAAATTTATTATTTATTTTTTATTTATGAAAAGGAAACATTGACAAAATCATAGGATAAGAAGGGTACAACTCCACACAATTCCCACCATTAGAACTCCATATGCCATTACCTCCCCTGATAGCTTTCCTGTTCTTTATCCCTCTGAGGGTATGGATCTAAGGTCATTATGGGGTACAGAAGTTGGAAGTTCTGGCTTCTGTAATTGCTTCCCCACTGAACATGAGCGTTGACAGATCGATCCATACTCCCAGCCTGTCTCTCTCTTTCCCTAGTGGGGAAGGGCTCTGGGGAAGCGAGGCTCAAGGACACATTGATGGGGTTGTCTATCCAGGGAAGTCTGATTGCTGTCATGCTAGCATCTGGAACCTGGTGGCTGAAAAAAGAGTTAACATATAAAGCCAAACAACTTGTTGACTAATCATGAACTAAAGGCCAGAATAGTGTAGATGAAGAGTTGGGGGGGAGGGGTGTCTCAGTTTTGTAGATAGCTAGTAGATCTATTTTAGTTGTATTCCAAAGGGCCCATGACTATACTAGTTTTTTGTTTGTTTGTTTGTTTCTGGTTTTTTTCCCTGAGCCTGAAATTTGATATGCAGGTGGACCCCAGTTATTGTCTGGGGTGATGATGTCATGGCTGAAAAAAGGACCAGAAAGCTGGATCAGGGAAGAGAGTATAAATATTGTTGACTGTAAACCCCATTGATTTGATCTGATCTGGGGCCCATAGTCAGCTTAGGAGTCTATGTGACCTCTGCATCCCCATAGATCTGAGCTCACATTATGTGGTCATGAGTAGGAATGTGCCAAATTTCACCAAGTACAGGACCCATCTTCCTCCGGTGGAGCATAGAATATGTTGGCCAGCCTCCCTTATCAGGATGGAACATTCTCTTCTGTTGTTGATCCAAGTTGAAGGCAAGGTCCTCTGGGGGCCCACAAAGGGGTCTGTTGTGGGTCTAATGTGTGTTTGAGCATGGATGGTTGCCCCCCCCCAAAAAAAAAAAAAAACCTCATCTATCAGTCTCCCCTTGGCATGCCAGCTGTGGTGGTTGAGCGAGTACCAGGGAATTCCAAGCAGCCTATCAGTCTCACTGCATCACCCCATGCCTCCTCCTTCTGGTGGGCTTCGCCTCCTTTAAATTTCTATTTCCCTGTTCCTTCATCACCATCCATACCTTTTCATTGCCTTGCTCTCTTTTTCCTTGTAAGGATATACTGGTCTCATTGGCCAGCTTGGCTGCATTCTCTGACACAGCTACCTCTTTATGAACTTGTAACTGAAACAATAAAGCGTTCTGTCCACTGTCATGGTGACCTGAGGTGGTTTATTGTACAGTCTGTCACCGTGGTACACTGGAAGACCACTCAGCAAGCTCATCCCCTGTCCCCCACTCTCCACCTGTCTCTGGTGGCCAACAGACTGGGCGGTGACTTGGGAGCTGGGCTGGCCCATTCCCCAGAGGAACCTGACCATCTATTGTATTGTTCCTGATAGAGATGACTGGTAACAATGAGGAGAGGGATTTATCTGTGGTCTAGGCCCATCTTGTCTGTTTGGGAATCTCAGGACTCCTGACTAGGGCCCCAGCTGATGGAGTGGCCTAATAGTGACTAAAGAGTCATCATTAAAGTATGCCAGTCTCTTGCCCTTATTCAGCTTTTGCAGTCCTTGTTTTGATAAGATTTGCTTTGAAGTGAGTAAGGGACGTGCAATAGGAAGTAGGTGAGGAGGGTATATACAAAGTCTGTTTTTAACCATTTAGAGAGATAGTGAGATATATCTTTATGCTCTACTCTCATTGATCAAAGGCAGTATGAGCCAATGATTTGTGCTCATTTAGAATGACCAGAGAATTTATTTTGAACTACAGAAGGAAATACATATCAACATATAAAAAATATTAAGCTCTTCCAAGTGTCACATTAATGTATATGGTATATCTTTTGTGTAATAGTTTATATATTATATATAATAAATAAAAATATTAAGCTCTTCCAAGTGTCACATTAATGTATATGGTATATCTTTTGTGTAATAGTTTATATATTATATATAATAATATATTACATTATATATATACATTTTTAAATGTACATTGAGAAAGTAAGTAAAATGGAAATTACAGTTAAACCCCCAGTACTGATAGAGATATAAAGTGAATGACATTTTTGACAGAGTACAAATTAGTATAGTCATTTTTTAAAATGTTTAGAAAGATGAGCTCATTTTCCTCATCCCATATTCATCCTTCTTTCTGACTTACCTCTATTAACACGATTCCTTCAAGCTCCATCCAAGATGAGATGAAGAATGTGAAATCAGCATTTTTAATAGCTGACTAGTGTTCCACTGTGAACATATATCATCTTTGTCAAAGATTAGATGTCTATAGTTATAAGCCAAAGTATAGCTATATTTCAAAGATTTTATGTCCATTATGTATATATACTACCTTTGTCAATTATTAGATACCCATGTATATGGGGACTTATTTTGGGGATTTCAATTCTATCCAACTGGTCAGTTTTTCTATTTATGTTACAGGACCAAGCAGTTTTGATTACATAATACAATTTGAGATCTGGGAGTGTGATACCTCCAGTTCTGTTCTTTTTTCTCAAGAGTGCTTTAGAAATTTTAGGTATTTTTCTGGTTCTAGTCAAGCATTTGTAACTTTTGTTCTATTCTTCTAAAAATATTTGGTGGGAGCTAAATGAAGATTGCATTAAATTTGTATATGGCTCTGGGTAGTATATTCATTTTGATGATTGTTGTTAAAATTCGTTGGCTGTGGCTGGGCTGGCTTGCTTCACTTCACGGCGGGTAACAGAGACGCGGAGACAATGGCTGGGCAGGGAAGCTGTATTTCTTTATTCAGGAACAACGATTCATAAACTAAGACAAACTAATCACCAAACAGAACTCTTCTGTCTCTTTGTGGCAGCACAAACACTCTCTCTTACTCTTGAACTCAGGAACTCTCCAACTCTGGCACTCTGGAACTCTCGTACTGGGGAACCCTCTGAAACTCTTCCACTGTGGAACTCTCTCTTACTCTGTAACTCTGAAACTCTCTTCATTCAATTCTCTTGTATCTTTATTGGTTCTCTGCTTTGTTGATCTGTCTAAGTGTGAGAGTGGGGTATTAAAGTCTCCCACTATTATTGTATTACTATTGATGTATTTTTGAAATTCTTTCAGTAGGTGCTTAATGTATTTAGATGGTCCCTCGTTGGGTGCATAGATGTTAATAATTGTTAAGTCTTCTTGGCTGATTGATCCTCTAATCATTATGTAATGTCCTTGCCTATCTTTTATTACTTTATTTAATTTAAAATCTATCGTGTCTGAGATGAGAATGGCTGTTCCTGCCCTTTTTTGTGGACCGTTAGCCTGTATGATAGTTTTCCATCCTTTCACTTTAAGTCTGTGTTTATCTTGTTGTGACAGATGGGATTCTTGCAAGCAGCATACGGTTGGGTTATGTTTTCTGATCCATCCCCCCACCCTGTGCCTTTTGATGGGTGAGTTTAAGCCATTGACATTTATTGATATTATGGATTTAATGTATTGTAGTGCCATTGTTCTAAAAAACAATTTGTTTACTGTGATATATTGCAAGTATTATAGTGATGTTCTTGTTTATAAGAGGTCTTTTAGTACCTCTTTCAGGGCCGGCTTGGTGATGGTTGCCTTCTTTAACTGTTGTTTCTCTAAGAAGGTTTTGATCCCTCCATCTGGCTTGAAGGAAAGTCTAGCAGGATATATTATCCTTGGTTGAAACCATTTTTCATTCAGGGCTCGATAGATATCTTGCCACTCCCTTCTGGCTTTTAGAGTTTGAATGGAGAAATCTGCAGATAATCTTATGGGTTTTCCCTTGTATGTGACTTTTTGTTTCTCTCTTGCAGCCTTTAGGATCCTTTCTTTATCCTTACTTCTTCTCATTGTGACTATGATGTGTCTTGGTGTCTTCAGGTCTGGGTTGATTCTGTTTGGTACTCTCTTGGCCTCTTGAACCTTGATATCCTTTCTGTTATTCAGGTCTGGGAAGTTTTCTTGTATTATTTCCTTCTAGAATGTTTTCTTCACCTTCCTCTCTTTCTTCCTCTGGCAGGTCAATTATACGAATGTTACTTCTTTTGAGATCATCCCATATGTCTCTGTTGTTGTTTTCAGTGTCTCTCAATCTCTTTTTAAGCTCTTTCACCTCTTTCTTAGTTTTCTCTAACTCATCCGCTGTCTGACTAATTCTGTTTTCTGCTTCTGTTAGTCTGCTTTCCCTTGCCTCAGCTTCTTTCTTCCTTACAGCTATTTCAGCTTTCAGTTCTCTAATTGCCTGAAGATAATCAGGATTTTCCTTGGGGGTCTCAACTGTAGTTTCCCTAATACTGCCATTCCTTTCCTCCAATGTTGTTTTCATTTCTGTGATTAATAAGTTTATTATTGCTTGCATACTTTTCTTATCTATGGTTACTTCTGACTGATTTGTAGTTTCTTCTGGGCTCTTGTGTTCATTCATTGGGGTAGCAGTTTTATTTGTTTTTAATCTACCCATTTTTTTTATTTATGTGTTTCTCTCTTTTTTTTATGCTCTGTTGTTCCTCAGTTGTTGTGTCTTGAGTACAAGTAACACTGTACTAAATACCTTTATGACAATTGCACTCACCAACCTCCGGAATTACAGTAGCAACTGAAGTAAGTATTGAAGTAGTTTAATCGTTACCAGTTAGCCAAACAATTTCTCCAGTCTATGAAAAAATAGTAACCAAATCCCAGTGAAGAAAGAGAAAAGAAAGAGAGGATAGCAAGAATAGACAGTTATGCAAATCTACTATCCAGTTTATATTCTAGGGGTAACAAGAGGGGAAAGGGAACTAGAGCAGAGATACACACCTAGAGAGTCCACTCTGCATCAGATTTCTTCCCCAAAGTAATTCACAAATTCAGAAAGGCAAAGAAGAAAGAAGAAGTGTATGACAAGATTAAAAAAAGAGAGAGAGAGAGAGATAAGAGAGAGAAAATGGAGAAGATAAGAAGAAGAGTTGTAATTAAAGAGCAGTGCAAGGAACTTCCCAAATGTGTATCAGTGAATTAAAAAAAAAAAAAACACCCTGTTTGGTGGTATGGGGTATCCTGCTAGGAGCTGGTCCCAGGGACTGCTTATGGGGGGGGCGCGGCGGGAAGGATGTACGCTTGAAAATTAAAAGGAAGAAAAAAGAATTTTTTCCCTACTCTAATTCTTAACCCAAATTAAGTTATAGTCACCTCCTTGGTGTCTAAGGACACCTTATTGGCTGGCCTGCTAAAGGCAGAAAATCCTATTGTCTCCAGGGGAGTGCGTTCGGAGCTCAGAGGCTAGCAACTTCTCTGTCCGCCATCTTCCGGGAAACCCTCCCCTCCAGACTTTTTTAAAGGATTTCTCGAAAATGAAAACTAGCTCCAAGTCCTTTGATCCAATGAGAGCTATACTTAAGAAGTCTTTGGATCCGCCCTCAGGGTCGCGGTGGACCCTGGAGACTCCCAAGAGAAAGCCCCCAAGCTAAAGTGCTCTCTCCGGGTCCTCTGCCCGCCGCGCTCTGCAACAGGTGGAGGAGCCGCCTTCCTGGGCGGAGGACAATGCCTGGCGCACTCGCCTTGCCCGGCGCCGCCTGGGAAGTCTGGAGCCCTGCTAGTCCGTGTCACCTTTACTCTAATTCTTAACCCAAATTAAATTATAATCACCTCTTTGGTGTCACCCCTTATTAACAGGCCTGCTAAAGGCAGAAAATCCTACTGTTTCTCGAAGATGTGATTAGAGAACACGCTGTTAGCAGTTTCTCAGCTCGCCATCTTCCTCCAATCTCTCCACTTCTTTATGTATTTTTCTATTTCCTTGAATAGTGACTAATATTTTTCAATTTATAAGTCTTTCATTTCTTTTGTTAGGTTTATTTCTAAATATTGTATAGTTTTTGTTGCTATAGTAAAAGGGTTTGATTTCTGGATTTCTTCTTCCAACTTAGTGTTACATAGAGGAATGCCACTGACTTTTGTATGCTACTTTTTTAAGCATACACCTTAGTATATTGCCTGATGACTTCTAAGAACTTCCTGCTGGATTCTTTAGATTTTTTCTATGTGTACTATAATACCATTTGCAAACAGTGAGAGTTTGACTTCTTCTCTTCCAATCTGCATCTCTTTAATTCCTTGCTCTTTCCTTATTGCTATGGCAAATACTTGCAATACTATGTTGAATAGTAATGTTGATTGTGGGCAGCCCTCTCTAGTGCCAAATATGCGGGGGAAATGCTTCCAGTTTTTCATCATTGAGTATGATGTTGGCTGTAGATTTGCTATATATGAACTGAACTATCTTGAGAAATTTTCCATCTATGCCCATTTTCTGTACTATTTTGATCCTGTAGGAATGTTGAATGTTGAATGTTGAATTTTGCCAAAGGCTTTCTCTGCATCCCTTGATATAATAATATGGTTTTTGTTCTTGCTTTTATTGAAGTTGTGAATCACGTTTATTTATTTACATATATTAAACCAACCTTGTATCTTCCAGGTAAAGCCCACTTGGTCATGATGAAAAATCTTGTTTTAATATACTGTTGTACCCATCTAGCTAGAAATTTGTTCAATATTTTAGCATATATTTTCTTTTTTTAATTTCTATATTGGAGAATTAGTGTTTTATATTGAGGAGTAAATACAATGGCTTGTACATATATAACATTTCTCAGTTTTCTAATAACAGTGCAACCCCTACTAGGTCCTCTGTCATCCTTTTTGGACCTGTATTCTATCCCCCACCCACCCCAGAGTCTTTTACTTTGGTGTAATACACCAATTCCAGTTCATGTTCTACTTGTGTTTTCTCTTCTGACCTTGTTTATCAACTTCTGCCTGAGAGTGAGATCATCCCATATCCATCCTTCTGTTTCTGACTTATTTCACTTAACATGAATTTTTCAAGGTCCATCCAAGATCACCATTTTTTTATAGCTGAATACTATTCCATTGTGTATATATACCACAACTTGCTCAGCCACTCATCTGCTGTTGGACACCTGGGTTGCTTCCAGGTTTTGGCTATTATAAACTGTGCTGCTAAGAACATATATGTACATAGATATTTTTGGTTGGGTGTGTTGGGTTCCTTAGGATATATCCCCAGGAGAGAAATTGCAGGATCATAGAGTAGGTCCATTTCTAGCCTTCTGAGAGTTCCCCAGACTGCTCTCCACAGAGGTATTCCTTTATTTCCTCTTTGACTCAGTAGTTGTTAAGTAGTGTACTGTTGAGCATCCACAGTACTATTTTTGGACTATTACTAATCTTTTTTTGATTCTTAAGTGTTAGTTTAATGACACTGTGGTCTGAGAAGATCCTTGGGAAGATTTCAGTGCTCTTGAATTTGCTGATGCTGTCTTTGTGGCCTAACATTTAGTCTATCCTTGAGAATGGCCCATGTGGACTTGAGTAAAATGTTTATTCCAGTTTCTTGGGATGACTGACTCTGAAAATGTCCAATAGTTCTAGTTTATCTATGTCCTCACTTAGCTCCCTCATATCTTTATTCATTTTCTGTGTGGATTATCTGTCCAGTTGAAAGAGTGGGGTGTTGAAATCCCCTGCTATGAATGTGTTTCTGTTAATATATTACTGTAGTTCTTTCAGTAGATGTTTGATATATTTAGATGGCTTCTCATTGGGTGCATAGATGTTAATAATTGTTAAATTTTCTTGATTGACTGATCCACTAAGAATTAAGTAGTGTCCTTGTCTTTTTAAATTTTATTTATTTTAAAGTCTATCATGTCACATATGAGAATAACTGTTCCTGCCCTTTTTTGTGGGCTATTGGTTTGTATAATATTTTTCCATCCTTTCACTTTGAGTCTGTGTTCATCTTGCTGAGTTAGGTGGATTTCCTGTATACATCATATTGTTGGGTTGTGTTTTCTGATCCATCTTCCTACTCTGTGCCTTTTAATGGGTGAATTCAGGTCATTGATATTTATTGATATCAAAGACTGAAGATATTTTAATGCTATTCTTGTAGAATTTTAGAGTGTTCTGATAGATGGCATATTTATGGTGGTCTCATTGTTTATAGGAGAACTTCCAAAATGTTTCTATATTTGCTTTTATTTTTAAAATAAGTTTTAGGGGCTTTATTGGAACTAACAAATTAAGAAATAATCACCAAGACAGGTGTACACTAAAAGGGAGCTGAGACAGAAGGTGTCAGGTCAGAAAAGAGAGAGCCAATTGCCTGCTGCCAGCAGGACTGCAATATTGCTTATCTCTTAACTATAAATTGGGTTCTGTGTGAAACATGGTGAAGGAAAGTATCAGTAGCCACCCCGGTGTCAGGGGCAAGTTTATGTCCTATTCAATTGCCCCCTATTCAATTGCCAGGTATAAAAACCTTATCTTTTGTTATACTGAATGACTAGAAGCTGACTGCTAGATTTTGTGTTTGTCTTAAGTCTGAGGGTATTCACTAGCCTACCTGAACTGTTGCTATACTGTCTCTTTTCTCTCTAAATTTTATAGTCATCTTCAATGACACAAGTTTAATTGCAAGTAAGAAAACCAACAAACAACAATAAACCAGTGGGGAAACAGGTGATGATCTTCCTGGTTAAGTGCACTTGTTACAATGAGCAAGGATATGGGTTTGATTTTCCAGGAGAAAGCTGTGCAAATGGTGGGTGAGGCAGTGTTGTAGGTTTCTCTCTATCTTTCTCCCTCTCTACCACCCCATTCCTTCTTTATTTCTGGCTATCTTTATCCAATTAGTAGAGATAAAAATAAAAATAAAAGAACAAAAATAAACCAATGGAACTACATCAAATTGAAAAGCTTCTACACAACAAATGAAACTACCACCCAAACAAAGAAACTCCTTACAGAATGGGAGATCTTTATACCATAGAAAAGGCTAATAGCCAAAATATATAAAGAGCTTGCCCAAAAAAAGACCCCATCCTAAATTGTGGAGAGAATATGAAGAGAATAAATATGAAACAACAAATGCTGAGAAAGTTGCAGGGATAAAGGAACTCTCCAGCATTGCTGGCTGGAATTAAGTTGGTCCACCCTCTGCTGAGAGCTGTTTGGAGAACTCTCAGAAGGCTAAAGATGGACCTACCTGTAGACCTTGCAATCTCTCTCCTGGGAATATATGCTAAGGAATCAAACACTTCCATCTAAAAAGAACTGTGTATACCTATATTCATAGCATCACAATTTGTAATAGCCAAAACCTGGAAGCAACATAGATGTCCAACAACAGATGAGTGGCTGAAAAATTTGTGTTTTCTATACACAATGAAATATTACTCAGCTATTAAGAATGATGAACTCACCATTTTCACCTCATCTTGAATGGAGCTTGAAGGAATCATTTTAAGTGAGATAAGCCAGAAAGCGAAGGATGGATATGGGATGATCACACTCATGGAAAGAAATTGAGAAATAAGAACAGAAAGGGGAAACACAAAGTAGAACTTGGACTATAGTTGGTATATTGCACCAAAGTAAAAAAATCTGGGGGGACACACTGAAATGTTGGTGCATGATGGTGGAGGAGGGCCTAAGCTGAGGGTGAAAGAGTTTTTCATAAAACTGAGAAATTTCACACATGTATGAACAAACTGTATTTACTATAAGCCACTAATTCCCCTCAAAAAAAAAAGAAAACACAACATATTTATAGTTGCATACCATAGCATTTCCCACTGTAAGAGATGCTAATGAGTATCTTTGAATATAAGCAATGGTTTTTCCTGTAACTGCGTCCAATGCTGGCATTTCAACAGTAGAAATGCCTCTGCCTACCATATTGCCAAATTTCATAGGGGAGATTTCCCCATTTTTTTTTACATGGCTTCACCCTGTACCTAAAAACCTCTTCCTAAATCTCATCATTGGTCTGTATTTTAAAAATAACCTGGTAGTCCTCTATGATCAGACTCCGTATAAACGTGGCAGCCAGGCAGCATTGCCTAAAGCATCATTATAAATTTAGTGTCAGATATCCTTACCACTCAGTTCTTTAACTAATCAACTGTCTATGTGAGTGGTAAAATGGAGTCCATGTGCATGTTCCTTACCCGATGCTAAAATAACTGAGACCAAGTTAGAATACTTGAGACCAAGTTAAAAAGCTTTTTTTTAAAAAAAGATGCTTTGTATTTCATCAAATGATTGACATACAATTTTATCTTGCCTGCAACACATTAACATTGTTGCCATCTGCCAATTTTTACAGAAGAAGCTATATATTAAATTTTTTTACTAGGAAATATATATTGATACATGGTAAACTACATTAAATAAAGAGCAATTCAAGGGGGTGGAGGGGGGCAGTGGTGCACTGGGTTAAGCGCACATAGTACTAATGTTAAGGACCTGAGCCAGGATCCTGGTTTGAGCCCCTGGCTCCTCACCTGCAAGGGAGTTATCTCACAGGCTGTGAAGCATGTCTTTATCTCTTTCCTTCTCTAATTACTACTCTCCTCTCAACTTCTATGTCCTATTAAAAAATGAATTTAATAAAAAAAGAGCAATTGATGTCCCTAAAGTAATCCTGATTATAATTACCAACTAAGTAAATATTTTTTAAAAATGAGTTTAACCTGGGCCCCACTAGGAAACAAAATATATGCCTTCCTGAACTTGGGCAGAACTCTATAAAACTAACATCTCAGTGGAAGGTATAATATAGTCTGTTCCTGTTATATATACTTTTATCAACATTAGATATTAAGTAAAAATGTAGAAGGTAATAAATGTAGCTTTCAACGTTTTAATAGCTGAAGAGATTTTTAGACAAGAAATGACTAGAAGACTGAACAGGGACAGGTGTCTGGCTAGTCAAATGATTGCCACTTTGGCCAGTGCCATACCACCTTAGCCCCTGGGGAACAGTCAGCCAGGGAATGGTCCTCGACCTCTAAGTGACCCCTCCCTGTGTTTGCTGTCATGCAGCCTGTTCATTTTATTTGAGATTAACTTTATCAACCCTCCTGCAGGTAGGCTCGAAACTATGCTCAGCTAACAGGGACCTAGAAGTCACACAGGCTCCCTGGATGAATATTTATGTACATGAGACCCAGGTAAGATTTGGTGTGATAAAACAACTTTATTTTAATATAAGAGCCACTCTTTCTGACCCAACCCAACTCTCAGGTTCTTTACACTATAATAATATGATAACATTCGTCAAGTGATTTCACTGGTCCATTTACATGTTCTTTACCTCAATTAAATTATTTTACTATTCCACTTACATGTTCTTTTAATAAGTTAGAGAACAAAATGTCTCTTCAACCTATGTAGTCAAGACTATGTCCTCCTGACAAACCTTTGCTGCAGACATCAACAATATCCTTCCTAGGGAGGGGCTAGATAGCATAATTATTATGCAAAGAGAGTCTCATGCCTCATACCTGAGGCTCCAAAATCGCAACTTCAGGGAATCCCCCACACTATCATAAGCCAGAGCTAAACAGTGCTGTGGTAAAAAAAAAAAAAAAATCCTTCCTGGATCCACTTTCCAGAGACATAAGTTGATACCCTCACCCAATGATGCTTCTTCCTCTGAACCTAACTATGCTTGGACCTTTGCTTCTATTTTTATCCTTTTTTACTTACATATATTTTTAAACAAAACACTGTGTGTATATGTGCACAAGCTAGAAAAAATTTCAGCAAATATCATGAGAATTTATACTTAAGCTATCTTATTATTAAAAGTCATTATGGGCATAAATGACAGATCTGAGAAGAATCCTACAAAGCTCAACCAGCAACTCTAACCTCCCTGGAAACTCAGATCTAGTATAGATGAAACTATCCATTTTATAAATGACAGTTATATGCTCTCCTTGAGGAAACATTAAATATAATTGCAAGGAATTTAAAAAAGAAATTGGAGTCCTTTACTCTCCCTGTCCCTGAAATGGAAATTTTAATTCTATGTACATCTGTTAGGAGAAGTAACCAGTCTTTAGTAGGATTATGACACAATTCCATAAACGTAGTGCCATCTGCTGGTAATCATGCATATATTTGTGGTTCTAACTGCAGAAGGATGCAATTGTTTTAAAATTCAGTATCAAGTTGTGTCTATGAAATTGCTATTTCTGTTTAGAAAAATGAATATCAGCATCTAAATAGAAGAAAACAACTTTTATTATGTGATGATTCAGTATATATTTTCCATTGAAGTGAGTCAATTTTTATACTGATTCACAGGCAATATTAGCAAAATAGGCAGTCAAGTTTTCATAAACAAATTGTATATAGGCATGCTGACTTGGTTATTCTACCAATTTTTTGTATAATTTTAAGACATTCATTAAAGTTAAAAGCATCTGAAACTTTAATAATAGTTTCCAAATACATATAGGGTATTATAGTGTAGCCCAATTATATGCGTCACTCTTTTCTTTAAAGTATTTTTATAGTTAAAGTATGAGAGAAATACAGACAGAGAGACCAGAACACTTCTTGCCACCTGTGGTACTGTGTACATTTTTTTTTGTCTGTTGTGTTTTTTTATATGGTGCTGAGAATTTAAAACTGTTTTCTGTCCTTTTTAAAATGTTATTTAAAACATTTATTATTTTATTGGGAAATTAATGGTTCATAGTACAATTGTTGACACATAGGTATAATTTCTCATCTCCCTGAGATGGGTATCTGCAAAGCAATTTTATTTCCAATTTAGGTCTATTTCTAGTATCAAGCACCAAGATACCAATCCCCTCTCTACTCACTCTCTACCTCATCCTCCTGAGTACTTTGCTTTGTGCAATACACCCTACCCAGTCCAGTTTCATTCTGGTTGTTGTTCTTTTTTTATTGTTACCAGGTTTATTGCTGGGGGGTTAGTGCCTACTCATCAAATCAACCACTCTTAACAGCCATTTTGTTACTTTTAATTCTTGATAGAGGCAGATAGACATTGAGAGGCAAGGGGGAGAGAGACAGATGAAAAAGGAGACACCTGCAATAATGCTTCACCTCTCATAAAATTCCCCCTTGCAAGTAAGGACTAGGGGCCAGATCCTTGTGTATGGTCATGTATGCTTAGCCACACTATCTTTTCTTTTTTTCAGTTTTGTTTATTACCTTTTATTTATCTGTTGGATAGAGACAGCCATAAATCGAGAGGGAAGGGGGTGATAGAGCTGGAAAGAGACAGAGACACATGCAACACTGCTTTACCACTTGCAAAGCACGTGCACTCAACCAGGTACACCACCACCAGCTCCCTGTTCTTATTTTCATGACCACCCAAGGTAAAGTGTATTTCTCATGTTCTCTAAAAGATTACATAAACCAAGCACATTTAGATTCTAATTCAGATTATTACTAGATAAAATATAATTCATATTAAATGGTTTATTTATTCTAGGATGTTCACAATTAACCTTAATAGTTATAAAAACATGTCACATGCCATTTTCTTATTTTTTCAATTATCAAACTTATATATAGTTTCAGTTACATCTCAGAGTGAACTTAAATCAACTTTCAACAGAATATTGAGTAGTTTTCTGATTATCAATTTAACACCTTTCTCCTATGGAACCTGAATGAATCAACCACTGCTATCACTAAAGAGTGTCCTCTCACTCCAAAGACACGCAAGCAAATATGACATAGGTTGTATGTATGAAAAGCTTGTAGCACAAGTGGGACATGTTGATAGATATTTACTAATTTAGCCCTCCCCTGAAAAAGCACATTTGCCGGTATTTAAGGTGTTATTGTGTGGGGCAAGCCCTGTCCACCCCATGTCCACCACTCTGTTGGCCACCAGAGAGGTGTTGTAGGGGAGGAAGAGAACGTGGGGGTGAGTGTGCAGAGTGACCACTCCTGACACTATGGCAGGGGATAGTGTGTTTACTGTAGAAAAAGGCTGGGTTTATATGGGATAAAAAGAAGCCAGATGCTGGGGCAGGGTGCCAGGCCAACAAGTCTAATAGGGGCAAAAGTTCGACAGCAAGAGCAAATCAGATATTTTAGACTCTAGCTTCCTTCTAATGACTCGGGCTCTTGACTTGCCCTTACCGGAGGCATGGGACTTAAGAATGAGGAAGGGGCTCTTCGGGTTTATCCACATTCCATTGAGCAAATCAGGTTTATCCAGACCAGGTGAAGGAGGGAACGGTTGCAGCCTCTGGGTCTAACAGGATGGAGGTCAGGGAGGGGTGGGGAGGCTTATAGGCAAACACCTTCCATGCTCACAAGAGGTATCCAGGGTTCCAGCCAGGCTCAACCCACCTGCTGGTGGTGGTCCCCACATTATTCTTCTCACCATGATTAGCTAAAGCTACCAGCTTTAAGTAAGTAAATTAAGGGTTGGGAGAATGTGTATAGTTAACTTTTGCAAAACAGTAAAAGCTGACTGCAGCACACCATGAGTTATGCAGATAACGTTTCTGGTATTGTTAGAAATGATGTAATGGAGTTATGGCATGGTAACATGAATTAAAGGAGAGAAGGGGCATTGTCAGCCATAATTAGAAAAAAAGCAACCAGTAGGGCAGTCAGACACACACACTCTTCTTCATCACTTTCTTCAACTTGAATTTTATCTTGACACGCTTGTATTTATACATAGTAGTACATGTTTCACTTACTTTGAAGTCTGGAAGTCATAGGTTTAAGATCATTTCCTGCTGTTGTTTTTTTCCAAACAGCACACATTATTTGATCTTGAAACACCAGTATTTCTCACACTCTTGAAACACTGATATGGATCTCCTTAACTTCAACTCCTGCTGACATAGTCCCTAAATGCTGGCTGAATACCTATCCATTTCTGACCAAACTAAGTCAAATATTGAAGTTGTATTTATAACAAAAAAAAATGTGTACATTAGCTCTCAATTGAATTTTTCTAGTATTATTTGTTGGATAAAGAAAAAAATATATATAGAGAGAGAGTCTAAAATCTACTCTTCCCATGTAAATTCCTTCTTATCTAATTTACAGGTATGAGAACCTAATGCTAGTCAATATTTTCAGACTTTCTCTTGTTTCATCTTAACTTTCCAATGAAAGAGATCTTCTATTTTCTCTTGGTATCCTTTAGAATTATATTTATTTATTTTCTTATTGATTAATTGATTGGGACTTACTCACATTCAGTATCACTGAGTAGCATCTTGGGCCAATATTTTTATTTTAGAGAGAATAGAGAAACATTGCAATACAACTCCACCATTCATGAAACACCATGCTATCTTGAAAATACAAATAATTCAAGTTTCTGTAGTCATGTTACTACATAAAATGAATTTGCAGAAATAAATCATCAATAAAAATGGTGGATTGGGAGTTGGGCTGCAGCGCAGAGGGTTAAGTGCAGGTGGCGGCAAAGCACAAGGACCAATCCCAGTTCAAGCCCCCGGCTCCCCAACAGCAAGGGAATAGCTTCACAGGCGGTGAAGCAGGTCTGTAGGTGTCTATCTTTCTCTCCCCATCTCTGTTTTCCCCTCCTCTCTCCTTTTAAAGTCTGTTGTTTATTTTAAAAAATGGTGGATTAGCTAGTTAGGAAGAAAGAGATTATGTTTGTGTCACAAAGTTTCTTACTAGCTGTTTATTAAACTTTTCAGAAATTCTATTGAAAAACTGAAAAAAAGCCCAAATTTTATAATTTGCTGTTTTCATATAAACTCCTGTTACTACACATAGAGAAAAATTAAATATCTGTCAATATTATTCTTAATATTTTGTTGCTCTGACTTCATTTTCCTAATTTAATTCTCTCTGATTATTAATTTAATTTTCCCTGATTATTACTACTTGTTTGTACCATGTATTCTTATCTTCAGTTTGAATTTTAAATTTTGACACCTGTCAAATTATAAAAGCTCTTGGGGTGCTGGTGGTGATGTACCTAGTTGAGTGCACATGTTACAAGACTCCACTTGAAGGGGGAAGGCTTTACAACTGATGAAACAGTGTTGCAGGTGTCTGTCTCTCTTCCTCACTATCACTCCCTTGCTTCTTTATTTCTCGCTGTCTCTATCCAATTAATAAACAAAAGTAATTAAAAAATTGTCAAAGCCCTAGTAGAATTTACATGATTATTGATCCCATGTTTTGGAATATTCCTGCTATTCTTAGGAAACATGTCAAGTTCTTCATGCAAGTTAAAAAGTTATTCATGGGCCAGGCGGTGGTGCACCTGGTTACAATGTACAAGGTCCCAGCTTCAATCTCCTGGTCCCCACCTGTAGGGGGAAAGCTTCACAAATGGTGAAGTAGGGCTGCAGGTGTCTCTATCTTCCTCTCCTTCTCTATCTCCCCCACTCCTCTCAATTTTTTCTCTGTCTCTATCCAATAATAAATATATCTCCTAAATAAACGGTGGTGGGAAAATTGGTTTGAAATGTGCAGAAGAATGAAACTGAACCACTTTATCTCACCAGAAACAAAATTCAGGAACAACAAAATGATAGAATAATAGTTTGCACTCTCTCTTTCTCCATCTCATTCTAAAAATGAGAAAATAAATAAATAAACAAATAAATAATAAATAAATAAAATTATCCCGGAGGTAGCTCAGTGGTCTTCTTCTAGCGGTAATACTTATTCATAACACCTTGGATCCAATCTCTACCACTGCAAGTGGAGGAAAAGAAAACAGACATTGAGCCTTCAATTGTAGCTCACCTGGAAATGTTCCAGCTTTGCCACATGACCAACCCAAGTTCAAGCCTGGATTCTCAACTGCAGTGGAGTGAGACTCAGTATTGTAGTGTCTTTCCACGTCTCTCTCTGACACTATAGCTTTTTCATCTATCTGAAAAAGCCAGCCAACAACAGAGAAGCCCCAGTGATGACTAAGTCAATACATAAGTAAACAAACAAATAGATATTGCCCATAGAGACAGCCCACCAGGTAGGGTGTCTACCTAGCTATGTGTGTGGTCCAGGTATAGGCCGCCTATACCATAGAGAAGGTATTTTTAGTACCTGAGGACGTTCTAATATTGTAGTCTCTTTCTACCTGAACATAATTGTGCAGAAGTGAAATGGTACATTCAGGAGACCTTGGTTTTGCAAAAATAAAATAAATAAAATAGAATGAAAACTATGAAGAATAACAATTTTTAATTCTTATCTAATTACAAATTACAAGTCTTATTACAATACCTTGAGTATTACAGTTGGGGCAATTAAATATAAAGTTTTTCCTGCACAAAGTGCTAAATGGATTAAAATTCCAGTATTTAGAATGTGGTTAATAAAACTGGAGATCTTAGCTATTTATTCTCATTAGCTATATTTCTAACAATATCTGGATAGGAAAAGGAAAAAAAGAAGAAGACTGTTCTTATGAAATAGATCACTATTATCCTGTGCTACTTTGTTATGTGTGCCACCTGGTATGAGTCCAGCCTACATCACATTGAAGGAAACGTCTGTGCTGTCATAGTTTTCTCTGCCTATCTACCTCTCTGTATCTATCCAAAAATAAACAAATAAAATAAATAGAAAAATAAATGATTCTTATAGATTATGAGATTTCAACCTTAACAGAAGTGGAACTATATATTTTCTAGCATTTCTCTGTTATTTAAGTTACACTGAGTTTTGTACTTCAGATTAGATAGGTATTTCTCTCTTTAGTATCATTTTGTTAATTTCTAATTGCCTGTCAAACTCTGGGCTACTTTCATATATACTTACACATAATCCTCTCATTCTTTTCTATAAAATATGCATAGTTTTTGAATTCTTTTAAACCCATCTGCACTGCACACCTCAGTATATCATGTCAGTAGTGGAAAGTTCATCCCGAGAACAGAGATGATGAACAGGACACCACAGCCGGGAAATTTAAAATAAAAGAAAACATATTTATTGGCATGAGCTATAAGAGGGAGAGAGATGTATACAATGCAGAGGACTTTTTGCCAACTCCACAGCTTTAACTCCCAACAGCCCTCATCTAAAACAGAAAGAATTCCTCCTCATCTGGTGTACATTCCTTTGCACCAGAAAAGTATGCATTGGACACAGGGGAAGAGATAGGCATGCTTTCAAGAATCTACAGAAGTAAGAAATAAGGAAAGACAAATGGCATAGAAATAGTAGGGTAAGTAGACATCTTAGTAACCTGTGGAACAAATCCAGAATAAGGAAGGCTACCTATCTTCACAAAAAGCTGAGATAGTCAAGTCACTGATAAATTTTATTTAAATTTAAGCTACATGTGTCTTCTATTTTTAAAATATAGATCTTGTTTTGTAATAGGCAACAACACAGTGGAAACATGGCAGCTTAGCTGCTAAAGTGAAGTTTGGCCCTGCCTTTTATTTAATCTGTAGCTTTGAACAAGTCCCTAAACTGTCAAAGCCATTAACTTGCAGAGGTTTAAATGACTGAAATAATATTTACCTAACTCATAATAGCACTTCAAGGGTTTCATTAATTCTTATTTGCAACATGTTTCTTCTCTTAAAAACCCTTAAGTGAAAAGTACTGAGATATAAAAAGTAGTATTATCATTTTCTTTCTACTTGATTGATTGCAAACATGCAGTAACGTGCTACTTTTCACCAATAGGAGTAAAGTCAAAATCTAACTGACTATGTCTTAAATTTTGTCTTCTTTTTCTTGATAAATGTCCTAAGCTAAAGGCAATATATCTTAAATACATGGCAAGAGTAGAAGTAAAGACAACTCCATACGTACATTTATCTTACTATATTCAGTGACAAGCATTGGTCTCAAGGTAATGGATAGTCATTATCTCAAATATTTGAGATTAAAACAACACTTAGTTAAAAAAAAACTTCCCTTGTGGTTTGGTACTTTATATATTTAAAAGTATTGTGATTTGGATGTTTCATTTTTAAGAGTCTTTTATAAGGTTTCTGCTAATAGCTTCCAAGCTATTTTCACAAGAAAAAAATTATGAGTTAGCCACTATTTTGCATCATGAGTATTATTCATATCAGCACAACTTCTTCCAGATAAATTTCAGGGGGTTGCAACAGGCAAACTGCAGTACTAAATATTGTGATAATTATAAATAATTACACCATTCACCCTAAAAATTACCAAATTTTACACTAGTTCATTAAATTTGCAAGCATGATCTTACTAAAATATTCAAAATAAAAAGCATTAAGTTTTAAAGCAAACACTACAAACATTGAGTATAAAATAATAATTAGACTCATTTTTAAAATATCTTCTTCAAAATTATTATTTCTGTGAAGACACTGAAACATAGAGAAAGGAAGAAACTTTTGAGTTGAAAACAGAAAGAAAACTGACCTAAGTTAAGAGTTCAGGCTGCCACTGGTACATGGAGATAACATGATGTGTCCTGGTTGACTTGAAGAAGGAATTCAGAATGGGAGATGGGTGAAGATAATGTTAGAGGGAAAGAATATGTTTGTATCAGGAAGGTGAATTTCAAGAACTCAGGTTCTTTGTTACAAGTGAACACACATTGTCTTTTAAGGCAACTGAGTTTGATTCATTTTGATTTTTATAGTTTTGCCTTTAAATAAACTCATAGTGTTGTATAGACTGGCACAACAGCTAATACTGTTTAAATGAACTTTTAGCTATTGTTTTCAATATCCATTAATTCTACATCTGATATTAATACCAATTTCCCCTTAATGTTTCATATCTTGTTCAATCTCAGTACATGAGCAGACAAGTATCCCTTGGAGAAGGACTCACGATTCAAGGTTTATCACCTCTTGTTACAGTGATTAGATTTATAATAGAAATAAAAATCAAGACAAACAAATCAACATCAAAGGCAGTAAGTTAAGAATATTACTTTAGTTTAAAGAAATTAACATACTCTTTAGTACAGAAGTCAAAGGAATATAAAAGTGCAGTAGCTGCACTTTTATACTATCTTGGTGGATGGAAGAAGTTAGAATTGAAAATTAAAGAGACTGAGAGGGAAACACGGCTCTGATATCATTTACATAAATATTCTGTTTAGAGCTGTGCCAAAACTAATTCTATTCATTAGTTTATTTAGCAATGAATGTAATGTGGTGGAAAGCACAAGTACTCCCTAAAAATGTACATATTCTAGTTTAACCTTGGATCCCAACAATTTGTAAGATTACACAAAAAAGGAAAAGTGAGGCTGCAAAAGAAATTAAGTTCTTGGGGGTCGGGCAGTGGCGTAGTGGGTTAAGTGGGTTAAGCGCACGTGGTGCAAAGAGCAAGGACCGTACACCGGGTTCCAGCCCCGGCTCCCCACCTGCAGGGGAGTCTCTTGACAGGCGGTGGTGAAGCAGGTCTGCAGGTGTCTGTCTTTCTCTCCCCCTCTCTGTCTTCCCCTCCTCTCTCCATTTCTTTCTGTCCTATCCAACAACATCAACAATGGTAATAATAACCACAACGAGGCTACAACAACAAGGGCAACAAAAGGGAGGGGGAAGGCCTCCAGGAGTGGTGGATTCATGGTGCAGGCACCGAGCCCAGCAATAACCCTGGAGGAAAAAAAAAGAAAGAAAGAAATTAAGTTCTAATAAGCTGGCTTTAGAAGAGATAAATTGCCCTGGATTGCTGGAGGATTTTAAATATGGAAGAGGGAGAGGTTGAGTGGAGAGGTAGAGGAATTGGAGAAAATGGAGAGACTAGAAAAGTTTAATCAAAAAGAATTAATGCTGCTTGTTTTAAAGATAGAAAAATGGGTCAGGGGTATAAGAAATGCGGTGAACAAAAAACAAAAAAAAAGCAGAAAACATTCTCTCCTACAGCTTTCAGAAAGGATCTCAGACTAATGACACCTCAATGTTATTCCAGGAAATTAAATGTGTGAAGACTAACCTAAAAGACTGTGAAATGGTAAAATAATGCTAGTTTAAGCCAATATTTTTGTGGGAATGAATTACAACAATAGAAACAATTAAAAAATAAATGTCAGGAGTCAAGTGGTAGCTCAGCGGGTTAAGTGCATGTGGCGCAAAGCACAAAGACTGGTGCCTCCCCCCTCACCTGCAGGGGAGTCACTTCACAGTCAGTGAAGCAGGTCTGCAGGTATTTCTCTTTCTCTCCCCCTCTTTGTCTTCCCATCCTCTCTCCATTTCTTTCTGTCCTATCCAACAATAATAATAACTACAACAATAAAATAACAAGAGCTACAAAAAGGGAATGAATAAATAAATATTAAAAAAAAGAAAATAAATGTCTTCTTTCTTAACTTTTTTAGAAAACTATTCTCATATCATGATATGTTTAAGAGTCTTAGTGAAGTATATAACATACTAACAGGATTTTTTTTTCCTTTAGCTTAGTGACTCAGAGGAGTTTTAGCTGTATCAAGTAATTTTTGGTGAAACATATATTCCCTTCATTTAGAACTTCATTTTTTGTGTGCTTATTAGTACTTATAACATCTGTCTTACAGATTATGAATAAATAATATGGACTAGTTTAAACTTTATTATGCATACTTTAAATGAATTTATATGATATGAATTTTACTGTTTAACTAAAATGAAAATTAATTCAGTACAAAGAATATAATTCTGTGGTTGCATGAAACCTGATTCACAGTCAGGTAGTACAAATCCAAGTCTACATGTTGGTTCTGACCAAGAGGACCAAGGAGAAAAGTATGTAACTTTCTTGTAACCTTCTATTCCATGAAGCACCCAAGAAAGTGATGAGAAAGTAGTCTTCCATATGGTCTATTTGCTCCCACTCTGGCATGATCTTAATAGAATCAAAGACAGCATAGAAAAATGAAGGTTCCAGATATACTTCCCGTTTCTGAGTAAACCCATGAATACCATCTACTCATTCTTTAGATTAGATAAAGCAATACTTATTAAAATACTAAGAATTAGCAAGTTACTACCATGAAAAGCAGAAATTCAAGGTAGTGGCACATGAGGCAGAGATAGAAAGTACATGTTATAATGAATAAAGACCTAGGTTCAAGCCCTGGACCCCTACATGGAGGGGGGAAAGTTTCAAGAGTGGTGAAACAGTGCAGCAGTTGTCTTTCTCTTTCTCTAATTCCGCCTTCCCTGTCAATCTCTCTCTCCTCTCTCTCTCTCTCTCTCTCTCTCTCTCTCTCTACCTCTCACCAGAGAGAATTAACCTTATAATTATGAGTAGCAGGCTTATCATATAACATTTTGAAAACACTTGTAGTGTTTTATTTTGGCTATAGTTTCTGAGGATGTTTTCTATAAAAATAAAATTTTGAGTGATATTGGACTTAGTAGAGTTTTGCATGCTTAAGGTCCTGATTTTGAGCACCAGCACCCCATATGCCAGAGGAGCATTCTCTTTGTAACATCTTTCTCTTTCTCTCATAAAAAAAAAAAAAAAGTAAATCCCCATCAAAGTTCCACTAAGCTTCTTTAAGTGAATAAAACAAAAACTAAAATCATTTATCTGGAACCAGAAAACACCTAGAATTGCCAAAACAATCTTGAGGAAAAGAAACAGAAATGGAGACATCACACACCCATATCTCAAACTGTATCATAAGGCCATCGTCATCAAAGAAGCCTGGTACTGGAACAAAAATAGGCACACAGACCAGTGGAACAGATCTGAAAGCCCAGAACTAAACCCCCACACCAATGGACATCTTTTCTTTGACAAGGAGGCCCAAAGAATTAAATGGAAGAAGGAGGCTCTCTTCAATAAATGGTGCTGGGAAAACTGGGTTGTAACATGCAGAAGATGAAACTGAACCACCTTATCTCACCAGAATCAAAAATCAACTCCAAATGGATCAAGGACCTGTATGATAGACCAGAAACTACCAAATACTTCGAGGAAAACATTGGTAGAACACTTTCCCACCTAAACCTCAAGGACATCTTTGATGAAAGAAACCCAATTGCAAGGAAGACTAAAGCAGAAACAAACCAATGGGACTATATCAAATTGAAAAGCTTCTGCACATCCAAAGAAAATATTAAACAAACAAAGAGACCCCTCACAGAATGGGAGAAGATCTTCACATGCCATACATCAGACAAGAGACTAATCACCAAAATATACAAAGAGCTCAGCAAACTTAGCAAGAAAAAAGCAAATGACCCCATCCAAAACTGGGCAGAGGATATGAACAGAACATTCACTACAGAAGAGATCCAAAAGGCTAACAAACACATGAAAAATTGCTCCAGGTCATTGATTATCAGAGAAATGCAAATAAAGACACTGAGATGCCACCTCGCCCCTGTGAGAATGCCATACATCAACAAGCACAGCAACAACACATGCTGTAGAGGCTGTGAGGACAAAAGAACCCTTCTTCACTGCTTCTGGGAATGTAAATTGGTCCATCCTCTTTGGAGAGCAGTCTGGAGAACTCTCACAAGGCTAGACATGGACCTTCCATATGATCCAGTAATTCCTCTCCTAGGGATATATCCCAAGAACTCCATAACACCAACCAAGAAGAAGTGTGTACACCTATGTTCATAGTAGTACAATTCATAATAGCTAAGACCTGGAAGAAACCGAGGTGCGAAACAACAGATGAGTGGCTGAGAAAGCTGTGGAATATATAATATACACAGTGGAATACTATGCAGCTAGTAAGAACAATGAACCCACTCAGGTGCCCAACAACAGATGAATGGCTGAGAAAGCTGTGGTTTATATACACAATGGAATACTAAGCAGCTATTAAGAACAATGAACCCACTTTCTTTGACCCCTCTTGGATGGAGCTAGAAGGAATTATGTTAAGTGAGCTAAGTCAGAAAGATAAATATGAGTATGGGATGATCCCACTCATAAGCAGAAGTTGAGAAAGAGTAACAGAAAGGAAAACTAAAAGCAGGATTTGACTTAATTTGGAGTATGGCACCAAAGTAAAAACACTGGGTTGAGGGTGAGGGTGGATGTTTGGCTTCATAGGGCGGGGGCAGGGTAGCATGGGAGAATGGGATGGGACACAGTCTTCTGGTGGTGGGAATAGTGTTTATTTACATTCCTACTCTTTTGTTATCATATAAATCACTATTTAATTAATATGAGTGGGTAAAAATTGATTGAATGTCTCAAACATTTTAAAGCACAGACTGAGTCCTTTGAATAAATAGCCTGAGTCTTTGATATGTTGGTTGACTCTCTTAAAAGTTTAGACCAGGGAGAACAGAAGCAACTGGTGGCACAACTATATACAAATAATGTCAAAGGACATAAAGTATGGTGATGTAGTATATGATACAGCTAATGCTAACAAAGGGATATTTCAAAGTTAACCCAATTGCCAAATAATGTGATTATAGCTATAACTATCTATTGTCTTCTTAAACCCTAAGACAGCAGGAACCTCTGGCTTCCTCTCTAGAGCCTATGTTTTCCCCTATCCTGGAACCTCTAGGGTGAGGCTCACTTTCCTACATGCTTCTCTCAATTCATACTAAATGATATCGCATTCACTGATCCCAACCTAATCAATGCAACCTCAGCATGCTTCACTTCAGACTGTGTCCAGAGATGTCAGGCATGGAATATTAACCCTTCACCCTCATTACTCGGGTGAGACCTTCCTTTTCATAGTATTCTCTAATTCCATTCCAGGAGGTTCACTTCCTAACAAAGTGCCAAAACCTAGATATAGCCCAGGTCCTGTAAGATAGAGCATATGTTCACATGTATCCATAAACTAGGGCAATATATATACCTGAAAGAAAAGAGTACACAATAGTCTGCAATGAGTCAGTATAAAGTTCATAATGAAATAGTATCTAATTAAACTTAGATAGCTTCCTGACCGACTTCCTATTACAGTTCTCTCACTCACTCCAAAGATAACCTTGTCAAAGCAAGGACTACAAAAGCTGAATAAGGGCAAGAGACTGGCATACTTTAATGATAACTCTTTAGTCACTATCAGGCCACCCCATCAGCTGGGGCCATAATCAGGGAGTCCTGAGATTCCCAAACAGCCATGATGGGCCTAGACCTCGAATAAATCCCTCTCTCCATTGTTACCGGTCATTTCTAACAGGAACAACAATGAACCCCTTTGTGGGCCCCATAGGACCTTGCCCTCATCTTGGATCAACAATGGTAGAGAATGTTCCATCCTCCAAGGAGAGGTTGGACAACACACTCTATGCTACATCTGAGGAAGATGGGTCAATATTTGGGCAGCTTGGAATGTTCCTACTCATGACCACAGAATGTGAGCTCAGATCTAGAGGGATGCAGAGGTCACATAGGTTCCTAAGCTGAATATGGGCACCAGATCGCATCAGATGGGGTTTACTGTCAACAATAGTTATACCCCTTTCCCATACTAGGGAGCTACTCTCTTCACTGATCCAACTTTTCCAGCCATGGCATCATCTCCCCAGACAATATTTTGAATCCAACTGCATATCAGATTTCAGGCTCAGGGGGGGAAAGAAAAAACAACAACAACAACAACAACAACAACAACAACAAAAAACAACTAGTATAGCCACAGGCCCTTTAGAATATAACTATAATGGTTCCTCTGTCCCCATCCTCTCCAGCATTTGTTGCTGCTGTCCTTTTTGATGTATGCACCCTTTTACATGGCTGGTGGGAATGTAAATTGGTCCAGCCTCTGTGGAGAGCAGTCTGGAAAACTCTCAGAAGGCTAGACATGGACCTTCCATATGATCCAGTAATTCCTCTCCTGGGGCTATACCCCAAGGACTCCATAACACCCAACCAAAAAAGGTGTGTACTCCTATGTTCATAGCAGCACAATTCATAATAGCTAAAACCTGGAAGCAACCCAGGTGCCCAACAACAGATGAGTGGCTGAGAAAGCTGTGGTATATATACACAATGGAATACTATGCAGCTATCAAAAACAATGAACCCACCTTCTTTGACCCATCTTGGACAGAGCTAGAAGGAATTATGTTAAGTGAACTAAGTCAGAAAGATAAAGATGAGTATGGGATGATCCCACTCTTCAACAGAAGTTCAGTAAGAAGATCAGAAAGGGAAATTAAAAGCAGGACTGGATCAAATTGTAAGTAGGGCTCCAAAGTAAAAACCCAGTGGTGAGGGGTAGACATGCAGCTTCCTGGGCCAGTGGGGGGTGGGAGTGGGCGGGAGGGATGGGTCACAGTCCTTTGGTGGTGGGAATGGTGTTTATGTACACTTCTAGCAAAATGTAGACATATAAATCAGTAGTTAATTAATATGAGGGGGAAAATCAATTGTATATCTCAAAGTTTCTCAAAACACAAACTGAATCTTTTTAATATATAGGCTGTGTATTTGATATGCGGACTCTCTCAAAAGCCTAGACCAAGCAGATTAGAAGCATCCAATAGCACAGCTATATACAAGATACTGGATACTGTACAGCATACCATAACAAAAGGACTTTTCAAAGTTAACCCAATTAACAAATAATGTGATGATAACATTAACTATTGATTGTCTTTTTGAACCCTAAGACAGCAGGAACCTCACATCTCCACTATAGAGCCCCTACTTCCCCCAGTCCTGGAACCCTTGGATAAGGCCCACTTTCCCGTATGCCTCTTCCAATCCAAACCAAATAATATTGCATCCGCCGATCACAACTTAACCAACACAACGATTGCCACCTCAACATGCTTCACCTCAGACTGTGTCCAGAGACTTCACGTGTGGAATGACAACCCTTCAGCTTCATTACTCGGGTGAGACCTTTCCTTTTATAATACACTCTAATTTCATCTCAGGTAGTTCACTTTCTAACAAAGTCCCATAACCTAGATATACACCAGTTTCTGTGAGAGAGAGTTTATGTTCACACGTACCCATAAACTACTGCAAAATATATATCTGAAAGCAAAAGTACACTAGAGTTTGCAGTGAGTACCTCCCTAACACTTCCTCTCCACTATTCCAAGCTTGGGATCCATGATTGCTCAACAAATTGTTTGGCTTCATATGTTAACTCTCTTTTCAATCACCAGGTTCCAGCTGCCACCAGGATGCTGGCCAGGCTTCCCTGGATTGAAGACCCCACCAATATGTCCTGGAGCTCAGCTTCCCCAGAGACACACCTTACTAGGGAAAGAGAGAGGCAGACTGGGAGTATGGACCGACCAGTCAACGCCCATGTTCAGCGGGGAAGCAATTACAGAAGCCAGACCTTCTACTTTCTGCAACCCTCAACGACCCTGGGTCCATGCTCCCAGAGGGCTAGAGAATGGGAAAGCTATCATGGGAGGATTGGGTGGTGGGAATTGTGTGGAGTTGTACCCCTCCTACCTTATGTTTTTGTTCATTAATCCTTTCTAAATAAAAAATTTAAAAAAAAGAATATAACTAAAATATGCCTACTAGCTATCTACAAAATAAAGGACTCCCCAGCTCTTCATCTGCACTACTCCAGCCTTTAGGTCTATTGATCAACAATTTGTTTGGCTTTGTATGTTAATTGTCTTTTCAGTCACCAGGGTCCAGATGGTAGCATGATGCTGACCAGACTTCCCTGGACAGACAACCCCACCAATGTGTCCTGGAGCTCCGTTTCCCCAGAGCCCTTCCCCACTAGGGAAAGAGAGACACAGGCTGGGAGTATGGATCAACCTATCAATGCTCATGTTCATCAGGAAAGCAATTACAGAAGCCAGACCTTCTACCTTCTGCAACCCACAATGACCGTGGGTCCATACTCCCAGAGGGTTACAAAATAGGAAACCAATTAGGGGAGGGGATGGGATACAGAGTTCTGATGGTGAGAATTGTGTGGAGTTGTACCCCTTTTATCCTATGGTTTAGTCAATCTTTCCTTTTTATAAATAAAAAATTTTAAAAATAATAAGTAAAACCTTTTTATATAGAGGCAGAGATGCAGAGAGAATGAAAACGACCACAGCCCTAATGCTTCTGTCAATGTGTTGGAGGCCAGACTTGAAACTTGTTTGCACATAAAATATGTCTTAAATAAAATTTTTAAAAATGTGATCAACTTAACTATTTGTTTTACTATTCAGTGCTTGCATGTAATTCTATATTTAATTTTAATAAATTAATTAATCTAATTAACTAATTTTATCTGATAAGACAGTGAGAAACTGAGAGGGAATGGGGATAGAGAAAAAGAGAGATACAGAAAGACATCTGCAGCACTGTTTTACCACTTGTGAAGATTCTCCCTGAAATAGGGAAGCAGGGGTTTGAATGAGGTTCCTTGGCAGGGTAATACACACATTTAACCAGATGCCACTCTGCCTGGCCCCATTTTATTTTATTTTTTACCAGAACATTGCTCAGCTCAGACTTTTGATGCTGTAGGGGACTGAACCTGGGACTTCTTAGACTCAGAAATGAAGGATTTTTTACATAACCATTATGCTATCTTCTATGCCTTACCTACCATTCTTGAATGAAGTATTTATTAATTCATTATTCTAAGTTTTATACTACTAAGTAAATGCATGCCTCCTGATATTGCACTCACGTGCGTGCGTGCGCGCGCACACACACACACAAACACACACACACTTGTTTTTGATATACAAATGATATCTTCTGTGTTATTAAAATTAAATATAGAATTGCATGCAAGCAATTCTGATAAGTTTACTTATTTTTACTATTTACTATTTACTGAATAGTAAAACAATTATAATCAGGGAAGGGTTTAGGAACTTATTTTTTGTTTTTAAAATGTCTCTAATCACCTTTTTACTGTTATAATTTGTAAATATATTAAATTAATGCCAAATTCGTACATGAGTCAGTCAATATGTGGTTTACTTCCTTAGTCATGATTTGTGCATGTATATCATAGTTTGACTTTTCTTAGGACAAGACACCTTTTTTCTTTAAATTTAATTTGTTTATTATTGGATAGAGAAGAAGAGAAATTGAAAGAAGAAAGGACAGAGAGGGAGAGAGAAATAGAAACATCTGCAGACCTGCTCCACCACTTGTAAAGATTTCCCCGTGTGGGTGGGGACCAAGGGCTTGAGCTTGGGTCCTTGTGCACTATAGTATTTGCATTTAACCAGGTGTGCCACCATCTGGCCGGACACCTTTTTAAATATGTCTTAGCCAGGTGTGCCACCTCCTGGCCCCTCGCACCCTATTTTTTCTGATTTATTTAATGTTGGTTTACAATATTAAATATTTTAGTTGCTTTATTTCACATCTGTATTTGTTTTTTTATGACTCACCACAACCACCACCAAAGATTCAGTGCCACTACATAAAAGAGAGTCCTCTACCTGTCTTCTCTATGATTCCTGCCCACACCTCCCTGATAAATCTTATTGGGAAACTTCAGATCAAATTCTTCCAAACATGGTGTTGGATATATCCTCAGCTGTGTACTTGGTTTCTTGGATCTTTTAAAAATTTCTACTCATATTATGTAACTTTAAAGGGAAGGAAAAGAAGAAAAACAGATTTTTTTTTTTCCCTTCTGTGTATGTTCATCATCTCTTTGCTTTATATCTCTAAGACAATTTAGTGCTGGTCAATTACATTTACTCTTTTCTTAGAGTTCTTTATATTTATAGTTGTCTCCTTAATAAACTACTCTGTTTTTCTCTTCTCATGCTACAAGTCAGCTATAGGTATATTATTTTAGATTCATGTTTGATAGCAAGTTAGTAAGAAATATGCAATCCAAATATACCTAATTATAAGTGATGTTGCATCCTTGCTTTGGCAATTTATGGGCACTGTGGGATGCATTGGATCGACCTTCTCGTGGTGCATCCCGTGAGTACCCATTCATTGGGGAAACTGAGGATCCTTCCTAGCCGACTGAATCCACATGGATCCCAGTCACTTTCAAAGCCAGCAACAAGCAGCTCCTGACAGCTTTCAACCTGACGCTGTTGACTGGCTACTGAAGAAGGGCAAACGCTAGAAGAAGAAAAGAATGGTCACTGCAGTAGTATAGATAACTGAAGTCGAACCTAAGAACCTTACTTTTTTTGAGAAATAATGGAGTTCTATGAGCAGGATGTAATTTAGTCTGTTTGTTTAAAGTAATCCAGTCATGTACATCATACTAAGAAAATGAAGGAGAACCACAACACATTCTTTCCTTGCTAGTAGAAATGACATAATCTTTGCAGAGAATTATCCTTACTTGGAAATCTGGCATTCTATTAATGTAAACGGCTGTTCCACCTCACGTTTCTAGTGTTATACATTCAGCTTATAATATCCAGTAAAATGTAAGGAAGGATGCTGTATTAGTAGCTTTCAAAATGTAGGGTATATAAAACAGATGCTTGGGGCACACCAAGATATCCATTGTGAATACCAGGCTGTCACCACACCTCTGGTACATCTCCTGCAGGCATTCATCTGTCACTGTTAATACATTTCATTTTTAAAGTAAGTGAAACAGAGCAGATCATGCTCCTGAATACATTTACTTGTGTGAAGGCCTCAAATGTGCTCCCATGATTATTTCAAGTAATTAACTCACAGTATTGGGTGGTTTTGACTCAAAGATCTGTTTCAATGTTTTTTTTTTTCTAATGTTAGAGTATCTCTGGTATGTAGATGATAAAAAATAGTTCCCATCCTAGATAAACCTTTGAACAACACCTTGAAATAAACTTACTCCTGTTGAAGAGAGCCGTCATTTCCCTCTCATCTCTTGGGTAACAAGATTTGGGAGGTCTCCTTTCAAATTAATTCTAGGGACTGCATTTAATGATCATATGACCTGCATTTGCTGACTTAGATGCATGTGTTTCATAAGTATCTGACTCTCTTAAGCACTGACAGATCTGAAATTCCAAGTGAGTTTAAAAATTCAGAATACTTCATTTTGTTTAAAAAGGTTTTCACTTTAATGGTGTCTGGCCACCCAAAGGATTAAGAGGGGATGGGGGTGACATGAAGATACAGCCTATAAAACTGCAGTTTAGATAGCATGGGATTATTTAATTTCAAGCTGAGATTTTGAAAAGAATTTGTTGTAGTAGTACTAAATTGTAAATTATGAAAGCCTATGTTTGTAAGATATTTTTAACATAAACTTTAGCATATGATGAGCCATCACTATTTGATCATTCACTTCAAAATTAAATGCACTTGCTCCCCAGTTTATGGCACCAACATAGTAATTTGACAAAGATATTATAAGAAAAATATTAGGCCAATTTGCCTCATAAATCTAAATGTGAAAAATATTAACAAAATAATACACAATGAATCAAACTATAAAAAATGATAGCACATAGTAATACAGGGGGGATTATTCTCAAAATTTAAGGAAAAATGATGTAACAATTATTAGTAGTATTAAGGAAGAAGAACATTTATAATAATGATAGCTAAAGGAACAGAATCTGCTAATCTATAATTCATCTCAGTAAATTTAAAATACAAAGAAACTTCTATTGTGGTAAAAGTCAAGTATGAAATCCTCATTAAATAACATCATAATTAATTATTAAATATTTCCATTGTAACTGTTTTAATCACACATTTAAGCTTTTAAATTTTATTTTAAAATTTGTTTTGATAGTAACACTAAGAAATAACTGAAAGTGATAAGATAGTACTGAGGCACAGCACAGAATTTATAAGAAGTATTTGATGAGTAAAGTTGTCTTTAATGACAAATGCAAAAAACTTCTGTGTTCACACCTACAAAGTGTTGCAACACATATTACTCATCTAAATGAAATGCTTAGTTATAAATTTAAGAACACATGTATAGCAGATAACTCAGCTATAGAAATGCAAATTAAGAAACATCCAGACCTATTCACCAAAGAATTAAGAACTTAACAAAGAGAGCTCCAAGAAGAAATACGGGAGTTAAAAAAAGAAAAAGAAAAAGAAAAAAAACTAGTATAGCCACAAGCCCTTGAAATATAACTAATATATGCCTACTAGCTATCTACAAAATGAAAGACTCCTCAACTCTTCATCTGAATTATCTCAGCCTTTAGGTCCATGATTAGTCAACAATTTTTTTGGCTTTGTATGTTAACTCTCTTGTCAACCTCCAGGTTCCAGATACTAGCATGATGCCCACCAAACTTCCCTGGACAGACAACCCTACCAATATGTCTTGGAGCTCTGCTTCCCCACAGCCCTTCCCCACTAAGGAAAGAGAGACACAGGCTGGGAGTATGGATCAACCTGTCAACGCCCATGTTTAGCAAGGAAGCAATTACAGAAGCCAGACCTTCCACCTTCTGCAACCCACAATGACCTTGGGTCCATACTCCCAGAGGGTTAAAGAAAAGGAAAACTATCAGGGGAGGGGATGGGATACAGAGTTCTGGTAGTGGGAATTGTGTGGAGTTCTACACCTCTTATCCTATGGTTTAGTCAATGTTTCCTTTTTATAAATAAAAAATTAATACGTATGTATTAATTTTTATTTATATATATATATATAGCCTTGAGGAGTTGGTGCGGTGCACACCCAGTTCAAAGTGCAAGGAACTGTGTAAGGATCCAGGTTTAAGCTCCTAGCTCCCCACTATATACATTATAAAGTGTGCTATATCCTGCCAAATTATCTTTCAGATGTGAAGGGGAAATTAAAAGTTTCCCAAACATACAGAAACTGAAGGAATTCTCCATGAACAACCCTGTTTTGCAAGAACTAAAGGAGCACTATGAAAAAAAAAAAAAAGTAAAAGAACTCTTACTCCAAATGGGGTAATCTGTGGTAGAATATAAATGGGAACTCAAATAAAAGCAACAAAAGGAGCAAATATATAGGGAAAGAGAGGGCAGAAAGGACAGAGTGATGTGACCAATGTGAGGATAACAAGGCCAACCATCAAAAACCTAGCCAGCAGAGGAGAAACTCTTAAATCTTAACCTTTGTTTCACCTTTGCTGGAAACAGAAGGAAAATTGCTGGGTGGGATAGGTCAAGAAAAGAAGGATGAATATAGGATAACTTCACATGTACGTGGGACTTGGGAGACAGAACTGGAAAGTGGGGAACAGAGGATGAAACTTATACTGGTCAAAAAAGAAAAAGAAAGAAAGAAACTTATACTGGTGAAGGGGTACTGCAATAAAGCAAGGAACCCTGAGGGAAATAGTGGAATAAGGTTTTTGTGGGAAAAGAGGTTTAAGGTCCCTGATGGGGATATAATAAAAGTGTGCAGCAAACACCTGTTATGCAGAATAAGGAAACAATACACATGTGTTAACAGATGTAGTGCAATTCAGTAACAATCCCCAGCCCCATATAATCAAGGGAAAAAAAAAAGTAATGGATTCATCTCATCTCGGATGGAGCTTGAAGGAATAATATTAAGTAAGACAAACCAGAAAGAGAAGGATGAATAAAGATGATCTCACTCATGACCAGAAGTTGAGAAGTAAGAACAGAAAGGGGAAACACAAAGTTGAACTTGGATTGGGTTTGGTGTATTGCACCAAAATAAAGGAATGTGGAATAGTGGTTTACGGGAAAAAGAGTTTTGCAGAAAACTGAAAAATTTTACACATGTACCAACAATTGTATTTACTGTATCCATTAATCTCCCTAATAAGAAGAAACTCTTTTTTATTAATATTCCTGTTCTCTTCAAGGTCACACAAATTTTAAAACATAATTCCTACCAACTTTCAAAAGCTCTCGCAAGGAAATAAGCAGCATAATTCTGAAAAATTTCTAGAGACAATAATAATCTTTAGTATTCACAAATATGAAAAAATGAAGTTATTTATATGTAAATTATAGACAGTACTGTGAATAATATTAAGTGACTTTAAAATATAATATAACACCTAATATTAATATAAAAATAGCAAATAAATATATTAATGTAACAGAATGAAGTTCATAAGTAAATCTACATATATAGGTTGAAATATTTTCATAAAAAATTAACATATTCTTCCACTCTAGGAAGATGGGTTCTCCAATGAGTACAGTCTAGAATGATCCTAGCTATGACCACAGAATGCAAGCTCAGACCTACAGGGATACAGAGGTTACACAGTCCCTGTGCTGAATATAGGCCACGGATCAAATTGATGGGGTTTACAGTTAGCAATATTTATATACTTTTCCCATAATTGGGAGCTACTTTCTGCCCATATCCAGTTTTGCCAACTTTTTATGTCTTTTTAGTATTTATTTATTTATTCCCTTTTGTTGCCCTTGTTGTTTTATTGTTGTAGTAGTTATTATTGTTGTTATTGATATTGTTGTTGTTGGATAGGACAGAGAGAAAAGGAGAGAGGAGAAGACAGAGAGGGGGAGAGAAAGATAGACACCTGAAGACCTGCTTCACCGCTTGTGAAGCGACTACCCTGCAGGTGAGGAGCCAGGGGCTAGAACCCAGATCCTTCCTCAGGTCCTTGCGCTTTGCGCCACATGCGCTTAACCCACTGCACTGCTGCCTGACTCCCCCTATTTCCAACTTTTAACAACATCTCTCCAGACAAAAACCTTTAGCCCATCTGCATGCTAGCCGTAGGGCTCAGGCAAAAATAAGTAAAGTCATGGACCCTTTGCAATATACCTAAAATAGACCTAGCTTTTTTCCAAAATGGAGACTACAAATCTCATCTGCTATATTCTTACCTTTAGGTTCATGACTATTAAACAATTAGTTCTGCTTTATATCTTATTGCTTTTGAGCCACCAAGTTGCAGATGCTACCATGATGCCAACCTGACTTCTCTGGGCAGATGATCTCACCAATGTGTCCTGGAACTCTACCTTTCCAGAGACCTGCCCCACTAGGGAAAGATAAGTTGTGAGTATAGATTGATCAGCCAATGCCTATGTCTAGTGGAGAAGCAATTACAGAAGCCAGACATTCCACCTTCTGCACCCCATAATGATCCTGGGCCCATGCTCCCAAAGGGACAAAGAATTGGAAACTTCCAATGGAGCGAATGGGATACGGGACTCTGTTGGTGGGAATTATGTGGAAATGTACCCCTCTTATCTTACAGTATGTAAAATTTTTAAAAAATTAAGAAAATTCAATTAAGAAAAATGAAAAGAAATGCTACTAAGATGCCTCACTTGGACAATGTGTCTTTTATGTCCTGCACATGACCCCACCTCACTAGAAGAAGTTTATGTGCTATGGTATCTTTCTCTCTGCTGTGTCTGTCTTTCTCTCTCTCTCTCTCTGTGTGTCTCTGTCTCTCTATCTCTATCTGAAAATATTAACCTGAAATGATGAATAATTGAAGCAACAATCAAAATAAGTAATTAAAATAAATAAATCTTGTCTTGACAACTGGATGTTCATGTAGAGAAAAATGATCTTTGTGGATCATTTTAAAAATTTGAAACTATGGGCTAGAACCCAGCTTCTTGTACATTGTAACATGCACTCAACCAGGTGCACCAACACCTGACTTCCCTGTTTGACTTTTCTAACATAGTTTTCAACTCTTTCACTTTACTAGGTTGAATTTCAGTCATTTGCTTTTATTCTTTTTATGTTTACTTACTGATCTATTATTTATTTATTGCTTCTCTCCCCACCCCATCATCATAGAATGGGAATTCTATAAAGGAAATTATTTTGTCTTGTTTGAAGTTTTCTTTCCTTCCTTCCTTCCTTCCTTCCTTCCTTTCTTTCTTTCTTTCTTTCTTTCTTTTTTTTTTTCTCTTTGCTTCCAATTGCTAGGGTTAGGTGCTGGTGCTATGAATCCACCACTCTTGGTGCCATTTTTTTGTTTTTTTCATTTGATTCAATAGAACAGAGAGAAATTGAGAGATGTGGGATGACAGAGAGGGAGAGAAAAAGATAGACACAAGCAGACCTTCTTCACAGTTTGTGAAGCATCCCACTGGTAGGTGGGTAGGTGGGGAGCCAGGGCCTCGAACTCGGACCCTTGACGAGGTCCTTGGGTTTGGTACTGTGTGTACTTAGCCGAGTGCACCACTGTCCTGTCCCCTTCTTGTTTGAATTTTGCATGATTAAAAAGTTGAAATAGTGCAGGTCAGAGTTTGGAAATAGCTTTCCTTCTGCTTTGAATTCACAAGTGACCTTACATAACCTTTTTTAAAAAATGAAATCAATGCAGTAAAACAAGAGAATCTTGTCTCTGTTCCCATTTTCAGAATTGCATTTTATTTTGCTCTTAGCAGTGACGTATTCTGAATATTCATTAAGTATAATTTTCTTATACATAGATATATGATGAAATATTGAAAATAATTTTAAAATATTTCTTGCAGATTGAAAATCATGAAGCAGTCATACTAAAGGTATCAGATAAACATAAAATCACTGTATTTTGCATTTCTTACATAAACACTTAGAATCTGTTTGGAGCACACTTCAGTAAATAGCAGCACATGTATTCTATTTTGCAATGGAGAACTATTTGGAAAATCCTAAAATACCCACATTCAGAATCATGATCACTTTCCATTTTGTAATCCTATTCAGTTTGATGTATTTTTATAATTTGCAATTGTCGTATACAGTTCAGTAAGATTTTTTGTTGTTATTGCCACAAGATTTCACCACTCTGGACAGACTTTTTCAGATAGAAAGAAATATAAGCAGAGGAACAGAGGGACAGAAGAACATACAAGCTTTCCCCTAAACAGGGAGGGTCCATTTCCAACCTGGGTTGTGCACAGGACACAGCAGACTCAGTATCTGGGTGAATTATCTTGGCCCATGTTAAGAAGGATTTCAAATGAATGTTGTCTCTCAGATTTGTCTTTATAAGCACCCAAATCTGAAAATCTGTTGAGTAATATTTGTTTTGACTTGTAACAAAGTTAGCCTGAGTATCACATACATAAGTAAAATGCACAACTTGTGTAATACTGTGCCAACACACACCACTTGGCACAAAAGCTTTACCAAACATTCAATAGCATTTCTACTTGGATTGAGAATTGATCAGAGATAACTAAAAATTTACCACAGAATTACTGAATGAGGACTTTCCATATGTACGGATATTGTAAGAATTCTGAGAGATCAAAGTATTATGCACATTTTTTTTTTGCCTCTAGGGTTATTGTTGGGGCTTGATGTGAATCCACTGCTCCTAGAGGCTATTTTTCTCCTTTTGTTGCCCCCCTTTCTTTTATCATTATGGTGGTTGTTATTGTTGTTATTGAAATCACTGTTGTTGGATAGGACAGAGAGAAATCAAGAGAGGAGGGGAAGACAGAGAGGGGGAGAGAAAGACAGACACATGCAGACCTCTTACCACTTATGAAGTGAACCCCCTGCAGGTGGGGAGCCTTAAGCTGGTCCTTGTGCTTTATGCCATGTGTGCTTAACCCTCTGCACTACCACCTGGCCCCCAATATTATGTACATTTAAGTTGTAATAGTTCCAGCAGAGGAAAAGATGGGGTGGGTGTATAAGAGATGCAGCCCATCTAGTAGGAAGGAAGGTGGTGGCTCTTTGGTAGAATGGAGAAAGGAGAGAGAGAGAGAGAGAGAGAGAGAGAGAGAGAGAGAGAGAGAGATATTAAGATTGAGAGGGGAAAGAGGGAGGAGAGAGAGAGAGAGATTAAGATTGAGAGGGGGAGAGAGAGAGGGAGAGAGAGGGAGAAAGAGAGAGAGGGGGGAGAGGTTAAGATTGAGAGGGGGAAAGAGAGGGAGATTAAAATTGAGAGGGGGAGAGAGAGGGAGAGAGAGAGAGAGAGAGAGAGAGAGAAATTCTTATTGACTTATGGCATGATTGTGGCTATCCAATTAGGCCAAAACTTTTAGACTCTGTCTGTATCCAGAAGTCTTCTTCCCTGAGAACTTCCAAGGACTTTTCCTTAGAAGAAACTATCCTTTTCTCCTTGTGGCCTGAATCTGCCTCCACTCCTATTGGTTAGCTCTAAGATTCAGGGCCATAGTTGTTTATACTCATCCATCTTCCTTTATGGCAAACTGAATTGAATTGTGTTACTCTTGTAATACCATGCATCCCTCCAATTAAATTATATTGTTACTGTGAACAATTGGTTTAAGGGTAAGGTGAAAATCCCATGTACTATAGAAAGAGTACAAATGGAGCTCAAACCAAGTAATTGTAGAAGAGTTGATCTAGTCTCCCTTGCATATTATTATTTTGTCTGTTAAATTCCCATTCTACAATGGAAACAAGATCTCATTTAATAATATACTTGGCATGCACTTTTTTGTGTGTGTTGAAAACAAATTTAACTTTGCAGAAGTGAATATTATTTTATTATATGCTTTCAAATATTTAATCTCTCTTTTCTCGAGGTCTCTTTTTTAAATTTTTTAAAAAATATTTTATTTATTTATTCCCTTTTGTTGCCCTTGTTTTTTTTTTGTTGTTGTTGTAGCTATTATTGTTGTTGTCGTTGTTGGATAGGACAGAGAGAAATGGAGAGAGGAGGGGAAGACAGAGAGGAGGAGAGAAAGATAGGCACCTGCAGACCTGCTTCACTGCCTGTGAAGCGACTCCCCTGCAGGTGGGGAGCCGGGGTTCGAACCGGGATCCTTATGCCGAGGTCTCTTTTATATACACACAAATGAAACCCATCATAACTGAAAACATTCACTTTTCCTCTGTCTCTTTTAGGTAAAACCAGTCATTTCCTTTAGTCCAGAGTATGCCAAATGACTAGCTATGTTCAAACCACACTATTAATACTGGTAGAGAGCTTTCTTTTTATGAGTCACTACATTTGAGGGTAATAAAAGAAGTATTAAATAAATGAAGATGAGATAAAATTACTGTTTTCAGGAGTTGCCTTTGATATAATATGTTCAGGCAAGGGCTGGGGAAAATAGTGCTAGTGATAATGCACCAGACTTACATGCCTAAAACTCCAGATGTTCTAGATGTAATTTTCGAGACCATCATATACCAGTGATGAATGGTTCTCTAGTCTTTCTTTTTTCATGAAAATTAGTGAATAAGTCTTTAGCTTTCCTAAGTGTCTGAAACAGTCATTTGTGGTTTTCAAGTGTTGCCAAACCAATTTAATTGGAAGCTGTAATTTAATTATGATTCAATAACATTTAATTGCAGTTTCAGCTCCCCCCCCCCAAGGAATATAATTCTGACCAGTCCATGTAAACAGTAAATGGTAATTCACCTGAATGACTGACCCTTTCCTCACCAAAAGGGAAAGTGATTTTGCTGAACATCTGTCTGTTTGTTAAACTACATACTTGTCCACTCTCTTTCTGATGAATAAACTCCTTCCATTTTGCACATTTCTTGGGAGGGAAGCCTTCTTACTAACTAATGCCAATTATATCACTAAATATACTTCTTCTCACTATAAAAATGTTAACACTTCAGTAGTGCAGTGGGTTAAGCGCACATGGCGTAAAGTGTAAGGACCCATAAGGATCCTGGTTCCAGCCCCTGGATCCCCACCTGCAGGGGTGTCACTTCACAGGCAGTGAAGCAGGTCTGCAAGTGTCTATCTTTCTCTCCCCCTCTCTGTCTTCCCCTCCTCTCTCCATTTCTCTCTGTCCTAACAATCAAGACATCAACAACAACAATAATAACTACAACAACAATGAAAAACAACAAGGGCAACAAAAAGGGAAAATAAATAAATATTAAAAATATTAACACTTCATTTTCATATACTTTCAGAGGTTTACTTATCTCTTAAGGTCATTCCAAATTCGGAACTCTTTTAGTGTCTTAGAATATTGACTGACTTCTCTTTCAAGCATAATGAATTTTCATAACAATATCAAGACTATATACTCTAGGCAGTTTTACTAAATGTTTATAAGTCTGTCTATAGCATTTATGAAATTATATGATTATGAAAATAGCACAGTAGTGCCCATTCAAAAATAATCCATCATTTAAAAAAATAAAATGAATTATTATGAATCAATAAAATTAACAGATTCATTGGAATATACTTTGGTATACTGTATAATAAGTGAGCTACAGAAAACGTGTTTTAAATAACAAATAGTGTTAGTATGTTGTGCTTATGGCATGTACTCATTATAGACAGAGAAAGTTGGTTGAACGAAGGTCAAGATCCTCACTTTAAATGCTTATCCAGAAGACCATTGTTTTGCAAGGTGGGTACCTGATTTGCCTGTTCATTAGTTCAGTGTGGCTATGGGGTCCTTGGTTGTTAGTATGGTATGGACAGTTCCAATAGAAGACAGATTAAATAGATAGCCTAAAACATTTGCTATCGTGTAAGTCAACATTACCTCCATAAAATACTATTTAATATAAAGCAGAAGACTTTGTCTCCAAATTTAATTCTCTCAACAGAAACTGGGATTCTGCTATTGGCAAAATAGAAAGGAGAAGGAAAACTTTTCACTATTGAATTTTAGTCACTTTATGTCCACTAATTAATCACATGTACCTTGTTAAATTACCTTGCTTGCTGAGGAGACATCATAATTTTTATATGACTCATGCCTGAGTCTCTGATGTCTTAAATTCAATCCCCAGAACCATCATAAGCCAGAGCTGAGCAGTACCATAGTCTCTTTCTCAATATATCTTTTTTTATTAAAATTAAGTAAAAATGCGTGTAAATTTATTTTAATAAATAGACTACCTTGCAACTTTCATGGATTCTAGTAAATTGCTGCTTCTTGGTAATGCAAATTTTATATTCCAATAACTAGGTGACACTGTACTTTATTGCTGCATATCTTAACTGCTATTATTTTGGGATTAGTCTTTAGAAAACTATATATATTGGGGTCAGTCAGAAATCTTGCAATTGGGAGATTATGAAGAATCTAAATAAAGCCTAAGAGCTTCAGCTATCAAATTTTAGGACTGACAGATTATCCCTCCTAATTCCCAAATGTTCAAATTAATTCTGTTACAGCAAAGAAGTAAACAGAAAACTTAACTGAAAACTATGTGAGTCATAAGAAAAGATAACAGCTTGTGATGACTAATTAAAGTTTAATGGAAGCCAGGGAAATCATTCAGTTCATACAAGTTAGAATTTACATATTTAAGTCACTCATGTACAAAAGTGATGTTCTGGTTTCTCTCTCTCTCTCAGTTGCTCATGTGATAAACATACACACACACATGAAATATAGAAAAAATGACATTAAAGAAAGATAAAACAAGGGGGCAGGTAGTTTGCTCACAGGGTAGAGCAAATATATTACCACATGCAACATCCTAGTTCAAACCTTGGGCAATTTCATGGGATCACCTGCAGAGGGGAAGCTTTATGAGCAATAAAACTATGCTGTAATGTCCCTCTTCTCTTTATATCTGTGTAATTTTCTATATCTATGTATCTCACCTACTTGCTAGTGGGAAAAAAAGTACACTGAGTGAGAATCATATAGGTAGGTACTAAGACCCAGTGATAATACTGGTGACAGGAAAAAGAGAGAGAGAGACAGAAAAAGAGAAAGGAAGGAAGAAATATAAGTATTAGAAAAGTTCCTTATTTTCTCTCTTTTTTCACTATCATTCATTTAAAAAAACATAGTGATATATTTTAATCATAAAATAATTTATAAAATAAGGACATTTGATTGAGTCACTGAAATGATCTTCAATTCCTGGGGCTGAAATGTGTTATTCTCCTATTGCTAAAGTTAAATTAGTGACATACTTGTTTATTAACCACTCAGTGAAGGCCAGCTCTCTGGTGAATCAGTACTGTGATGTTGTACAATTTTGGTCATGGAAAAATGGCAGTAGAGACTCAGCTTTAAGCATCTCATCTTTATCACCTTTCTTAGTATAAGTTCCATTCCTGAGTTGATCCTTGTACACTATACTAGTCTTTTTTTGTATAGATGTCTGTACTTAATTGAGGACCCCATGGTACAGCTTATCCCCTGTGTTCTTTGACACTGTGACTTATAGTATACTGCTGAATAAGTACTTAAAATATATAACAAATGCTATAAATGATGCAAAGGGGTCACTAAACTATCTTAGATGATAAACAAACCCACTACCAGTACAGCTCATTTTGCCTGAAAAATCAGTGATGAGAAGCTCCTTATTTATTGAGAAATTAATTTATCAATCGGGTTTCAGGAACAGATTCCAATCATTAAGTGAGGACTACCTATATTATAATTGAAAAATCAATAACATTGTCTTAATTTTTTTTGTCAGTGACAGTTAATCTTTGCTACAGCTTACCAGACAATAAATACTAATAAACTATATTCCCTATTACTCAGTATTTAGGTAAAATGAATTAAAGTATTCAAAAAGGTAATTTTTTCCACATTACAATTTTTCTATCATTAGGATGTAGATAATTTTTCACCATTATAATAGTTATACTTCTGTTGGTAGATGTGCTCTGAACTCACAGTATGATTAAATGTGTCAATATCTATAGCCTTTAATTATAGGAGTAAAAATCCCCATAGAACAATGTAATACCAGGTACTTTTCCATAGTAGCACTGTGCAAGAATCTGCTATATTAAGAATCTATTCCAGCCTTATATTTCTATATTTTATTATTAAAAACTTGTTATAATGTTGTCCCAAGATAGATGCATATAAGCTTTAAATCATTGACTTTAAAAACTGTTTGAAGTTGAGTTTGCTTTAAGTTTTTACTACTTACATGTCCAGATACTTAAAAAAGAAGATAAGATTGGTCGTAATATGTGAAGATTTGTTCAGTGTTTGCCAGAAAAATAAATTCCAGTTATTTCAATAAAAAAAAAAAAGTCTACAGAGGCATGTTGCAACCTAAATCAGCTTGGATTGCAAGAGCAAGGTATTATTGTTGAAGTAATCCTAACAGGAAGGAACAGGAAGTGATTAGAAAGAGTAAGTCATTTCTGTCTTTCAAAATTCACTTCTTCTCAAAAAACCAGACAGGGAACCAGCATGTAATTGAAAAATTACAGATTCTCAGCTTTGGTTTCACAAGATGTTTAAAAGTGTAGGTTTGAAACTGAAAATCAAAAGTGTTATCATTATTATTTTGCTTCCAGAGTTATTACTGGGACTGGGTACCTGCACAACAAATCCACTGTTTCTGTGGCCATTTTATTTTTATTTATTTTTTTTTAAGATATGATAGAGAAATTTGGGGGGTGGGGATAGAGAGGGAGAAAGATATACACTTGCCAGACCTGCTTCACCACTTGTGAAGTTATCCCCTTGCAGATGGGTTAAATGGGGAATTAATTAATTGTTAATTAATCCTTTCTTAAATAAATAAAAATAATAATTAAAAAAATGGGGAATCGAACTTGGATTCTTGCACAGGTCCTTGGCTTTGTACTATGTGCACTTAACCCTGTGCACCACTACCCTGCACCCTAAAAAAAATTTTAAAACAAGTACAACTGATAAAAGAATCACAATAATTTAGAGTACAAGTAAATACTCCAAAAGAATAAACAGGACCAGCAAAATATCTCACTTGGATAGTGTGTTGTTGCTTTGAGAGTTGTAGGACCCAGGGCCCTCTGAGGCATATTGATGGAAGCTTGGTGCTGTGGTTTCAAACAGATATACAGGCCCCCACTCACACCCCACCCCACACCCAGACCCTACACCCCACACACCATTTTTATCTGGACAAAAAAAATAGACCTAAAGTGGTGAAGCCTAGGCAGTAACAAAAGAAAAAAAAATAAACAAAACAAAAATAAATAAATTAGAGGCATGCCAGAACTCACCCATGAAGGTGCTTGCTTTGTTATGCATATAACTTAGAAATGAGTCAGTTCTAACCTCAATGTAAGCTTTGGCCCTGCTGCATCTTGATGCCTTTCCTTATCTTCCTCTATGTCAGAAAAGAGGGACTCTAGAAATGAAGCCCCATCGAGGACAAAGAAAAGTAAAACTAGAGGAAAACTATAATATATTAAATACAACTGTATCTTCATCTTTCTCAATACTCTGCAAATGGACATAAAATATAGCACATTTACCTGATAGATTTCGAGACAAGTTTGGGCATGTTCAGGGTGACCATTTGCCTTAGAGAAAAGATAGGTCAATTCTTCCATTATTATTCTGAATAAATAGTTATTTATGATTTAGAGTTTAAATAATAGCAAATAAAAACTAATGGTTCCTTTCATTAAATGAAAATTGAAAACATAGGCTTTGTAGTTGTTTTTCTTATAGAATTTACATAAATCTACTTGCAAATACAGATAAACAACCATTTTAATAACTTGCTAATTTCATTCTTCATCATAGAATATTAACAAATAATAAATAGCCAAAAGTTAAAATAAAATATGCTAGTATGCTACTTTGAGAAGTAAAATTTAAAATATACTGTAGAGCAAAAGATTTTAAATAGAAGTGGTCAATTTAATGAGGCCAAAGCTGCGTATGGGCACTTCTTGTGTTAAAATGAAAGAACTATGGTAGTAAAAGGCAACTCAAATATCTATTTTAGGCAACTCTATGAAAGTAATAAAATGTGTACACTGTCACTGTACACCTCCTGAAACATTCCAGCTGCAATGACTAGTTAATTGGTCTGCCCAGTTACTTTTTGTAGCTGAAATAGGTTCTCTAATTAATGTATGTCACTCAACTCATTTGCTGTCTGTGCATCTTACAACATAACAAAACTTTTAATTAGATTAATCGACTGCTCTATATCTATTTCTAGATTAATATGGTTTTCAATAATAATAAAAATTAAAGTAGAAGCTGTTAAATAACTTGAATATTGAGAAGAAAAATATTTTGAAAATGATTGAGTTTTTAATTATATAAACTGCACAGTCAGTAAATATATAATCATTTTACAAAAAAAAAATTAAAGTCTGTATCACTTGTGGCTCAACCACCTTGTAAATTTAAATGTTTTATTTATAAGGCATTTACAGGATTATATACAAATAGGCAAAATCATGTGATCAAAAGAAAATACAATTTCAATATTTTGATGCCTGAATAAATACCTATTGAAACTTTGATTTGAGGAGATTCATGTCTTACAGACCTTTGATGACAGGAGTGGTAAATTTAAAAAAAAAACAAATGAAAGACAAAGAAAAGAGAAGCAGAAATAAAGCAGAACTTGGACTGGGTTTGGCGTGTTGCACAAAAGTAAAGGACTCTGGAGGTGTGGGGTGGGGTTTTAGGACATGGTGCACAATGGTGGAGGAGGACCTAGGCTGGGGCTTAGAGTGTTTTGCAGAAAACTGAGAAATTTTAAACATCTACCAACACCTGTATTTATTGTTGACTGTAAACCATGAATCCTTCAATAAGAAAATAAATAATATGTAATATATTATTTTTTAAAAGGGATTCATGTCTTCATATTTTTTAAGTTTTTTAAAATATTTATTCCCTTTTGTTGCCCTTGTTGTTTTATTTTTGTTGTTATTGATGCCGTCATTGTTGGATAGAACAGAGAGAAATGGAGAGAGGAGGGAAAGACAGAGGGGGAGAGAAAGATAGACACCTGCAGACCTGCTTCACCACCTGTGAAGCGACGCCCCTGCAGGCGGGGAGCCGGAGCTCGAACTGGGATCCTACGCTGGCCCTTGCGCTTTGCTCTACGTGCGCTTAACCTGCTGTGCTACACCCCACTCTTCATGTCTTCATATTTTAATGTAATTCAGCTAAACGGGATGATACAACTATGCAGAATAGAGTAAGACATTCTACCATACAATAATTTACCATCCAAAATTTCAGAAAAATTATAAATTGTATAGATAGGACATAACCCTAAAACTGGATGGAAGCATTAATATAATTACAATCAATTAATTAATTGCTATTGTATCGTAAAGTATTGCTTTGATACAATCATTTTATAATGCTTTTTCAAAGAGTTCATTTATTTTAATGAGTGATAGACAGATACCAGGATGATACTCAGGTGTATGGTAATCCCAGGGGTAGAACCTGTGACCTCAGGGACTTCAGGCATGGAAATCTAATACACTAACTCTGTGATACCTCCTCAACTTCAATAAAATTTTTAAAACTATTAAAATGCTAGATAAGCTACTAGTAGTTATTATTTATCAGTCATTCCCAATTTTCTAAGACATATCGAATTAAAAGTGTTCGTGCATCAAAACTTTAATTTTTGATTTATATATATATATATTCTCCATAGTATAAAAGTTGTTCTCTCACCCTTGAAGTTCTTATAAGTTAATGGGTCATTAACTTTCATAAAAGACTAAATTTCAGACATATTACATAGCTAAATAAATACATATATATGCATACTGAATAGAGAGAGAAAAATCAAGAAGGGGAGGGGATAGAAAGAGAAAGACAGTCACAATACCACTTCACTGATCACAAAGATTCCCTCCAGCAGGTTTTTTGGAGCAGAAAGAATAGAATACCTCACTTCTCAGCATCTTCATTATTATTAAGCAGAATGCTTTTGCACACTTCTTTTGAAATCTATTGTTGAATGATTTTTTTTTATTTGCAAGTGCTGCAACATTCATCATTATCTCTCCAGCATCTGGTGCTTTTTTGTCTGAACATAAATCATGTACTTAGTAATATACCTCCGGGGCCTATTTGAACTTTTCTGTATAAGAAGTCAGTAGATTTGACAGCTACTACAGCTTTCAGTAGCTTTTGTGACAAAGTTGTGACACCTGCAAATTCCTGGGATATTATAAACTGAAAAATCTAGATGGGCAAATTGGTGTCCATTATATGTAACTATAATCTGAATTCCTAGCTACTTTTCCAGTCAAAAAAAAAAATCAAATTTTCTTGAAATACATTTTGAAACTTTTTTTTTCTGGGAAAATAAAAGTAACTGTCTATAGCAGATACACAGTATTTGTTTTATTAAAACAAAATTGTATTTTTGAAATATGTTGGCAATAGTTGGAGAAATTAACCTTCATGAAAGCATTGATTTATTTTTATTTACAGATATTACCCTGAAAAGGTCTTTATCTTTGCATATTACTCAAATATAGCTGAGAGGGGTTTGAAGACAAAGTGTTTTCTTTCTAGAGGCACTCTGTACTTAACCATAGATTTACTTAATGGTTCAGGTCTAGAGCGCTATGAAAATATCTTCGTAACTATGAATTACATGTGGCACACTGTCATAGAAAACTAACATTATAGTTTTCCTTATTCAGTGATATTTACTTGATATGTACACTATTTCAAGTCAGGCAGAATAGCTTGTGACTATTATTTTTAATGCTTTCTGCAAACTGAGGACAGAGAATACGATTTAGATACTTTAAAATTCTCTGGTACGTAAGTAACACCATTTTCACCTAATTACTTTTATTACTAAAATTGCTTGTCTAATGTAAGTAATAAAAATCATGTAAAAATACTTCAACTCTTATTTAATAATCTGACAAAAAGCAAACCTATTTATATAGCTATTTGATCATTTTTCAAAAAAACTCCTTTATATATTTATTTTATGAAAGAAAGAAAGATTAGAGAAGAGGAAGACCTCAAAGCATCACTCAGTCACAGATAATGCTGGAGATTGATTCCCAAGAACTCAGTCTTAAAAAGTATGCATTCTATAATCATTGAATGAATTCCCTGGCTGTTATTTTATCACTTTTGTTGGTTTACATTTTCAAGGAGATTTTGACTTCATCAACTTAGAAAAGAAATATATTGATTGTCTGCTATTGTTCTGTTTCTACTTTATTACTTGTTCTCATCACCTGAATTATTTTTTAAATGGAATACTGAATCCTGTCACTTTACCTTCTTTTTGAAATAAACTGTGCTGTTTTACTCGCACAGTATCCTAACTTATAAAAAAAGATGAGCTTTGTTATATTCATTTTATCACCTTCAGGATAAAAAAAATTCAAGGTTTTAAACCACATGTTAACTTCTTCAGATTTCTTGATCATTATGTTGTCATACTGAGGAATACCTTTAATGAGGTGTGTGTGACTGGTTGCAGTAGTTGCATAGCAGATGTCTAAGTGATTAAAGTTTCCCTGAGTACCACAGCTTTTTCTTTTCTTTGAATCCCATTTACCTTCTTTTTTAAAAAAATATTTATTTTATTTATTTATTCCCTTTTGTTGCCCTTGTTGTTTTATTGTTGTAGTTATTATTGTTGTTGTCATTGTTGGATAGGACAGAGAGAAATGGAGAGAGGAGGGGAAGACAGAGAGGAGGAGAGAAAGATAGACACCTGCAGACCTGCTTCACTGCCTGTGAAGCGACTCCCCTGCAGGTGGGGAGCTGGGTTCGAACCAGTATCCTTATGCCGATCCTTGTGCTTTGAGCCACCTGCGCTTAACCCGCTGCGCTACAGCCCGACTCCCTCCCATTTACCTTCTGACCCACAGGTTTCACCAAAGATTCTTTCTGAATATTCTATATTTCCTTTTCAACTCCTCACTGAATAGTCAAAGTAGTTTTAAATATGTAGTTATCAACAATCATCTCCCTAGAGTTGGTACAAAATGACTTCTCCTACCTTTATTATTATTATTATTTTAAATCAGTGTTAGGAAAATAAAATATCTATATTTTTAAGTTCAAAAGTCTTATAGCCTACCTGGTATTTTGGAGTGAGCATCCAAATTGTGGCAACTATAAAGATGTACTATTGTATGAAGCAGACAAAATAATTTATAATATCCCCAAGGAAAAGTTAAGCTATAATTTGAAGGTGTGTGTCACTGAGAGATCCACATTCCTCCCCACACACAGTCTGGCTTTTTGGAAACTGGTTTATCTGCTTCAGAAAGAGGAAAGAGTTGGTTGACAGAATTTAAACCTGTGGCTCCAGGCAGTCTAGGCACTCTAATTTGAATTCTTAGATCACAAAGCCAAGCCCTGTAGCTCTCTGAAACTCTGTATTTATGTATAGATAACGATTATACCCATCAAGTTGACATTCTACTATTAAGAATTTCACCAAGTTTCACTTATACCTTCAAATGTGTTATTTATTTTTCAATCTCATCATGTTAGTCAAATTGAACCAAAGCCAATCTGCCCTCTTTTCTTTCCAATATCAATTATGAGTAATTGTATTTAAATTCATTTCCTGTACTTATAGACAGTTTTATGTTTTTAAGAACACTGCAGTTGGTGTTGATGAAATATTCTAATGTTGCTTTTGCAATGAAAGTAAGAATACAAAGCATGGCTTTGCTTAGTTGCAACAAAACTGTGTAGAATATTGATGTTAATGTTTGAAAAGAATTACAGAATGAAAACATATGTCTACTCTAATTTTCATAGCACTTTTTAAAAAAAATTCTTTATTGGGGAATTAATGTTTTACATTCGACAGTAAATAGAGTAGTTTGTACATGGATAACATTTCCCAGTTTTCCATATAACAGTACAACCCCCACTAGGTTGTCTGTCATCCTTCTTGGACCTATATTCTCCCCACCCACCCACTCCAGAGTCTTTTACATTGGTGCAGTATGCCAATCATAGCACTTTTGAAGAAAAAATAATTTCATAATGAAATTTTCTCTAATTTTCCCATTCAGATGCAAGTATCTATTCTACAATTCATATTATTTGACATTCTATTAAAAATTATCATAATTCCTAAAATTAACTATAATTATCATTTTTGTGTTTTTTTCTCAAAAAGTTACTGTATTGTTCTACTGAATTAATATTTTAAAGTAAATTATAAATTTATAAATTGGCAGTAGTATTAGGGAAAGCACAGGGACAGGAGGTTGGGTTTCCGCTTAGTTGCACATTATCATATGTTTGCCATGCCAGTGGGGAAGAAGTTTAAAGTAGCAGGGGAAATAGTTATAGGACATTTTTCTTTATAAATTTCTTTATTGTGGGGATAATGGTTTACAGTCAACAGTGAAATACAATAGTTTGTGCATTATAACATTTCTACATAACAATACAACCTCCCTTAGGTCCTCCTCTGCCATCATGTTCCAGGACCTGAACCTTTCCCTTCCCCCACTCCAGAGCCTTTTACTTTGATGCTTTACACCAACTCCAGTGCAAGTTGTAGGACAATTTTTTTGGAAACATATTGAACACAGTGGAAAGAGTTATAATAAAGTAGCCACACCTGGTGATCTCAGTAGACCATGAGTTGCTAGCTCAAGTGTGACAGATGTTCATCTTTATTTATTATATTATTATAATTTATTATATTTTATTTTGTTATGTATTTATTATATTTATATATTTTATTATATTTTTATTATATTATTTGTTATAAAGTTGATATACACAAACACAGGCCACACCCTTTAGGCCCATGTGGCACCCTTTCCCATGAGTTACCTTTAATATAACTTTTGCAATATTCCTACTTCATATCTTTGTAATAAAAATGTTTGAACATTTTATACCTAATCATGCATTCTCATAATTCTTTTAAGAAGCCCAGTCAGTGCTGGTGCCTCTTCATAGGAGTAAACTGGTAGTCTTGCGACGCCACATGGATCTCAGCAGTTCTCCCAATCCCCAGTGATAATACTAATTTGATAAATTTTAATGAGGAAAAAAAATTATGTTAACCCAAAACAAGCACTCAGAATAATATTTAACGATTTTGTTGATATAAAAAAGAAAATATCAAATAGTAAAATGTAATTTTCAAATTAGGTTTTATTTAGAATGAATAGGACAAAATAATAATAGCAAAGATTGCTGGACATTTGTTTCTTGATATTTCTTGATGACATTTAAGTAATAATTTAGTAAAAAAAAAAAAGTGAAACAATGTTAATCATTTGCCCAGAAATCTCTATTATAATGTAAGTGGCAATTTAACCTTATCTCTAGTCACTGGATAAGATATATTTCAAGACCTTTAAACTATATTTGAAAAGTCTCACAACTTAAACCATTTGATGAAAGAATCTCTTTAGTTTGAAGTCTTAAAGGAAAATGTAATCACAAGGCCCACTCCTCTCCTAGAATATTGTTTTATAGGATCTATTTTTTTTTAACCATATCGCTCTTCTCTTTGGGAACTGTATATAATTTTGATCTCATGCATTTCCTAAGACATTTGTGTAATTCTTTTTGAGCCAAACACTGACCAAAAAATGAGCCAACTATTTCTAGTAACATTCTAAAATTTGTGCCATGTTTTTCTATTTCATTTGCATAAAGATAATAAAGTCAGTTATAGCTTATATATATATTTTTTTCCTTCTTCACCGCTGGACAAGAAATAGAAACCGAATGAAGAAGACATCACATCACTGAAGCTTCCTTCAATATGGTGGAGACCAGGCTTCGCTGGGTCACATGCTTGGCAAAGTAGGTATACTATCAAGGTAAGTTATTGTGAGAACATAGAGCTTATATCTGGGTTTTTTTTAAAGTCCTTTTCTTTTTTTTTTTTTTTTTGCCTCCAAGGTTATCACTGGAACTTGGTGCTGGCACTACTCCTGGTGGACATTTTTTTTTCTTTTTTAAATTTTATTTTATTATTGGATAGGACAGAGAAAAATTGAGAGAGGGAAGCCAAAGGGGGAGAGAAGGGTAGACACCTGCAGATCTGCTTCACCGCTTGTGAAGTGATTCCCCTGGACGTGGGAAAATGGGGGTTTGAACTAGAACCTTTGCACTGGTGCTTGAGCTTCATACTATATGCATGTACACCTGTGTGCTACTGTCTGCCCCCCCTTTTCTTATACATCATAAGTCTCATAAATTCTGAGACAAGTTGAAATAAACTACTAGTTCAAAATATATCTTTCCCACAATAACCGGAATCAGTGAAACTTATATTAGGTGGGTTTGAATTGAGAAAATCTGAAAAAAAAGTTATTTTGGCATGAACTATACTGCTTAAATAAAACCACTTAGAATTCTCTGCTTTGCCATGTCTAATTACAGTGACCTTTTTATTGATTACTTAATATACAACTTTGCAGAGACATTTGGAAAGGAGCAGAAGCTGAGTAGTATCATAGCTCTCAATTCTGGTAATAACATAAAAAAGAAGAATTTCATTTGAAATTGTGCCAAAGGATTCCTTTTGTAAATGCAGAGTGTAAGTTAGCATAATTATGTAATGTCTTAATTCTTCTCGAATGTTTTGAAAATCCCTACTAACCCAATAATTCCATATTTAATTTTTTTTTTTACTACTAGCTTTTAAGCATTGATACTACTATTGTCACTGATTACATTCCTTACTGCTCGCATTTTTTCACATGCATTTTTCTTCACAATTAATAGCAGTTTTGGAGGCTGGGTGGTGGTGCACCTGGTTAAGCACACATAGTACAAATGACGGAAGTTTTATATTAGCTTGCCTCCTTTAAAAAAAAATATCTTTATTTATTGGATAGAGACAGCCAGAAATTGAGAGGGAAGGGGAAGATGAAGAGGGGAGAGAGGCAGAGAGACAACTGCAGTACTGCTTCACTGCTTATGAAGCTTCCCCCTGGCAGGTGGGGACAGGAGGCTCGAAACCAGTTCCTTGCATATTGTAACATGTACACTCAACCAGGTGTGCCACCACCTGGACCCTTCCACTTTCCTTCTTTAAATTAATTCTTATCTATTAGTTTTCTTGAGTAGAGACAAAGAAAACAAGATGGAATGGGGAGATAGATAGGAAGAAAAATAGAATTGCCTGCAGTACTACTTTAGTGCTCTTGAAATTCTCCCTCTGCAGGCAGGGACTCTTAACTTTAACCCTAGACGTTGTGCATAGTAATGTGTCAGCTCAGCCTGGTGCAACACAACTCAGACCCTAAGTGTGTGTGTGTATGTGCGTGTGCGTGTGCATGTGTGCGCATGCGCACACACGTTTTACCAGAGCACTGCTTGGCTCTGATTATTGGTGGTGCTGGGGAATCAGTCCTCAGACTTTTCACTTGCAAGTTCAGAGGGCTCTGTTGATCTCTCACTAACTCTGCATTGTATTTGAAAAGTTGGACATCACACCACATTGAGTTTTACCTCACCGCTTTGGTGAAACTCTCTAAATTTAAAGCTGATATAAATGCAGACATTTTACCCCCCTCACTCATCTCTTAACTGTTGGTTATTACGCCAAGCCTCCTGCATTGCATAATGCTGTAGTCTATTTACATAATCATTGTTTTATCTGAGACCCAACCTGCCTGCAGGGCATTGGTTTAATCCCCACTGGTTAGATGCAATTTGCGCTCTTTTCCTTCTCTCCACCCACTCTCCTACCCAATTCCTTTTTCCGACTTGCCACTCCCCCCTCAGAAGATATAAATGCAGATCAATAAAGCCAGCATTGCATTGCGTTCCTGCTCAGGCACAAGAGTTCCTGATTTCTCTTCTGTGTCACTGAGTAAGCAGCAGCCTAGGTTGGCTCAGGTTGATTTCTCTCCAACACAGAGAGCACGTGCCCAGGAAGAAACACCCTCAGGCTAGCCAGGCACACAATTTAGTCATCCTGCCATTGATATCCTTACCTATAAATCAATAAACAAGTAATATAACTCCAAAACTCTTGAAGGGCATTTAGTATGCGTTAAGCAGAAGGAAATATATATATTGCCTCCAGGGTTATTGCTGGGGCTCGGTGCCTGCACCATGAATCTTTGAAGAGTGTGAAAATGAAGGGCTTTCTTTCCTTTATTAATAATCTTTCTCTTAATACCAGTGTTTAGTAATATGTAGATTTTGCAAGAAGGAAGGTGAATGTGATTGTCAATTGTGTGCTTTAACTCTCAGCATCATCCTAGTAAATATTGATTCCAGCATTCAGCTTTCATTGGCATAGAGTGAAACAGCTCATTGTGCTGCTGTAACAGTCAACAATACTCAGGAATTCAAGTCCTAATTTCATGGAGTTCCTCTGAGTATCAAAGTACTGGTAACAACAATTTCTTAACTTTGTTTTCTTAAGTCTACAGCAGTAGCTGCCCTCCGCCCCCTCCATTATATCCTTAGTGGTTCCTTAGACAGATTTTCTACATTAAATTCCATTTAAGGAAATACCAAATGTAGTGCATGGGGTGGTAGCACACCTGGTTCAGTACATGTGTCACAAAGCACAAAGACCCAGATTCAAGCCTGCAGTGGTCACCTGCAGGGGAGAAGCTTCATGAGTGCGGAAGCAGTGCTGCAAGTGTCTCTCCCTCTCTATCTCACTCTTTCCTCTTCATTTCTCTCATCACTGTCCAATAAAAAAATAAATAAAACAAAATACCAAATGTGGTTTCTGTTTCTTGACCTAAACTATATGTTTATACTTGTGTGCTAGAATTTCTTTTGATTAATTCAATTCCTTTTATGAGTATTCTAGCTAATTTTTTTTCTAACTTAAATTTCTTTATCTCTCTATTCAACTAAATAAAAAAAAATCATTATAATAGAGACCTTCAATGTAACTTCTGTCACATTGAAGGTTTGCCATATGTATGACCCAGGTTTTAGGCCAACCTGGGGGAAGCTTCAATGTTTCTTCCCCCACCTTCTCTTTTAAGCAGAACAATCAGTTCTTGCAATGGTAAAAGGGGGGGGGGTAAAAAATGAAAAAACTAAAATAGTTTATAATATTTTTTAAAAATCTAGTTTGTTGTCTTTTTTTGTTTGTGTGTGATGAGACACTGGGAATGAACTGCATAATACTAAGTGGCCTCCTTGATCCAGCATTTTATTCCATGTAACTAGCAGGTGTGGGGGAAGAAGATGGAGAGAAAAAGAGGAAAAGGCATACAAGTATCATTTTATCATCCATGTAGTTCCATCTGATGATGTCCAGGAGCTCTGATGTGATGTACAGGATGGGTCCCCAGGTATCACACAAAATGAGACCTTTGTTCTCTGAGTTATTCTGATTTATATCGTCTTTTTTTATGCCAATCAATTAAAAGTGATAAGTATAACTGAGTTCTGATTTAGAAGATTTAAATTCTAGAACTTGATATACTGCTTGCTAGCTCTGGGACTTGGAGGAGGTCTATTGATTAATTTACTACCAACATGTTTGAAATAGCTTACTTAGGGGTTACTCATGATTATAACCTGTAAGGATTTGCTCTTGCTGAAATTATGATCTTTCACTCCTTTTTAATATTTTTATTTTTAGGTTTTCATTTTTTGTTCAGAACCAGCATTATACTTCTCCAAGGTGACTTTTTTTTAGATAGATAGACAAAGGGAGAAGGAAAATGCTCCCCAGTGATGTGGGGACAGGGCTTGAACTAGAGTCTCTTGCATGACAAAGTAGGTACATTATCCAGGTGATGTATCTTGCCAGTTCTATTTATTTATTTACTTGTCTATTTATATATATTGACTAAGAGGCAGAGGGAGAGAGAAAGAGAGAAAGAAAAGAGAGAGAGAGACTACTACAGCACTAAAGCTTTCTTCTGTGCTATGGGGGCTGGGCTCTAACCTACTTTGTATACTTGGCAAAGCAGCACACTATTCAAGTGAGCTATTTCACCTACCCTGCTTTTCTCTTTTGGTCATCATTGTTACCAAACTATTGCTCCAGATGGCCTTTTTTCAGATAGGAGAGTCAGTAACAGAGAGATTCAGAGAGAAAGGAAAACATGTTACAACACCAAATCTACCTCCAGTGTGATAGGGGCCTGACTCAAAACAGGATTAGGCACCTGTAAAAGCAGGGGTATAATATTTGAGCTAACTTTCCAGGCTCACTTCACCAGGTTATGTGATACCAGGGATCAAACTCTGTGGATTCAACCCAAGGGCTAATACATGCAAGGCATGTACACTGGGGCTGAGCCACCAGTCTAGTTTCTCTTCTTACTTTCACATAACTCTTCCTGAAAATATAAATTAAAACTATGTTCAACTGAATAAATTGTCCTTGTTTGTAACGTGAAATAGTTTTATCAGTACTCCAAATGTGGCTGGTACAATCTGCATGAAAGATGACCAAGAAACAAATACAAAATGATCTAGTCTTTTTTTTCCTATCATATATATTACTTAAGTTTTGTATAGTATTCTATATGAAACTACTGCCTTAAATTAGTCTACAATGTTCTTATGGTGTAAAATTATGGAATGCCTAGCTGGTTAAATACAACATGTGTGATTAATAAAATTATCACATATCCTGTGTTTATATAATGATGAAAAGATTTATCAATAACATCTGTTTTCTTAGGATGGTCTTGATATATACCCATATAATTTATTTTTGTAGTTATCACTATGACTTGTGATGGATATTGGACAACTAGTGAGTAAATAATTTTCATGGCTAGGTATAGTATTTTTGTTGCTATAGGCAACACTGGCTAAGATGTTTTTAATCATAAAAGTCAGAAAAAAGCTCTATTTTTATTTTGTATTTTATTTACTGATTTTTCCTCCAGGGTTATCAGTGCCAGCACTATGAATCCATTGCTCCTGGCAGCTATTTTTTCCATTTTATTGGATAGGACAGAGAGAAATTGAGATAGGAGGGGGAGACACAGAGGGAGAGGGAAAGGTAGACACCTGCTTACCTGTTTTGCTGCTTGTGAAGCATCCACTCTGCAGGTGGGGAGCCTGGGGTCTCAAATGTGGATCCTTACATAGGTCCTTGGGCTTAGTACTATGTGCACTTAACCAGGTGCACCACTGACAGATCTCCATCAGGACTGCTTATCCGGGTTTTAGAAAATTTTCAGATTTATTAGATTATTAACAACCTCGGTGGGGAAAATTGTCAGGAGAGAAGACTATTCAGTCATGTGGCATTAGTCATGAGTCCTTAAATGTCCATTCACCAGCATTCAGATGCCATGATGCAGCAAGTCCCAGGAGAAGACAGGGAAAAGAGCAACAGGCACAAGATAAAAAAAACAAAAGGAACTATTCATGCCAGGTCCATACTTAAATAATGTCCGGCTCCCACAATTCCTCTAGAATTCACACCCTAAGTCTGTTCTATACTATGACATCAGCCATATATAAAACATGCACAAATGGCACTGCCTTCCTTTTGTTTATAGTCAATAAAACATAATGTTTCCCAATACTTCTCCAGTCAATATTCATAAGACTGGAAAAAACAGTTTTTATTTTATTTTATCTTATTTTATTTTATTTACAACTGAGCAAGAGAGTAAAAGAGACCACAGAGAGGAAACTTCCTTCAGTGTTGTGGGGGACAGACTGGAAATGGCAAAACAACACCCTATCAAGAGAGCCTTGTCCAGACTGGGAGCATGGACCGACCAGTCAACGCCCATGTTCAGCGGTGAAGCAATTACAGAAGCCAGACCTTCTACCTTCTGCAACCCTCAATGACCCTGGGTCCATGCTCCCAGAGGGATAGAGAATGGGAAAGCTATTGGGGGTGGGATATGGAGATTGGGTGGTGGGAATTATGTGGAGTTGTACCCCTCCTACCCTATGGTTTTGTTAATTAATCCTTTCTTAAATAAAAAAATTTAAAAAAAAAAAGAGAGAGCCTTGTCCTTGTCCTACATTTTCAAAATTTCTACCTCGTGGATTTTGGTATTATTCTCAATTATCTCTGGTTATTTTTTTTTTCATTAAATAAAAGAGGGGCATTTACCAAGCTCAAAAGGAAAAAAATAGTTTTATAATTAGTTGTACATCTTAGTTAATAGAGATAAAGGTAATAATATTGAACCTTTTTGTGGTATTTTTAACACATATATTTCATGAAATCAAGAACATATGGTAAATTTTCCTAATCTAAGAAAAGTAAAACGCAGGTGTTTCCTTGAGGAAAAATGCTAGACAATCAGTGTTTTATATGGTATATACTACATAATGAAGCAAATATTAAAAATGTTTTTAAGCAGCTATAACTATTACTTATAACAGTCTATTGCTCAAGATAGACTAAATAAAGGGTTTACAAGTACTATTGTAAAAAGAAAGGAATTTGTTGTTAAGAAAATGGTTAGAAGGTAGAGTTACATCGATGTATTCCTTTTATTTTTCTGAAGTTTCTGATTTGATATTGTACACAAAGAAATTTTTTACTTAAAGATTAAGTTATTGAGTATAGATTTTTACCTGTACTTCTCAAGATGGTGGACTGTCATTTCATTCAGTTAACATGCAGTGACTGATTGCTTCAAGAATCCTTATAGGGGCTGGGAGGTGGTTCATCTGGTTAAGCACACACATTAAAGGGCAGAAGGACTTGGGTTCAAGCCCCTAGTCTCCACCTGCACAGAGGATGCTTCACAAAGATGCTTCTCTCCCTCTCTATCTCAAATTCTCTCTTTCAAATAAAATAAAAAGAATTTTTTAAAAAAGGGAAAAAATTCCCTCCAGGAATGGTAGATTCATAGTGCTGGTCCTAGCCCCAATAATAATCCAATAATCCTGGTAACAGAAAAAAAAAAGTTTTACATGGATTGGGGATATTATACTGAGCAATATAAGTATTGCATTAGAGTCCATAAATTAGTCTAATGGGGGGAAATGGATAAAAACAATAAAATAACTAAAAAGGAGCCACTAGCATTTACAAAGATGACTAGTTTTTTTAGCAGAGATATTATAAGGATAATTTACATACATGCATACATGCACATAAATATTCTCCCATGCAACAACAAATAGCTTTAAAATGTAAAAAAAGGCAAAAAAGGAAGCTATTTACAACATATACCATGTGAAATTACCAGAATATATGAAACATTTGTTGGAATCAATTAGGTTGAAAAGGATGAACTTTCCCCAACAGAAAGGGACCAGTCTTTGGTGGAGGGTATATGAATAGCTGTGCAGTCCTGCCAGTACCTCTAAATAAGCTCTCAGGAATACATCAATCTTATCAAACTGTAGCTGAGACTTCTGAAGAAACTCCATTGCTAGAGGGGGATGCATGCACACCCATATGTGGTCAGTGGGCAGAAAAAGGGAGATGGGAGAGTCCCAGTTCAGAAGAAAGCATCCTTGTCAGCTACCATCACTACCTTAATGATCATTCAGTAGAGCACAAAGCCATGACAAAACTGAGTATCTCTAATTTCTTAACCCCTGACCTTAGGGCAATCAGGTACCAAATCACTCAAAAAGACCTACAGTTGCGGTAGAGAGTTAACTCAACTGAGAACTCCTGGTGAGGTCATGAAGTCCTTCCATACCCCCAGGGAGATTTCTGGGAAATTGTGCCAGAGCAGCAGTTAGGAGAGTGAGTCATGCTCTTTCAAGTACACAGAAAAACAAGCAAACAATAGCCTCTGCACAACTAGTACATAGAAGTCTGAATTCAGGTCCTCTGAAAGCATCAAGATAGTCAAATTACCTCACTAGTAGTATCTCCTGTCTCTCCTGCAATATCCAAACAAAAAGGATGAACAGCACTGTAGCAACAGTACCACCTGCTGGCTGAAGAATAACAATTATGCTAATTGTGAAAACGGGAAAACTTTGCCCAAAATTAATACTGAGGCTGAGATCACGAAGAAGAAGAAGTAGAAGAAGAAGGAGAAGGAGAAGGAGAAGGAGAAGGAGAAGGAGAAGGAGAAGGAGAAGGAGAAAGAAGGAGGAGGGGAAGAAGAAAGGCTACAGAACTGAAGGAATATACAGAACTGAAAGACCTCTCAGAGAAGATTTTAGAAAACTTACTATTAGGGTAATACAAGAATCTCAAGTAAGATATAGAAACATATTCAGGACATGAGTGATTGTCTCAGGAAGGCAATGATAAGAACAACAACAACAACAACGTACAAGAAAATGTTGCAGAAAGTATGCCCAAACACGAAGGTTATATGGAAATTATGGTGAAAAGAGAGGAGTTTATTACACTAGTGGGCAAGAGAACTGAATCTCTTCAGAAAGTTTCTCTGCTCAGAACAAAGGAACAGCACAGGTTTAAATAGCATTTTTCAACAGGTTATGTCATGGTTACATTTTCATTTCAAAGGAGCAGGACAAGGTGAAAGAACTTTCACAGGGATGTGTCAAAAATCAATGTATCATTTAGATGTAAAGCAACTAGGCAAAAGAGGATATGGAACTTCTCTCTGGCCAGAATTGCCCCTCCCCCTGGTGCCTGCCCCTGCACCTGGAGCTGGCCTTCTTAACTTTTATTTCAAGGAATACCCCCTGCTGCTAACAGCTCTCATCTCACAGCATGGTCCTTGGTGCTGTTCTGCTTAGCTGGTGGGGGTTTGGGGGCAGCCACAACTGCCCCCATTTGTCATCAGATAATAGGGAAATATGAGTGCAGGTTATATTAAGGAATTATACATTTATTTTCTGCTTCAAGAATTTCCAAAAGAATTACAAGGTGTGAAGGATACTTTTGAATATATATATATATATATATCAGACTCACATGACAAGTCTATGAAGTAGCATAAATGAAACAAAGAGAGAATATCAAGATTGGAGGATGCAGTGAGCATACTTGTGAGTTCAAAGATTATGGGAAAGAGAGCTTTAGGAAAAAAAAAAAAGAAATATCCAGGAAGTAAAAAGTTCAAATATAAAGTGAATGTGATGGCTATGTGATTGTCAATAAATCATAGCAGCAAGTTTTCTACACTTGTGTAATGTTTAGAGCAAAGACATGGAGTAAATAGAGAGAACACTCAAAAGTCTGAACCCAAAATAATCTACATCAGGGCACATCACTGAAAAGCTATGAAAACTCAAGGTCAATGACATATATCACAGACTGCTACATAAAGCAAGAATATGATATATAAAGGTAGGGTAATCAGGCTTTCATCAGCCTTTTCATAAAAGAATGCTAGATGCTAGGGGACAGTGGAAAAACACATTTAAAGTATTAAAAGATAAGAACTGTCAGCCATGAGTATTTTATTCTTCAAAATTATTCTGCAGATATGAGAGAGAAATAAAGATGTTTACAAGCACAGAGGAACAAAGAATTTTCACCCCTCGTCCACCCTTGCAAGAACTGCTGAAAAAAGTTCCACAAGAAAAATGGAACTGGAGTACCTCTTAATACAGCACACCTAAATTAACTAAAAAGGAGATAAAATACTTGAATTTTTGACTTGGAACTATAAAGTACATAAAGGAAAACATCAATGAAATACTTCAGGACCTCAATACTAACAACGTATTTGTTACATAGGACTCAAACCTATGTACAAATGAAACTAAAACACGACACAAGCAGTACAAGCACTGCAGTTGGTATACTTCACCAAAGTAAAAGACTTGGGTGAGGAGGAGGATTTAGGTCCTGGAACATGATGGCAGAGGTGACCTAGTGGGGGTTGTATTGTTGTGTGAAAATGTTATACATGTACAAGCTCTTGTCAACTGTAAACCATTAATCAAATAATTTTTTTTAAAGTAAATGTTATAAGCACAATAAAAAAGTAACTTAAAAATTGTAAAATAATAAATATATAAGTAAATAAATATGACTACATCAAATTTAAAACCATTTAACATTTAGCATAAAAACATTTAGACATTGAGAGGAAATTCTACAAGGATAAAAGCAAATCTAGCAATTGAGAGAAATATTTGCTTATCATACAAACAAATAATCCAATTACAATGTGGGCAAAAAATTAAATAGGCTGTCATCTAACAGAGGTATACAGATGTCCCTGATATATATATATTCCACTTCATTTATCCTTAGATAAATGAAAATTTAAACCACAGTTAAGATACCATCTTATACAAATGACAAGAGGTTACATCAATAAAATAAAAAAGGACAAATATTGGCAAGGATGTGGAGAAAAAGGAACTGCTATTGTTGATGAGAATAAAACTGGTGCAGCTTCTATGGAAATTAGTACAGAAACTTAAACAAATAAAAATAAAAATGTTATGATCTTGCAATACTACTCCTAGATGTAGATCCAAGGAACATGAGAACTCCAATTCAAAGAAGCAAATGCATCCCCATGTCCATAGCCGTTTTATTTATAATTGTCAAAGTGTTGAATGGAACAGACAACTTGGTGAAGAAGCTATAGTAGATACAGTCAATGGAGCACAACTCTGTAGTATTTTTTTAAGAACCTATTTATTTATTCATTCCCTTTTGTTGCTGTTATTATTGTTGTTGTTGTTGGGTAGGACAGAGAGAAATGGAGAGAGGAGGGAAAGATAGAGAGGGGGAGAGAAAGACACCTTTGGTGAAGCAACTCCCTTGCACGTGGGGAGCCCAGGCTCGAACCCAGATCCTTACATAGGTCCTTGAGCTTTGTCCCACGTGTGCTTAACCCTCTGTGCTGCCACCCGACTCCCAAATCTGTAGTATTTTTAAAAAGATGATATGTGTCTCCTTTGGAATATTATGAATAGAATGGAGGTGATTATGCTCAGTGAAATAAGGAAGTTAAAGATAACAGGTGAGTGACTTCATTTGTATGTGAAATATTGGGAATTGAAACTCATGACCTTGCAAACAACAACAAAAAAAGAAGTGACAAATATTTCTGTAAGTCTTTGTGAGAACTGTAGTGGTCATTATTTGGGAGGTAAGGAGGGCACAGAACTTTAGTGCAGTATAGAACTATTCTCCTTTAATCCTATAATTTGTAAAATATTATTAAATAACTAATACTTTTTCTTGTTTCCCTTAATGTATTTATACACACACACATGCACACACACACACACACACACACACACACAGAAAGAGAGAGAAGGAGCAGGAGAGGGAGAAGGAGAGGGAGAGGGAGAGGGAGAGGGAGAGGGAGAGGGAGAGGGAGAGGGAGAGGGAGAGGGAACTAAAACTTATTTCAGTACAATGAGGGCTGGACTTAACCATTGATCATGCATATACCAAAGCACCACATTATCCAAATAAGCTATTTTACTATCCCATAAATTTCATTTTTAATAAGCAATCAGACACGATCTTTCAGGGCTGGCTTGATAGCTGACTTGGCACATACTTGCTTTGCCTTCCACATGATCCAGATTCCAGTCCACCTCCCATCACATTGAAGGAAGCTTCAGTAATATGGTGTCTTTTCTCTGTCTGTTTCTCTCTGCCTGAAAAACTTGACCTAGAATGAAGCTTCTGTGATGATAAAAAACAAAAACAAACAACAAACAAAAACTACTACCTGACATTTAACCAAATTTTAGCTTTATAAAAAAATGAGTATCTCTAGTCATAGGAACAGTTTGTTAAAATCATGTTTTCTTTTCCAGTTACGTAATTGTTTTAGCATGGATTTTCTTCATATACTTCAATCAAAATAACATATTGCAAAAATCTGATTGCAGAAGATGAAACAGCTGTCTTCTGTTAAAGTAGATTGAAAGACATTTGCAAAAATGCCTTTCTTCTTACTGAACTTATTTATTTTTTTTTAAATATTTATTTTATTTATTTATTCCCTTTTGTTGCCCTTGTTGTTTTATTGTTGTAGTTATTATTGTTGTTGTCGTTGTTGGATAGGACAGAGAGAAATGGAGAGAGGAGGGGAAGACAGAGAGGGGGAGAGAAAGACAGACACCTGCAGACCTGCTTCACCGCCTGTGAAGCGACTCCCCTGCAGGTGGGGAGCCGGAGTTCGAACCGGGATCCTTATGCCGGTCCTTGTGCTTTGCGCCACCTGCGCTTAACCCGCTGCGCTACAGCCCGACTCCCAAGGATAGACACCTGCAGACCTGTTTCACCGCTTGTGAAGCGACACCCCTGCAGGTGGGGAGCCAGGGCTTGAACCAGGATCCTTATGCGGGTCCTTGTGCTTAGCGCCACCTGCGCTTAACCCGCTGCGCTACAGCCCGACTCCCTGAACTTATTTTTATAAATAAGCTATTTTAATAAAATATAAGATATAGATGTTTCTATCAATAATGCTTTCAATTATGCTAGTTGTTAATAATATATTACTTTATTGTAAGAGTCACTAAGTTAAGTATATTAACATCTTTTAGTTTCTAATGGGTCAACACTGTTACATATTTTGATATACATAGACAAAGATTTTTAGTAATTTTAAAATATATAAATACACACATACAATCTTGACACTATAAACCCCTTATAAGTAGGGTGCTAGGAAAACTCTTTGTTTTAACATTTGGTGTCTGATTCCATAAAGAATCTGTTACTGAGATCTTAATCCCTTCAGATTTTTCTGGGTTGCAGTAATGTCTTTTGATCTAGACACACAGTGCTTGATGGACTCCTAGATGGAATATGGTCCACCGAAAGACCTAGACATAATTAAGAATTAGGAACTCTTAGCCAAAGTCCCTCATCCTCCAAGAAGAGAAAGACTATATATTGAATTAATTAGTGATCTTTCCTGGTATGTGTTGAAGACATCACTGAACTCTCAAAAACACAATGTTTGGAGAGCTCCCAAGCAGATGAACATATCCACTACATGGGATAAAAAATCTTGTGGTAATAAATATTCTAGAACTTCCTATGACAGATTTTATAAGTTTGATGTATGAAAAACTGAGTTTTGTGAGTTATATTACAAAATTATCTAATTCAAGGAAGAAGAAGTCATGAGCGCTTCAATGTAGATAACTCAGAAATTATGGGCAACCTACTTGTCGCTGACATTTAAAGTGAGAAGAGCAGGTTTATGAAACTGACTTGTTAGTAGGTTTTTTTTTTTTTTTTGAGGGGGAAGGGGTTGAGGGTTTGTACTAAATACAGTTGTTGGTACATTTATAAAATTTCTAAGTTTTCTTTCTTTCTTTTATTTATTTACTCCCTTTTTGTTGCCCTTGATGTTTTATTATTGTTGTTATTGATGTCGTTGTTGCTGGATAGGACAGAGAGAAATGGAGAGAGGAGGGGAAGACAGAGAGGGGGAGAGAAAAATAGACACCTGCACATCTGCTTCACCGATTGTGAAGCGACTCCCCTATAGGTGGGAAACTGGGGGCTTGAACCCGGATTCTTATGCTGGTACTTGCGCTTAACCCGCTGTGCTACCGCCCTATTCCCAATTTCTAAGTTTTATAAACTCTCTCACTCCAGCCTAGGTCCTCCTCCACCATCATGCACCAGGACCTGAAAATGACCCCCTGTACCCAGTCCTCTACTTTGGTGCAATACACCAAACCCAGTCCAACTTCTACTTTGTGTTTCCTCTTTCTGTTCTTATGCCTCAATTTCTATCCAGAGTGAGATCACCCTGTACTTATTTTTCTATTCACTTAACAAGATTCCTTCAAGCTCTACACAAGTTGAGGTGAAGAAGGAGAATTCATCGTTCTTAATAGCTGAGTAATATTCATATTTTGGATGGAGGTATTTGGTCCCTTACGATATATCTCCTTGAGAGGAATTGCAGGGTTATAGGAGAGGTCTATTTCTAGCCTTATGAGAATTCTTCAGACTGTTCTTCATAGTGATTGAACCAATTTACTTTCTCATCAGCAAGACAGGTTTCCTTTACCCCCACAACCTTTCCAGCATTTGCTGTTACTATCCTTTCTGATGTATGACATTCTCACAGGAGTGAGTGAAGAGGTATCTCATTGTCTTTATTTGCTTTTCTCTGACAATAAATGACTTGGAGCATTCTTTCATATATTTTTTTTACCTTTTGGATCTTTTATTTGGTAAATATTCTGTTCATATCTTCTCCCCATTTTAGGATGGGTAATTTCAAAAGGGAGAAAACTCAAATAAATAGCATTATAAATGAAAAAGGTGATATCACAATAGACACCAAAAAATTCAAAGTATTATGTAAGATTTCTATGAACAAATATATGCTACCAAGCTAGAGAAACCGGAAAAAATGAAAAATTACTAGAAGCATACAACATTCCAAAATGGAAATAAGAGTAACTAAAAAACATGACACACCAATCACAGCCAAATAAATTGAAACAGTTATGAAGAACCTTCACAACAATAAAAGTCCAGGGCCAGATGATTTTACAAATGAATTCTACAAAACCTTCTAGGAAGAGTTAATACCTGTACTTTTTAAGCTATTCCAAAAGATTGAAGACACAGGATTACTCTTTTCTACATTCTATGAAGCCAGACATACATTCTATGTTAACCCCTCCCCCCCGTAACAAAAGTGGACAAGGGTGTAACAAAAAAAGAAAGCTACATACCAATAGCTCTGTTCAATGACCATTGATGCTAACATAATGAACAGAATTGTAGCCAACAAGATATAGCAGTATATTAAAACAATTGTACATCAAAACCAAGTAGGATTTAACTAAGGGTTGCAGTTCTGGCTCAGTTATGTAAATCAATAAATGTGATCCACCACACCCATAAAAGAAAAAGAAAAAAAAATTATCTCTGTAAGTGTAGAGAGAGAGCCTTTGACAAAAAATCAAACATCAAAACACAACAACAAAAAATATAATAATAGATGAAAAATTCCTTAACCTAGTGGAGTCCATTTATAGCAGACCTACAGCCAACATCATACTCAAAGGGTAAGAAACTGAATTGATTCCCATTTAGATCAGGTACTAGACAGGGCTGCCCACTTTCACTGTTTTTATTCAATATAGTGTTTGCAGTTCTTGCCATAGCAATTAGGCAATAAAAAGGAACTAAAGGGATATAGATTGGAAGAGAAGAAATTTAAGTTGTCACTATTTGCAGATGATAGATAGGGACTGATTTCCTTACCTGTGCATCTGTAGTCATTCTATGTAGTTGATGTCAGAATATAACTGAATTATAGGAAACTCAACTGGTGTCACTGGAGAATTTCTTAGTTGGGTAGAAAATACACATCTGGAGTCAGATGTATTATGAGTTCAGAAGAAAAGTAAAAGCAGTACAACTCCTTAGAAATTCTCTTTCTCTCTCTCTCATTTTTAAGTGGTAAATACTTTATTTTGAGATGAAAATATTTCAGGAGATAATAGATGATTAACAAATATAAACTTTTACTCATTTTTTAAAATATTTTATTTATTTATTCATGAGAAAGATAGGAGGAGAGAGAAAGAACCAGATATTACTCTGGTACATGTGCTGCCGGGGATTGAACCCACGACCTCATGCTTGAGAGTCCAATGCTTTGTCCACTGCACCACCTCCCGGACCACCTTTTACTCATTTTTTATTAGTAAGGTATTTTGAGATTAAAATATTTAGGACAATGATGATAGATAAATAGGTAGATAGTCAGATGTTAAACAAATAAATGATTACTTATATGTATTGCAATAGGGTAGAAGAGTCCATGAGAGAATAAAGTATGAGCAAGAGAAAATTCATAAAAACTATAATAAGAATACCTAATGTATATTTTAACATCACAGAAAATATAAAAACATAAAGTGAGAAAGAAGGTTGGTAATATTAAGAAAAATTTTGTTTCAGAATACAAAGATATTAAAGAGTTAGAAATGTATGTATTTAATTCTTTATTAAGAAAAATTATTTATTTATTTATTTATTTATTTATTTGTTGCATCCAGTGTTATTGCTTGGTTCCTCCACTATGAACCCTCTGCTCCTGGAGGCCATTTTTCCCATTTGTTGTTGTTGATGTTATTGTTGTTGGATAGGAAAGAGAAAAATTGAGAGAGGAGAGGGAGGCAGAGAGGAGGAGAGAAAGATATACCTACAAACCTGCTTCATCACTTATGAAACGCCCCCCCCCCCTTGCAGGTGAGGAGCCCTGGGATCAAACCAGAATCTTTTTGCTGATCCTTGCGCTTTGCACTGTGTGAGCTCAAACTGGTGTACTACCGCTCAGCCCCCTTAAGTAAAGTTATTTATAAAGTAGTTGTATAAGACTGATATCATAATTTGTAAAAACAACAAATAAAACAAAATAATAATATGCTGCCCAAAATTGAATATGCAGCTAACTGATTAACTATAGGAGTAAACATGAGATATTTTTAGATAAACAGTTTGCCAACTATATATTTCCATAAATTTTTTGGAGAAGAAAAACTATTAATAAAACATGGGTAAACTAAATATATTTAGTAGTATAAACCAAGAAAAAAAATAATATGTCGAGTCAAAAACACAAAAAATGACATTAAAATTCTACAGAATAGTGAATATTTCAGCAATATTATTATTGATGATGTTTCATTGTAAATATTAAATGTATATACTAGAATTTTAAAATACTATTCAAAAATGTCATAGACTGTTTCCATACAGTGTACCACAGCTAGCCCGAGTTTCTCTTTGTGTGTTCCCTTCCTTTCTAAGTATCTACATACAAAGGATCATCTGGTATTGGTCCCTCTCCTTTTAAATTATGCTCCAGCAGACATATATTCTACATATACATCTAAATTAAATTAACAATAGAATTTTAATGTATATATGTTTCTTATGAGAAATAAGCTAAGTGTTCTATCCTATGAAATTTTTTTAATCTATATTTATTTATTAGACATAGACAGGCAGAAATCGAGAGGGAATGGGATAATAGAGAAGGCAAGAGACAGAGACACCTGCAGCCCTGCTTCACCACTGGCAAAACTTTCTCCATGCAGGTGGGGACCCGGGAGCTCGAACCCTGGCCCTTGCGCATTGCAACATGTGCACTCAACCAGGTGTGTCACCGCCTGGCCCATATCCTATGAAAATTACTATAAAAGGGTACTATGTGGGAGTCGGGCGGTAGCGCAGCGAGTTAAGTGCAGGTGGCTCAAAGCACAAGGACCAGTCTAAGGATCGGTTTGAGCCCTGGCTCCCTCCCTACCTTCAGGAGAGTCGCTTCACAGGTGGTGAAGCAGCTCTGCAGGTCTGCAGGTGTCTATCCCCAACCCCCCACCCCCGTCTTCCCCTCCTCTCTCCATTTCCCTCTGTCCTATCCAACAATGATGACAACAATTACAACAATAATAAAAAAAACAAGGGCAACAAAAGGGAAAATAAATATAAAAAATTAAAAATTAAAAAATAAGGGTACTTTGTAAAGATTTCAAAATAAGGAATCAGTCAATTTAATATACATACATTGGTGGCATATTAGAAATCTTTCTGTAAATATTTAATAACTTGATACACTAAAAGTAGATTAATTTATTATAAGAATTTATTATGGTACTTCTGTATGTCTATGTTTCTGGAGTATTAGTTCTAATACAGAAACCAAGTAACTGGATTTTTTAAGTTGGGAGTATTTTCTAAATTGGCAAGATTTGTTTTTCTCTTAATTTGCTTTAAATTAGTCTGAGAAAAATGGCTTTTTCATTCCATTTTTTAAGCCAGGTCATGATGAGCATTGTTGCCTTTATTTCTCTAGTTTTAAAAACCACAAACCTAAAGATGAGCTTGAGTCATATCCAACACTTTGGGGTCTAAAAGCACATGGGGACAGGCTGCAGTTTGTGGAAAGTTCTCTAACCACAGGCACATGACAACTAGAAATTAGTACAATTTGCATGGAAATGATTGAGCTGCACATTTGTGTGAACTGAGTTTACTGATTCATTTATGAGATAACTCTTAAGTTGAAATTTTTAAGAAAATACTGGTGATCGTAAACGAACTTCATTAATTTATTTTCCTTTTGCGTACATATTTATAAGATCCCATAGTAAATATGTACTCTATTTAGCATAGTCAGTGATTTTCTGTGAAACTTTACAGCAGCAATAAAGAAACAAGGAAAAAGTCTCTATTATAGCCAATGAAGCTACAAAAAACATGATCTAAAGTCTAGTTATGATACTCTTCCATTTCTTTTTTCTTAATTTCTTTATTGGGGAATTAATGTTTTACATTCAACAGTGAATACAATAGTTTGTACATGCATAAAATTCCCCAGTTTCCCATATAACAATACAACCCCCACTAGGTCCTCTGTCATCATCATCCTTCTTGGACCTGTATTCTCCCCACCCACCCACCCCAGAGTCTTTTACTTTGTTGCGATACGCTAATTCCATTTCAGGTTCTACTTGTGTGTTTTTTTTTTTTTTTTCCCCCTGATCTTGTTTTTCAACTTCTGCCTGAGAGTGAGAACATCCCATATTCATCCTTCCGTTTCTGACTTATTTCACTTAACATGAATTTTTCAAGGTCCATCCAAGATAGCTGAAAACAGTGAAGTCACCATTTTTTATAGCTGAGTAGTGTTCCATTGTGTATATATACCACAACTTGCTCAGCCACTTATCTGTTGTTGGACACCTGGGTTGCTTCCAGGTTTTGGCTATTACAAATTGCGCTGCCAAGAACATATGTGTACATAGTTCTCCAGACTGTTCTCCACAGAGGTTGGACCAATTGACATTCCCACCAGCAGTGTAGGAGGGTTTCTTTGACCCCACACCCTCTCCAGCATTTGCTGCTATTTATTACCTTTTCTGATGTATGCCATTCTCACAGGAGTGAAGTGATATCTCATTGTTGTCTTTATTTGCATTTCTCTGACAGAGACTTGGAGCATTTTTTCATGTGTTTCTCAGCCTTTTGTATCTCTTCTGTGGTGAATATTCTGTCCATGTCCTCCCCCCATATTTGGATGGGGTTATTTGTTGTCTTGTTGTTGAGTTTGGCAAGCTCTCTATATATGTTGGTTATTAAACTCTTGTCTGATGTATGGCATGTGAAGATCTTCTCCCATTCTGTGAGGGGTCTCTTGGTTTGGGTAGTGGTTTCTTTTGCTGTGAAGAAGCTTTTTAATTTGATGTAGTCCCATAGGTTTATACTTGCCTTAGTCTTCTTTGTAATTGGATCCATTTAATTGAAGATGTCTTTAATCTTCCATTTCTTAGAAGTATAACATAATCTTGTGTGTTCAGATTTTTTATGCATTATAAAACAAAAAAGCTCCAGTGTAGAGGTTCACTGTACTTTATAATGAATTTGATATAGAAACATATTGACAGTCAAAAGTTATAGTGGTAATGTATGAAAAATATCTTGATCTACTTATAGGTTTTTCTCACTTTAATAAAAAATAATTCTAATATTTGGAGAAATTTTTGTCTTTCTAATGAGTTCTTCTGAAGGGGAGTGGTTATGAGAAATCTGTCAATTCTTCCATATGAATGGGAACTTGTTAACTATATTGTCTGGTTTTTAATTTGTCAAGGTTGTATAACATTCAAACCATACTGTATGTTTAAATACCACCAGGTCAGTCAATAAATGATGTATCTTGTAAGGTAGGCTAAAATATATAGAGATGAGTTAGTGCAATCAGACATGACTTTCAGGTATATTTTTATTTGGACAATTCAATTTATTTTTTTCATGACCTAAATTTATTAGAAAATGGAGCTGTTTAGATATCTTTTTATAAAATTAGTAATTATCATTTTGGGTGGAACTAGTGCCTCACAAATGCTCACTTTCACCATTCCAAATCATATTTTGTTTGCTAGAGAAGGAGAGATACCATAGCACTGAATTCCCCTCCATTGAAACAGTATCTCTTATGTGGTACTGGGACTTGAACCTTGGTACTGGCATGGCAATTCAGATTCTTTACCCAATGAGCTTTCTCTCTAGCCTTGAGAGTATTTTGAACTCTTTTCCAGTTTTGAAATTCACTTGGAAAATGAATATTTTGAAATATTTATTCACAGTCATGACTGATTATAAAAATATAATTGCACTAACCACAAAATTTGAGAATTATTTACTTTTCACCACTGGTGCTATCACAGGGATTCCACTACTTCAAACTTCCTTATTTTAGACAGAGGATGAGAGAGAGGGGAAGACACCACAGACGTACTCCACTGCTAAGGAAAAGTCCCCCATGTAGACATTCTCAGTGTAGTCACCAAGAGGGTGGAAACTGGATCCTCATGCTCCTTATTTGGGTGAGTTAATTCTTGACTCCCAAGAATTATAATTTCAAAGCAAAAATTATTGACTTACTTATTGGGAGTAGGTAATGACTTATACATTTTAAGGCTATATCACAGAATCACTGTAAATCAGCTTCCTTTATAACCGTGGTCAAGTTTTACAGAGAAGTCTATGTTGTGGCAGATAAAGGCTTATAGCACAAGGCAGGGAGGTGGCTCAGTGATAAAATGATGCTCTATAGGCATGCAACCCTTGGTTCAGTTGTTCGTATCTTAGAAGGAAGCAGGAAAGACTAAACAAATGGAACTGTACAGAAGGTGGTTTGGTAATCTGGTCCCATGACAATTTAAAATAAAATAGTATTAGGAAGTAACTCATCAATTTATTCCTAACATCACTTTGAAAGAAGGAAGAAAGTGAGGGAGGGAAATATAGAAGAGAAATAAAGAAAAAGGAGAGTGAAAGAAAGGAGGGAGTAAAGAATATACCAAAATAAATTACTGAAGAAACTTAATTATAGCAACTTTTTATGATCAGTAATCCTATATATATATTTTTTTCTGGTGTAAAACATAGTTGTATTTCCTTTCTCACATCCTGAGCTTATACATTTCCATATATGTAGTTGATGACATATTTCGGAAAGTATAATAACATGTTTCAAAAATATTTTCATTTTAATATTGTTTTACTTATCTGCAAAGATCTTTCTTGAATCTCTTACTACCCAATGAAAAAATTACACAATGAAGAAAGAACAAACTAGAAAATGCACACATTGTGCTAGAGAGAAAGCAAACAATAAAACTAAAATGTAAGTAAGTTTCTTCCTATTCACCATGTGTCACAGGTCATATAGTCAATGGTTGATTGACAGTTATGGTATAACATTATCTGTGTGTAAGCAAATATGTGCACAATTCTTTGGCGAAGAGTCCCAAATAGTACACTGTGTTTGCTTAAATAGTGCAGTAGACATCAACAGCTCTGAGTAATTGATTGCAGTGCTCAGAATGTCTGTTTGCTTCTAAGATTCTTTGTAATTCCTGGATCTGTTTGTTCTGGGCCTACTCATTCCTTGTTACCAGACATTCCTTCTGATTTCTGAACCAGGGTCAACTTGCTCTTTCTACATAGTTTTATAAACAAGTGATGAGGAAATATACAATACCCCAGCAATGATCTGAAATGTCTCAAGCAGTTTTTGGAACTCCTGGGATAACTAGACAGCTTTTCTGACAATAGATGAATTTCATATATTCTTCTACTTCTTGACTTTATGCAATGGAGGGAATTATGTGGACTACATTAGGAGATTTAAAATATTAGGAAAAAATATTCTGGAATGGAAAATAAACTAGGTTATCGAGTCCCCTCTTGTATGATGTTGAACAAAAAGATAATTGAAATTAAAGGCGAAAGACTGACTACCTTTTCTTTAAGAACATACTAAAACAAGAGAAAACATAACTTCTATATTCTAGTAATGAACAAATTATCTAACAGAAATAATTAACTGAATTAATACTTTGTATTTACCTCTAATATAAAGCATTTACTCAGAACTGTATTACCCACAATTATTTTAATCATACTCTATTTAAAGTTTAAAAATGTGACTAAAAGCAACATTTGCCACTGACATTATCATCTTTCTTAAATATATTTTACTTTGATAACTACTCTTATTGAAAATGTTAACTTGCTTTATTTTACAATTTAATCATAAGAGATGTTTGCTAATGCTGAAGCAGTTTTACATAGATCACATCAGCATAAGATATTCCAACTGATACCATTTATTAGTTCATCAATTACAAAACAGCTTCTAAAATCAATAGAATTGTATTAACATCTTCCAAAATCTACTTGCTCCAGACTGAAATTTTGATGATGTGCAATCTTAAATCTGCATATTTTATTGGTTTTTATACCCTAGAAATATTAAATCTGGAACAATCAAAGGTTTCTCCATAGCTGTTGTTGGTTGAATTATGTCCTTTCAAAATCCAGATGCTAAAAATCTTTGGATCTGATGTGAACTTATTTATAGAGTATCTTAGTTCAAACTGTTATAGCAAAAAAAAAAAAAAAACACCTATCAACTATATGACTTTAAAAATCACTTATTTCTCAAAATTATGCAGGTTAAATGATGTCTTATTGTGTTGACAGTAATCTTCTCTATGTGTTCTCACATGGTAGAGAAAGAATGAAGAATTTAGTTCTTAAATGTTACTGTCCTCTCATACTGACTCCACCCTTAATAAATGATTATCAAGGTGGAACTTGTTGTGTTGATTAGGCTGGGATCAGCAGATGCAATACCATTTAGTATGAATTGAGAGAAGCATGCAGGAAAGTGAGCCCCACTCTAAAACTAGTATAGCCACAGGCCCTTTGGAATATAACTAAAATATGCCTACTAGCTATCTACAGAATAGAGACTCCCCCCCAACCCCCAACTCTTCATCTGCACTACTCCAGCCTATAGGTTCATGATTACTCAACAACTTGTTTGACTTTATATGTTAACTCTCTTTTCAGCAACCAGGTTCCAGATGCTAGCATGATGCCAAACAGACTTCCCTGGACAGACGACCCCACCTATGTCTCCTGTAGCTCCAATTCCCTAGAACCCAGCCCCACTAGGGAAAGAAAGAGGCAGGCTGAGAGTATGGATCAACCTGTCAAGGCCCATGTTCAGCGGGGAAGCAATTACAGAAAACAGACTTCCTACCTTCTGCATACTCCCAGAGGGTTAAATAATAGGAAAGCTATCAAGGGAAAGGATGGGATACAGAGTTCTGGTGGTGGAAACTGTGTGCAGTTGTACCTCTCTTATCCTATGATTTTTGTCAGTGTTTTTTGTAAATAATAATAATAATAATAAAATAATAACTTATTCTCTCCCAAAGGCCAGTCTTCAAACACATCAGGGGTTAGAATGGCAAACGCTAGAAGAAGAAGAAGGGATTAGAATTTCAACATGAATGTTGGAAGAACATGAGTATTTAGTCTTTCTCATAGGGTCTTTGTAAAGGAAATCAAATTAGAATGAGATCCTTAGGTAAGGTCCTAAAACAATTTTACTATTGTATTAGATTGTACTGTTAAAAAGAGAAATATGGAAACAAACACACACAAGGATAAATTCAAATTAAAATGAATAGTGGATTTGTGATGATGCTTTTATAAGCCAAGGAGTGGTCAAGAATACCAGCAAGCCACCAAAAGCTGTGTGAGAATCATAAACCATATTCTTCCTCACAACCCTCAGGCAGAACCAACCTTGGCAACATTTTAAGACATGTAGCTCTCATAGCTGTGAGACAATTCATTTCTGTTGTCTACTCATTTTACAATACTTTTGTTATAGTAACCCTGAAACACTAATATAATAATGCCATGGGTGTAAAAAATTATTATGTTATATATATAGCAATATATATTTCACATGCACTGCATACAACTATGAATATTTAAAAGCAAGTGTATGAAGAAAGACAATTATAATTTGGTGACAGTAACGATATAGCAGAAGAATTATCGAAAAACTGGATTTATCTTTACCATGCCAGTTTCTCAAAGTAGAAGATTAATAATCATCCATACAATTAAAAGTTAATACATAGGTGCAGGAGATAATTCACCTGGAAGAACATGCGTCTTGCTAAGTTTGGGCCTTGGCACCACATGGGGGCAATAAGGATGACACTGGGGACCTCTGTGGATGGTAGGTCAGTGCTATGGTATCTCTTCTCTCTTTCTAGATCTGACTCTCACTCTTGCCCTCTCTAACATAAATAATAAACAATGGGGTGGGGTCTAGTGGTGGTGCACCCAGTTAAGCACATATATTACCAAACCCAGGGACCCTTGTTTGAACCCCCCTGTTCTCCACCTGTAGGAAAGTTGCTTCATAAGCCGAGAGGTAAGTAGGTCTGCATGTGCCTATTTTTCTCTCCCTCTCTCTGTCTCCTCCTCTCCTCTCTGTCCTATCTAATAAAAATTAGAGAAAGAAAGAAAAAAAAAAAAAGGCCACCAGAGCTGTGGATTCTTAGTGCTGACAGAGAACTGCTGACAGAGAACCCCAGCAATAACCCTGATAGAAAAAAGGAAGAATAAAAAATAGGGGTGATGTTATTATTATAAATGCCTGAGGTTGTGATGATGCATAAAAGAAAGACAATCTAGGAGTCTGGAGGTAGGGCAGCGGTTAAGTGCACATGGCACAAAGCGCAAGGACCAGAGTAAGGATCCCGGTTTGAGCCCCTGGCTCTCCACCTGCAGGGGAGTCACTTCACAGGAGGTGAAGCAGGTCTGCAGGTGTCAAAAAAAAAAAAAAGACAATCTTTAAACAAAATAAAAACTTTGAATTTTGAACTTTCTCTGAAAATTGTCTTTTTTGTCTCCCCATGACAATTGGAGCAGCTTCCTTCTAGATTTCTCTTTTAAAGTTTCACACATTTTTCATTTCTCCACATGTAGGTGTTCTACTAAACTCCTAAGTAAAAAATTCCCTTGATAATATTGGCAGAAAAAAATGGTTATCTCTCTAGTGTGACTTTATGACATATGCTTATTTATCTAATGTTAGACTTAAAAATATTCTCTTTAATAAGAAAATTTTGGTCCATTTTTGTATTACTGCAGTGTGAAATTCCTGGTATGAGATTTTTCTGTGAACACAATATTTTTCATTCTGCTTTGCAAAGAGTAGGGCCTTTGAAGTTATCTGCAGAACTTTACAGTAGACTTAACTAAATTGGGAACAATACCATAATATTTAGAGATATATATTTTGAGGTGAAACAAACCTGGACTTTTATTCCAGCTCTGACACTTGTTATATGACTCTGAGCAAATAACCTAAGCACTTACCGTTTAAATAAGAAAACTATGTTAAAGGATGTTGTAGATACTTAATATAAAGCACATGTGAAAATTCTTGGCATTCTATATGGAATTTAGTACCCAACAATTAAATTTTGCTATGCTTTTTACTTTTACATAGATATATGTGGTTTCCTCATTGCATTGTTTGGCTCTATAGACTTTGACGTGTTTTTACACAAACAAAAACTCCCCCAAAGTATATTAAAGTCTATAGTGAAGCTTATAGCACAGACATGTTGGGGATAATTTATAAGGAGTCATTATCAGGGGTGGCAACCATCATTATATTCATTTGCAAACTTGAATAGAGGTTTATATATAATCCAAAACTGTGTTTACCAGTCTCTTAATTCTAACTTCTGCAAGATACTACCCCACCCTTACAATGTGCTTGAGATTTTTGTTTTTTTACAATTTTTCCATGCCTGCTCTATAATGAGATCCTAATTCTGCTTTCCTGACATTCACAGGTAGTCTTATCATTCCTCAAATTTTCTCTATCTTTGTTTGAAATTTGACTCGGTTATGACCCTTGGAGATGTTCTGTTTTATAAAACCTAGCAGAAGATTCTGTAGAAAGAGAAGTGAGATGACAAGATGGAAATACTGTCAAATGAAGAGTAGTGTTGAAAGAAGTTAGAAAGGAAATAATATACTGAGGTGATGATGGCAGGCTTAAAACATCTGACTAATTAGAATGAAAAACTGAAGAAATTCTATCTTGCTAGAGATCAAGACAAAAAGTAGTGGTTGTATGAAATAGAGCAAGTACGTTTATTTTTAATATGAAGTTCTTTGCATGTCTTTAATGCTTTTATTTTATCTTTAATTTATTTGTGTATTTAATAAAAACAGAAATAAATTGAAAAGTAAAGGGAAGATAAGGAGAGAGAAAGAGGAATACCCGTGGCACTATTTCATCACTTAAGAAGTTTTTCCTATACAGGTAGGGACCTGGGCTTGAACTTAGTCCTTGTGCATTATAATGTGTGCATTCAACTAAATGTGCCACTCTCTGGTTCCTCTTTGCATATCTTTATCTATCTTCTTTACATTATCCATACATACTCAACTGCATTAAGTTTCCTTAATGCTCTCCATTCCATAAAATACTGTACTTAAAAAAACTTTATTTATTTACTGGATAGACACAGCCAGAAATTGAGAGGGAAGGTGGTGATAGAGAGAGAGACAGACAGACAGACACCTGCAGCGCTGCTTCACCACTCGGGAAGTTTTCCCCCTGCAGGTGGGGACCGGGTACTAGAACTTGCATCCTTGCGCACTGTACCATGCACACTCAACCAGGTGTGCCACCACCTGGCCCCTTCTACTTTTCTCAATGAATGTGATAGAAGAATTTGGAATATGTTATCTTGAAGAGCAGTTATACCAACAGATCACTTCAAATACTTAATGCCAGCCAGATACTTAAAACAATCACCACAAGCTATAAATATGTATATTTAGATTTAAAAAGTACAGTAGTAACCATAGTCATGATGTGGAAAGACAATAATAGTTTTATTATTTTTGTTTTCTATTTGAATACATATATTATCCACTTTTTTGTCAAGCAGTTTTATTGGGTAGCAATGGTTTACAGTATAGTTGTTGACACATGAGTATAATTAGTTGGGTTCTTTTAATGAAGGAAACTATATATACGTTTCTGTGTTTTTTCCTTCCTTGTTCCTTGCAGAATTGCATCTCCATCTGAAGACATTCTTCTTTATATCCTTTTGTTTTCAGATCTGAAATAATGTATTCAAAGGATTCTGACAATTCCTGAATTTTAAATTCTTTCCTTTTGATTCCAATTATTAATTAATCCATCTTCTAAACATATTCAGCAAATTCTCATACAAATACTACATGTGAATTCCTGGTTTTTGTCTTAATTCTAGTAATGCTGCCATTTCTACACTAGCAGGTGGGGTATATTATTTGTATTTAGGTCTATGGCTATACTGCCCTGAACACACCTGCTCTTGTCTGATCTGGGAAGCTAAGCAGGGTTGAGCCTGGTTAGTACTCAGATGGAGTATATTATTTGTATTTAGACGAAGTATGTACTATAATCATTTAAAATTTCCTTTGCCTCGACTCATTAAAGATACTGCTCTGTTGTCAACTTCTAACAGGATATGCACAGCTCCATGGAAAACTGCACCTCAACATTTAACTATAATTCCTCCACTTCTTTTCCCTGATTTTCTTTTCCTTTGCTGCATAGGATCTTTAGGGAAATGTATTTAGCACTTTTCCCACAGTGTACATTGGGAGTGGGAGTTTATGTTCTATTGGAACTCCCTTGATGCTTAGTTTTCACTATGTATAGTTTACACAGTTCCCCTCCAAAAGTACTCTCTTAATGGCAGGTTCACAGCCTTATGCTCATTATATCATAGAGAAAAAGTAACTCATTCAACTAGAATTAGTATAAAAACTTATAGTTGTTAGTTTTCCCTGTGTGTAATGCTTGCATAAGCATTACCATCAAAGGCTTATTTTATAGGCCTTGTGTAAGTGTACCCATTTCATGTCAATAGAGATGAAATGACAGATACATGAGATTTACACTAGTCTAATAAATACCATGTCATTCAGAGCCAACTTAGTTAATGAAAAAATGAAATATTAATTCAAGTTTCAACTTTTCCTATATGATGGCATATGATATAGATATTTATAATGAAAGCTCAAAAATCATAGATCTACCCTATACATTTCCACCTTGGATATGAAGGCTTCTCTGCCCTCATATATTTTCCTTTATAAAGCAATTAATAGCTCCTAAACTAGCCTTTGAATATGGAAATAGGTATTGATAAATAAATACCTCTTTTATTTTTCTGTTAAGTATCTCTTCATAAAGTACCTTATCTGGGTCTCAAGAAAACAAGTATCTTGTTTCCATAGTGGTGATCAATTAGACATTTCTTTTTAAATTATTATTATTGGTTTGATAATAATCAACAAGAACGTAAGTTAAGAAGGGTACAATCCCACCACTGAAGTTCCATACCCCATCTCCTCCATTGGAAGCTTTCCTATTTATCCCTCTAGAACATGGACTCAGAATCATTACGAAATGCAGAAGGTGGAAGGTCATTTCTTTTCCATTTACGGTTCTATTGCCTCATGTCTAGCTCCTGATTCTAGGGTTATGAGTTCAAGCACATTATTCACATATCATCATTTGTCTCAGACACAATTTCAGAGTAACACAGGATAAGAAAATATCTAAAGCCCCTATCAACTCTGGCAATGTACACATTTCCTCAAGGTAATTGTACTCTAAATCTGACTAAGTTTTCCCTAAAATTCTGGCAGAAAGATCCTGGATTCCTTTCTCCAAAAATAACCTATCACTATAATCTTTTCACTTAAAAGCTGGGAAGGTACATTAAGTAACCACTTCTTAGTCTATGTCTTACTGGGAGCAGTTTTATGATACCATTCATCTGTAAGAAAGAGTAAAATCAAAATGGCATGATTACCACAACAGAGCCAAGTTTATACATTAGCATTTGGCAGTAAGAACATGCAATCAAAATATTTGGCAAAGACTGTTGCTGTGAATACATGCAGATCACAAAAGACATCTTGTGTGTGGCTATGAAAACCACAATTTTATTATTATAACATAAATAACTCTAGGCAAATGGTCTTGGCCATCCTATCTGACTTACTATAGGGATTCTATAGACATTTTTAATCCTTAAATTTTTTTCTTTCTTTTTCTCAGATAAAAGAGCATGAGAAATTCTACCACTTAATCCTTTGATATGATTAAGTTTAGTCTGTTTTATGACTACTACCATGATAGATGTAGACCTAATTTGTAGATTTGGGGCCCTGGCTTACTTAACTGGTTTGCTATCAATTGAGCTTGAGTTCCTCTGTTATGTTTAAATGATTTGAATTCTCACAAATGGCACTTTGAACATTTCTTTTCTTCTATTTGAGGTGATTAAAAAGCTACAATACAAAAATAAAAACAACATTTCCCAGATTTCCTTTCAAGTTTAGATGCAAAATGTGTTTAGTCAATTGATTCTACTTGATGAAGATTTGGAAAGTCAGTGAAGTAACATTTCATTTACTATGGCTCTTGACTATTATTGATATCAACTATATAAATCTATGGAGATTCCCCTTATAATATCTTAATGCCCCTTCTCCAGCTTCTTGGATATAAGACGTATTTACATATTACCAATATCTGCTCTCTTTTTGAGTAGAATCCTAGTGGCCACTCTCTTAATGGAACATTATTGTATTTTTAGAGAGACATTTCAGAATCTTCAGCATGCATATCAAACACTTACAGTAAGTTTTTAAGGGTCAAGTTCCTTATATGAATTCTCTCTATGCAAACATTTTGGGACATTTTATATTCTCTTCCCTGAACCTTGCTATGTAGACTTAGTTAAGGAGAATTAAATCCTATAACATGACAAACAGTAAGCTTTCATGTGAATCAAGGACCATCATAAAAAATTTAAAAATGTCAAATCTTTGATATCATTAATTTATTTAGGAAAATGCCATGTGGTTAATATATTAACAAGAGTAAAAGAAACAAGGTCTAAGAAAGAAGACCTTCCCTGTGTTTATTTTTAGAGGAACTAAAGGGGTTTGATAAATTTGGTGACAGAAAAAGACATGACACTAACTTGTAGGTGTTTGTGTGTTCTGAGTCTTAAGACACAATTATAGATGAAGACCTAGGAAAAAAATGAACACACATTTATTTCCTTAAATTAATAAAAATGTATTTGAATTTACCTTACTTCAATTTCAGCAAGATGTGAAAACACAAGATTTGTCTTTACACTCTCATATGTTCACACTCATCTCTCATTCAGTGATCTTCAACTCAACAATGTATTAAAGGAAAAGATCTGTGTGTTACATTGTTACCTTTTCCTCAGATGGGTTCATATAATTTGAGGTTGTTTAATTTTTAAAGAAACAGTCTTGCAATCAATTTATTATGCAGACTAGTTGACACTGATGCTTAAGACATCCCTCAATACCAAGATATGGTATGTAAACTGACATTAAAGTTCAGAAAACATTTATAAATTCTAGAAACTGGGACTTTAAACCACATTTAACTTCTTATTTTCTAAATATCACTATCATTCACGTATGTGTTTAAGTAATTATAACATAGTACCAGGTACTCTAAAGTTATTATAAGGAATCAATTAAGTACAAACTGAAGTTAAACTATTATTATTATCATTATTATTATTAATTATCATTATTTTGCCTGCAGGCTTATCACTGGGGCTTGGTGCCAGCACTATGAATCCACTGCTCCTGGAGGCTATTTTTCCCATTTTGTTGACCTTATTGTTTCCCTTGTTGTGGTTGTCATTGTTGTTATAGCTTTGTTGTTGCTGGATAGGACAGAGAGAGGAGGGGAGACAGAGAGTGGAGAGAAAGACACCTGTAGACCTGCTTCACAGCTTGCAAAGAGACCCCCCTGCAGGTGGGGAGCGGAGGACTGGAACCAGGATCCTTGCATTGTTCTTGGTGCTTTGCCATGTGCACTTAACCCCCTGCGCTACCGCACAGCCCCCGTAATGAAATAATTTTTCTAATTGCATATTTTTCATTTTTTTGTGGATTGCTAGAAAAATTATTCTTAAATAGCTTTCAAATGATATCACTTTTTGTTTTTGCAGGGAGATATGGATTATTCTTCATGACCTCTCAACAACTAATAATGATATTTGGAAACTAAGGATAACACAAACAACCTCTTGTTCTATTTGTTTAAATTGTTTATGCTACTAATGTAATAACCCTTTTTATAGAACCATATTATTCATCAATTTTTCAAAATAAGTGAGCTGAAAGAATGTTTATAATAAATTGAATATATTGAACAACATAGTGGTTATACAAGGATGTTATATTTAAAAGAAAGCCAAATTTTAGATATTATTAAGAAACTATTATACTAATAGTAAACATTAAATAATTTATTGTGCCATATATATGTGTTGTTATGTGCCAGGGAGAAGAGAAAGAGGAGGTCCGGAGCGAAGAGGGAACACAAATCTTTATTTGCAATGGCACATCAGAGTTGGGTGCTAGAAAACAGGTTGGGCCACGTGGAGGTAGCAAAAATGGCCACCTCGCACAGTAACCTTTCCTGCGTCTGAACACGGAAGTGGAGTGCTGGCAAGAGAGTGAGGTGCGGAAGAAGAAGGACATTTATAAGAGTAGCTTTCACGAAAATGGGAGGGGGGAGGAGTAACCAAAGCACTCCAAATATCACGGGGAAATAGACAATGTCCTGAGGGCACGACATGGTGGAACAGGCACTCTGAGAATGTCCCAACTCTCGTGGGAACAAGCAGTAGCCTGAGGGGGCAACATGGCAGGTATGGCTGCATATGCACAATTTCCCAGCATCTCCCCCTTTCCTTTTATCTAATGCCCAGGGCAGCAGTATATAAAGTCTATGACCTACTCAGGGTCAGTCTATGAAAAACCAGCAACGTGAAGGGAAGGAAGCTGCTGTAAAATTGGTAAGGTGTCCAAAGGGTATACCAGCAAGTCCGATAGAAGTCTCAGTCCAAAGTAGGTGACTAGGGGGAGAAATGGCAGGGGATGAAATGCTGCATGAGGAAGGTCAGTCTCTGGAATTCTGCTTTTCTGTAGAGAGTGAGCTGGAACCAAAAAACTTGACAGGTCAAAGCAGAAGCAGAAAAGGCAGACAGGTAGTAAAAAAGTTCTGTCCTTGGAGTCTGTGAATCAGGTTCTTCATATCGTGTCAGGTGACATCTAGGGTTTCGGGGGTGTACCACTGTAGTCATGCCATCTAGTGAGTGATGTCAGGGTGTGCAGGGGTCCAGATGTTTTTTTCCGGGATTCCTGTGGAAGAAACACAAACAATCTGCTTCTCGTGGTTAGCAGGGCATCTGATTTGAATGCTTTATATAAAAAGAGGTTTGGTGCCTTAGCCAACTGATTATTGGGAGATCTATCTTTACTATTCATTTATTATTATAACACCAAGAGTCTGAATAGCAGGTGTTTTTATGAGACTTGCACAAGAAGAGCATGTAGCTAGGATATGTTTTAACTGTGGTAAAGGAACATCAGGAAATCGAGCTCAAAGGCCTTTAAGATTAACATGGGTTAGAGAATGGAAATCAGCAGGATCAGAGACAGAGATTAAGAGAGCTCCTGTGGAGGCAAGGTGGTCAGCTGCAGCATTCCCTTCGGACAGGGAACCAGGAAGAGGGCTGTGGAACGAAGGTGCTGAATATATAGTGGTTGGGTTTGAGAAGAGAGCATAGAGGCGATTTGAATCAAGAGAGGGGAAAGTGGGTTGTCATCAATTTTCACATAGGAATGAGCAAGCCATGGAAGTAAGTTAACAGTATACACACTGTCACAAAAAAGGTTGAAGGATTCTGGTACAGCTTTTAATGCAAGGAAAACAGCATAAAGTTCTTTGTACTGAGGGGAATTCTCAGGAAGCTCAGTAAAGAGAGGTTTAGGGGGTTGTTTGTCCAGGTAATATATAAAGGCAGCAGCTCCCTTTTTTCCACCATCAGTGAAGACTGTAGGAGCAGAAGGAATGGGATCTTGAGAGAAAAGTTTAGGTGCTAGTAGAGGCAAAAGAGGTAAAGAAGCTATCAATTTATTAGAAGGAAAATGGTTATCTATTTGTCCTGGAAACCCCACGAAGCTTATTTCAAAGCAGGAATGATGGCATATGAGCCACTCTATGAGAGAAAAGGGCAGAATAATTAAATCTGGTTCTTTCCCTAAGACCTGCACAGACCTATTTCTTCCTTGGTGAACGATGAATGCTAATGTGTCTATCACAGTGAGGAGTCTTGGAGCTCCGTCTACTGGTATGTGAAGCCACTCGAGAACTCCATGGTTCTGCCACAATGCCCCTACTTCTGTGGGGGTGGAGTGAAAGATTAGAAGGTTTACCGGAGTTTATCGAAGGTTTATCGAACAAGGTGCATGTCCTGGAGTGCCTGATTATCCCTTTCCAGTGCCGAGGAGGCCTCGGGAGTTAACCTACATTTTGAGGAGGGCTGTTTGTTTCCTTTTAACAGGTCAAACAGTGGTTGGAGGCAGCTTGTAGGCAGATAAAGATACTGCCTAAGACAATTTAAATTTCCAAGAAAACTTTGTAAAGGAGCAAGAGTGAGGTTAGAAGGAAAAGTAACACTAGGTTTTAAGGGACGAATTTGCGTTAGAGAAATCTCTGAACCTAAAAAAGATATTGGAGGAATTAGCTGTATCTTCTCAGGAGCCACATTAAGGCTGCTTTTCTTTAATGCAGGAATGAGAAAATCACGTAGGGCACAGAGATCTGAATCTGATTTTCCCCATATTAAAATGTCATCCATGTAATGAAAAACATTAAAGCCCTTATGGATATATGGAAAAAGGCCAGATTTAACAGCCTCTTGACAAATTGTAGGACTATTGGCCATGCCTTGGGGCAGCACCACCCATTCAAATCTATTGGCAGGGCTGGCGTTATTAATAGAAGGAACAGAGAAGGCAAAATGTTTACAATCTTGCAGATGCAGGGGAATAGAAAAAAAAGATCTTGTATATAAATAGCTATGATTGGAATTCCTGTGGGAATTGCAGAAGCAGGAGGCAAACCCCTTTCAGGGGATCCCCAGACCTGCATGGTTTTATTAACCACACAGAGATCTTTGAGGAGGCGCTGTTTTCCTGAGTGCTTTTTAATCACAAAGACAGGCTTATTCCATGGGCTTCGAGAATGACGAATGTGTCCCAAGGACAACTGCTCTTGGACAAACTTTTTTAAAATTTCTAGCTTATTCCTAGGTAAAGGCCACTGTTGCACCCAGACAGGCTTATTAGAAAGCGGAGAGTTTGTATATGAACAGTGGCAGTTAGTATTGGGGGTACTGGTTAGATCTGGTCTCACAGGAGTGGGTGTTACACTCTGCAGAGGCATCTGTGGATATCCTAACATCAAGACACTCTAGAAGACTTTGCCCAATAGGTTGGTGCTAATATCAGCTGCCAATGGGTGGAAGTGTCCAGGAGAACCTTCCAGGTCTTCCCACATGAGCGAATCTCCTGTAAGAAAGTATTGGGTCTCCCCTCCATCCCCATGTCCCGGGAGGAGTTCCCAATTTTGGGGAACCTCTGCTTGCCTTAAAATGGTCTTTTCTGCCCCCGTGTCAATAAAAAATTTAAAAGGAATATTGTCAATCTTTACTGTCATAGTAGGGTGACCTCGTTCTAAAACAGGAGTGGTCCACAAAATCTCAGGCCCCAAATTTGTACCATTCAGGGGCCTGCCATCTTTATGAAATTTGGACCAACAATCTCTCTTCCAGTAAACCCTCTACGGCATCTGGGACACATCATACGTGGCTTCTGGCTCCCTGACTGAAGGCAGGGTTGTCCTGATTGGAGGCGGTGTTGCCTTGACTGGAGGCAGGGTTGCCCTGACTGAAGGCATGGTTGCAGCTTATCTGGACATTGGTTATGCCAGTGCCCTTGGCGACCTCACTGAAAGCAGGCCCCATTTTGATTACGTGGGGTAACTGCATAAACCTGTGTCGTAGCGGGTGCCCCATAATTGCCTGATGTAAGTTCCTGTGTCATTAAAATCCAATTATCTGGGTGTAGGTGTTTAAGACTAAGGCATGCCTGATGGAATTGTGGTATCGTGCCATTCCAGACAATAGAATGCAGGAGGAAAGAGAGTATTTCAGGATTATAAACCTTTCTCTCTAAGGTTTGCCTCACCCTTGAGATGAAGTTCGCTAATGATTCATCAGTGCCTTGGCAAAGAGAGTTAAGGGGAACTGAAGAGTCTACATTGGTTGGGGTCACCCTCTCCCATGCTTGTGTTGCGCAGATGCATACCTGTTCAAAATAACCAGTTGGAAACTTAGCTTCTGCCTACTGAGTTCCAGATTCAAACGCTCCTGCTCCAAACAAAGCATCAAAATTCCCTTCTACCTGTTTATTACTTTTTTTCTGCGATTGTCTAGAGCATTCATCACAGAAGCATGCCTTCCATTGTAGGTAGAGGGCATCTGGGAGTGCAGCACAAGCCAGGTATTTCCAGTCCTGGGAGGTGTTAAGGTGCTGGTAAAAACTCCTTAAAATGGACTTGGTCCATGGAGCGTGAAACCTGTCCTCCTTCACAACTTGTCTAAGTTTTCTGAGCTCTCTGGTGGAGTATAGGTGCCACACCTGAGGGTTCTGTCTATTGGGGGCCATATTTACCGGGAAGCTGTGGTCTTGGTCTGATGACGTGGGGGAAAGAGTTACAGAAGTAGAAGCTGCCATAGTGGCCACAGGGGAAACTGAGCATGTATCTATGGGGACGGAGCTCTTGGGGCAGACTTCAAAAGGTTTAAGGTCTCTAAATGCTGAAAACATATCCTTAACACCTGTATCTCAGCCACAAGTTCTCTTAATGATGAGGTATCAGTGGGGGAAGGGGTTATGGAAGCCGCAGAAGGAACCGAACACGTGTCTGCCGAAGGAGCCGAACATGTGTCTGCAGGGACAGCGGGTAAAGGGGTCATGGAAGCCTCAGAGGAACTGAACAAGTGTCTGCATGGACAGAATTTTGGGTGCTGACTGCAAATCACTTAAGGCGTTTAAGTCATAAGCATATATCTCGGGTGCTGACTGCAAATCGCTTAGGGAGTTTAGGTCATAAGCACATATCTCTTAACTCTTGTATCTCAGCCTCAAGGTCACTTAACCTTTCAGCAGAACACCTTGTATATATCTTGTAAGTAGCAAATATAATTATGAAAACCCCGGTCGAGAGCCTGTCCCAGCAGAGAAGGATATAATGTCTGGGACACCTCCTCGTAAAATGGAAAAAATCCCATGGTGGGGGAAATGCGGGGCCGCAGAGTCAGGCGGCTGCCACTTACCTGTGTCTGGGTGGCTTTTCTGGACCTCAGGCTGGGTGTGAGTGAGGGACACGTCTGGAGCCAGATGTTGTTGTGTGGGCCATATATATATATATACATATATATATGTAGTAAATGAGGATAAATATATGGTAATTGTCTTTCATTATCTTTAGAAGAAAAAAATACAAATAATCAAAAATTGAAATGTGTTTAGCAACTCCAGCTCAGATCCTGAAAAGTATTTTTTGTTGCTTACAGCTTCACTGAACTTTAAGATATCTGTGAATGAAGAGTCTGAAAAAAGTCGACTTTTAGCTGCTGACTATTTAGCACAATGTTTCTGCCAATGCAGTGTTGACACTGGTGGCTTTTTTATACTGAAGTTATTCATGGACAATTTATATATGTGTCTATACTTCTATACTTTATTAAATATTTTAATATCTGTCATACAGTCAAGCTCCTAAGATGACTGACAAAAAGGGATGGAAAGAGGTAAATTCTAAAAATACTACTCCTTCACTGGACAGAAAAACTTCCCTGAGATGGAATTAAAAGTTTTAGTGGTTGTTGTTAAATCACTGAGGTGATGTATTAGTACTATATGTTGAATGGTAAGTGCACTAATGTCTGGAGACAAAAAAATGAGACTTCACAAGTACACACTTCCAGGTGGTGCCTCCCCCAAGAGCATTTCCAAACATTCTTATGAAGGAGTCTCCCTATGTGATTCAGAGTGCAAGTGGTAATTATTTACCAGAAATCATTTCACTTAAAGATACAGAAGGAACAACAACAACAACATATTTGACAAGAAAGTACAAATGCCATTTGTTCCTAATAAATTGCTTTTTAGGAATATTCATGAGGTTATATAGTTAAATACACTTTATTATATGCCAAACTTTCTTTAGGGTTTTTATATTCAATATATGATTTTGGTTCTGTTATTAATTACTTCTCTTCTACTGCCATCTTTGTTTTTCTTATTTTATTTTTTTTTTAAGTTAATCTTTTGGGAGTTGGGTGGTGGCCTACCAAGTTAAGCATACATGACACCTCTCTGTTTCCCACTCTGCTCTCAATTTCTCTCTGTCCTGTCAGATAAAATAGAAAGAAAGAAAAAAAAAAAGGAAAAAAAATGGCTGCTGGGAGAGGAGGATTTGTAATACAGGCTATGGGACCCAGGGATAACCCTGGTGGCATTAAAATAAATAAAAATAATAAATGAGTTAGGGCATATGTTCAAATGTATCCATAAATTAGGGCAGAATATATACCCTGAAAGCAAAAATGCACAATAGTCTGCAGTGAGTCAGTATATGCAGCAAGCAAGTAGAAAGACCTAAAAAGACACCATAAATCTCCTTCACAGTGAAGTAGTGTCTACTAAGACGTAGAGACCCTCTTCTCCTACTTCCTAATACACTTTCCTCAGTCACTCCAAAGCTAACATTATCAAAGTAAGGACTACAAAAGCTAAAAAAGGACAAGATACTGGCATACTTTAAGGATGAGTCTTCAGTCACTATCAGGCCATCTCATCAACTGGGGCCCTAGTCAGGGAGTCCTGAATTTCCACACAGACAAGATGGGCCTAGACTTTGAATAAATCCCTCTCTCTATTGTTATTGCTCCAGTTTTATGGTCCTTTTTCCGGCCATGAAATCATCTCTCCAGACAGTAACTTGGATCCACCTGCATATATGATGTCAGGCTCAGGAAAAAAAAAAAGAAAGAAATAAAGGAAAACTAATAAGTCATAGGCTCTTTGGAATATAACTAAAACAGGACTACCAAATATCTAAAAAATAGAGGACCACCCCCCAACTCTTCATCTGTACTATTGCAGCCTTTAGGTTCATAATTAGTCAACAATTTGGCTCTGTATGTTAAATGTTTTTTCAGCCACCAGATTCCAGATGATAATATGATGACTCCCCTGGGCAGATGACCCCACCAATGTATCCTGGAGAAATGCTTCCCCAGAACCCTGCCCCAGTAGGGAAAGAGAGAGATAGTCTGGGAGTATGGATTGGCCTGTCAATGCCCATGTTCAGCAGGGAAGCAATTACAGAAGCCAGACCTTCCACCTTCTGCACCCTATAATGTTCCTTGGTCCATGTTCCCAGAGGGATAAAAAATAGGAAAGCTATCAGGAGGTGGGGCTATGGAGTAGCAGCAGCTGTGTTTCTTTCTTCTCCTATCCCGGCTCAACTAGGAAGACCAAAGGAGACCACCTGGGACCACAACAACACAGGACTAGAATGACTTCAGGAACCCACCAAATAAACCAGTGAGTGCAAACAAGTATGGCTCATGAACAGAGAAGAGCATAGGGAGAGATTAATTGGCTGGCTGGTAACAGTCCAAAAGTTTACCAGTTGAGACACCACCTCCAGTCTGTTTCACCAACAAAAAGATTACTGAAGGGAGAAGAGGACTCTCCTGAGATTCACCACATGAAGCTGTGAGTCTCCATTGCTAGTCCTCAGAATCTCAAGCAGTGGCAGGGAGGCACTGTACTGACACCAGGGGACAGAGAACTAATAAGGAAACTCAGGAGAAGATATAGCATGGTGGCCTAGCAGTGGGGCAGTGAGAGTCTCTTTGCATAACTACTAATTATCTCTGCCACACCCTGCTTTATCTCTTGGTCAGGAGTCAGTGATTAAGCTAAGAAGCCTACTTATAGTTTAAAAGCCCTCAGGCTCCCATAGCCTACAGGGAAGAAAAAGAACAAAAGAGGGTTTTAAGCCACTGAGATCCAACTCAAGTATTAAAATAGTATTGAAACAACTGTAAATTTCCACAATACCTGAACGCTTTAATTACCTTGCTTAGAAACAAGTCAATCCAGACAACAGTGTTCATTAATTTGAAAAATACTGAGAGAGGGGCCTCATAACATACTATATAAAAAGGTTAACCCAACAAGAAGAAATATTAGAGAAATGAACCAGGAAAAAAGTCCAACTAAAAGCCCCCCAATGGTTGAAGCACAAAAGAATGAGGTCAACATCCAAAAACTAGTTAAGGAAATAATCACAGGAGTGAGTAAAGAGTTTGAAAGAATTGTCACCAGAAATGTAGAAACAAAAAAATGAGACTCTGGAAGAAAACACAAATTATCTTAAGGTTATTAGAGAGCTGAAAGCTGATAAATGAGCAAAGAACACAACTGGCTGAACAAGCTAAAACACTGTCAGAACAGGGCATCAAAATAGATGAGATCCAGAAAACAGTAGAGGGGAGAGAGAGAATAGGATCAATGAGGCTGAAGACAGAATTAGCAAGAGTGAGGACAAATTATAGATAACTAAAAAAGAAGTAAGAGATATCAAAAGGAGATTAAGAGATATTGAAAAAAACAACAGAAACCTATGGGATGACTTCAAAAGAAATAATATACACATTATTGGCTTACCAGAGGAAGAAAGAAAGGGAGGGGAATAAAGCATTCTTCAGGACATAATAGCTGAGAACTTGTCTAGTATAGAAAACATCAAAGACATAAAGGTTCAAGATGCCCAGAGGGTCCCAAACAGAATGAACCTAGAAGACAACAAGACACATCATATTTAGAATGGAAAGGAATAAGGATAAAGAAAAAATCCTGATGCTGCAAGAGGAAAAGAAAGAGTCACCTACAGAAGAAAACCCATAAGATTTTCAGTAGACTTCTCCACACAAACACTACAGGCCTGAAGAGAATGGCAAACACTACAGGCCTGAAGAGAATGAGTAATCAATGAGAAAGGCTTTCAACCAAGACTACAGTATCCTGCTAGACTGTCATTCAGACTAGATGGAGGCACAAAAAACTTCTCAGACAATGAAGAGTTGAAGGATTCAACTATCACTAAGCCTTCCCTGAAAGAAGTTCTGAACTTGTTTAAATATGACATGTATCAGAAAACTCTAAACATCTACAAGAATGGCATTAAAATATCTTCAATCTTTGCTATCAGTAAATGTCAATGACCTGAATTCACTTATTAAAAGACACAGAGTAGGAAGATGGATCAAAAAACAGAACCCAATAATATGCTGTCTACAGGAAACCCACTTAACTCAATAAGACAAACACAGACTTGAAGTGAAAGGATGGAAAACTATCATACAAGCCAATGGCCCACAAAAAAGTGCAGGGACAGCTATTCTTATATCTGACATGATAGACTTTAAAATAAATAAAATTTAAAAAGATAAGGATGGATACTAATTAATGCTTAGAGGATCAGTCAACCAAGAGGACTTAACAATTATTAAGATCTATGCACCCAATGAGAAGCCATCTAAATACATCAAACATCTACTGAAAGTGCTAGAGCAATTTATTAACAGCAACACAGTCATAGTAGGGGACTTACTTCAACAACCACCCTCTCAACTTGACAGATCATCCAGGCAGAAAATCAATAAAGACATAAGGGAGCTACATGAGAAGAGAGATAAACTAGAAATATTGGACATTTTCAGAGTCATTCATCCCAAGAAACTAGAATACACATTCTACTCAAGTCCACATGGCTCATTCTCAAGGACAGACCATATGTTAGGCCACAAAGACAGCATCAGCAAAATGAAGAGCATTGAAATCATCCCAAGCATCTTCTCATACCACAGTGGAATTAAACTAACACTGAACAATCAACAAAAGATTAAAAATAGTCCCAAAATAGTACTGTGGAAGCTCAACAGTACACTACTTCACAACTACTGGTCAAAGATGAAATAAAGGAAGAAATCAAAATGTTTCCAGAGTTGAAGGCACAAGCTATCAAAATATTTGGGACACAGCTAAAGCAGGACTGAGAAGGAAGTTCATAGCCATTCAACCACACATTAGGAAACAAAAAAAAAAGCAAAAAACAGTCTGATTGCATATCTTAAAGACCTAGAAGAAGAAGAAGAACAAAGGAACCCTAAAGCAAACAGAAGGACAGAAATCACTAAAGTTATAGTAGAAATCAATAACATTGAAAATAAGAAAACCATACAAAACATCAACAAAAGTAAATGTTGATTCTTTGAAAGAGTGAGCAAAATTGACAAAACTTTAGGCAGACTCACAAAACAAAAATGGGAGAAGACACAAATAAATTGGATCATAAATGAAAGAGTAGATATCACAACAGACACTGCAGAAATTCAGCATATTGTGTGAGACTTCTATGAACTTTTTGCCACTATGCTAGAGGAACTGGAAGAAATGGACAATTTCCTAGCTACCTACGAACTTCCAAAATTAAGTAAAAAGGAACTAGATAACATGAGCAGGCGCTTCACAGCTAATGAAATTGAAACAGTTATAAAAAATATTCCCAAGAATAAAAGTTCTTTTTGTAAAACAGATGGTTTTACAAATGAATTCTACAAAATCTTCAAAGAACTAATATCTCTACCTTTAGAAGTCTTCCAGTAGATTGAACATAATGTAATACTCCCTAGCAGCTACTATGAAGCCAACATTACTTAGATACCAAAAGCAGACACAAACACAACCAAAAAAGAAAACTATAGACTGATATCTCTGATGAACATAGATGCTAAAATATTGAACAAAATTCTATCCAACCAGATACAGCAGTATATTTAAAAAAATTGTTCATCATGAGCAAATGGGGTTTATCCCAGGGATGCAAGGTTGGCTTAATATACGTAAATCAATCAAAGTGATTCACCACATCAATAAAAGACCAAAAACCACAGGGTCATATCAATAGATAAGGAGAAAGCCTTTGACAAAATACAACATCCCTTAATGATCAAAACACTAGAAAAATGGGTATAAATGGAAAATTCCTGAAGACAGTGCAGTCTATGTATAGCAAATTTATAACCAATATCATTCTCAATGGTGAAAAACTGGAAGCATTTCCACTCAGATCAGGTACTAGACATGGCTGCCCACCACAACTATTACTATTCAAAATAGTGTTGGAATTTCTTGTCATAGCAATCAGGCAGGAGCAAGGAATTAAAGGCATACAGATTAGAAGAGTTGACATGATAATATACATAAACCTGAGGAATCCAGCAAGAAGCTTTTGGATATCATCAGACAATACAGTAAGGTGTCAGGCTACAAAATTAACATTCAAAAGTTACTGGCATTCCTCTGTGCAAACATAAATTAGAAGAAGATGAAATCCAGTAATCAATTCCATTTACTAGAGCAACAAAAACAATAAAATATCTTGGAATAAACCTAACCAAAGAAGTAAGAGACTTATATACTGAAAATTATGAGGAAACTGAAAAAGACAGAAAGAAGTGGAAAGATATTCCATGTTCATGGGTTGGAAGAATTAACATCATCAAAATGAATATACTGTCCAGAGCCATATACAAATTTAATGCTATCCCATCAAGATCCCAGCCACATTTTTTAGGAGAATAGAACAAATGCTACAAATGTTTATCTGAAATCAGAAAAGACCTAGAATTTCCAAAACAGTCTTGAGAAGAAAGAACATAACTGGAGGCATCACACTCTCATATCTCAAATTGTATTATAGGGCCATTGTAATCAAAACTGCTTGGTACTGGAACATAAATAGACACACCGATGAGTGGGATAGAATTGAGAGCCCAGAAGCAAGCCCCCACACCTATGGATATCTAATCTTTGACAAAGGTGCCCAGATTATTAAATGGGGAAAGCAAATCTCTACAACAAATGGTGATGGAAACAATGGGTTGGAACATGTAGAAGAATGAAACTGAATCATTATATTTCACCAAATACAAAAGTAAATTCCAAGTGGATCAAGGACTTGTATGTTAGACTAGAAATTATTAGATATCCAATATGTTGGATGTGACTTTGTAGTCTCAATAGTTTCCTTAACTTCCTCATAATATACTCACATAAAATAATGATAATTCTAAGTTCAATGTAAGTCCTCCTCCACAGTTGTGCAATGGGTCACCCATGCTTTCTGGTCCTCCTCCCAAAGTTTTTTACTTTGCCAACAGATAACGCATAGTCCAAATTTTACCATTTCCTTTCTTACTTTTTCTCTTCTTGCCTTTCCTTTTCCCCTTTACCTCCTTATCTCCCTCTTTATAGTTTTATTTGGGTGTTAATGGTTTATATTACAGATGTTAATACATAGGTACAAATTTCTCATCTCCCCATAATAGGTGTCTGCCAAGCACTTTTAATCTTAAGTCCATTTCCAAACACCATTAATCATTAAAGAACATCTTCTCCAACCCTCCCTTCCTCTTCTTCCTTAGAATCCTTTACTTTGGTGCAATATAAAACACACAACCAGTCCAAGTTTCACTTTGCATTTTCCTTTTCTGTCCTTGTTTATATTATCCACCTGTAAGTGAAATCATTTGGTGTTTACCTGTTTCCTTCTGGCTTATATAGCTTAATATGATTCCCTCAAATTTTATCCAAGATACGGCAAAGGATAAGATTTAATCATTTCATGAGACTGTAAATTGGTTCAGCCACTGTCAGAAGCAATCTAGATATCATTAAGAACATTAGAAATGGATTTACCTTATAGCCTGGTAATTTCTATGTGAAGGATTTATCTAAAAGAGCATAAAAACACTCATTTGAAGAAATTTGTGTATACCTATGTTTCAAGCAGCACAATTATAATACCTTGATCTTGGAAGTAACTGAGATGCCAAACAACAGATGGTTGGTTAAGAAAGTTGTAGTGTGTATAGACACAATGAAATATTACTCTTAAGCAATAACTATTCTTCTACAGTTGTAAATATATTGCTTAAAGCATTTGCAATATGACTTATACAATATTGGACCACATATTTTGCTAACAATTCTTATTCTGAAACATTTATCTTTAACCAAGTTTTTATCTTTTTAAAATATTTATTTGTTTATTCCATTTTGTTGCCCTTGTTGTTTTTATTGTTGTTGTTATTATTGTTGTTGATGTTGTTATTGCTGGATAGAACAGAGAGAAATGGAGAGAGGAGGGGAAGACAAAGATGGGGAGAGAAAGATAGATACCTGCAGACTGGCTTCACTGACTGTGAAGTGACTCCCCTGCAGGTGGGGAGCCAGGGGCTTGAACAGGGATCCTTGTGCCGGTCCTTGCGCTTTGCACCACCTGCGCTTAACCCACTGCGCTACCGCTTGACTCCCTCAAGTTTTTATCTTAATAGAAGAAAAACATTTAACTCCAAATGGCACAACAAGTAATTTGTTTTGTAGCAGGAACAGGGAATATTATACATATATGATTTAATTTATCTTCTTTTTAATTAAGTAAGTCTTTTCTTTGGCTTTGGCAATTCTAGTTATTTTTTGGATTCCACATAACCTCCTATAACTTTTGTTATATTCTCTTAAAGACATTTAGTGAGAACTTGATGGGGGTTTCATTACATTTGTATCTGGTTCTGGATAGAATAGTCATTTTGATGGTGTTATTTCAGTCCATGAACAAGATATTCTCTTCCATTTCTTTGCATCTCTTTATTTTTATTTTTATCTTTATTTATTGGGTAAAGATAATCAGAAATCAAGAAGGTACAGGGGAAATTTGAAAGAGAAAGAAAGATATCTGCAGCACTGTTTCACTTGCAAAGCTTTTCCCCTGCAGGTGGAAACAGGGTTCAAACCCGGGTCCTTGTGCCTTGTAACATGTATGCTTAAACAGATGTGTCACTACCCAGCCCCAGTATCTCTATTTCCTTGAAGATTAACTCATAATATTCAGTATACTAGTGTTTAACTTTCTTTATTAGGTTTATTCTTAGGTATCTGATTATGTTTACTACTATAGTAAATGGAATCATATTCTATACTTCTTCTGACTCTGTGTTTAAATATAAGAATGCCACTATTTTTTGAAGCATTATGGCTATGATTAAACTGCTTATTCCATGGTTTTTATTCAAAGCTTAAAAATTATAGGTAAAATAAGGAAAATATACTATTGCATAAACTTCATATAACTCCAATGACTATCTTCCCATTCCCATTAAAATCCAGATGGTACACAGTGTAGTGAAATCTGAATTTTGATTTATGTATTTAATTGATGTTATGGTTTTTAGATAACTATTAAAATGCAATAAATATAAAAACTTTGGAATTAAATTTGAATTTCTATTTTTATTATCTTTATTTATTTATTTACTTATTGAGCAAAGACAGAAACTGAGAGGAAGGGGAGTTAGAGAGGGAAAGAGATATAGAAACACCTGCAGCACTGTTTCACCACTCCTGAAACACCACCATCCCCTCAGGTGCTGACCAGGAGCTTGAACCCAGGTCATTGCACATTGTAACATGGGCAATTAGCGAAGTGTGCCATCATCAAGCACCTTAAAGCAGAATTTTTCTACCAAGTTAAAATATAAATTGGTATACTTGTTAGTACCAACAACACTTGTTCACGTGTGATATTTTCTGTAGTGGAAATAATGGCACCTAAGTCATTTGCCTACATATGTAAGTATAAGGAAAAAAAATTTTTTTAAGTAAAAGTGGGTAGAGGGGGCTGGATGATGAAGCATCCAGTAGATCAGGAATGTTAAGTGACACATGCTCAAGCTGGGTCCCCACCTGCAGGGGGGATGCTTCACAAGTGGTGAAAGAGTTCTGTATATGTCTCCCTTTCTTGCCCTCTACCTCCCACTTCTCTCTCAATTTCTCTGTCTCTACTCAATAATATAATATTTATTAAAAATAAAATAAAAGTGATACAACAGTCAATGGATGTATGCAGTCAGTAATATTTTTAAATTTAATATGCACTAGTCAAAATTAGCTGCATTCATTAGATTTTAAAACAAAACTATAGAGACATCACTGTAACACATCACTTTTTTTCATTCTGAAAATCTGTTTTATGTAACCACATTGTGAATAAATAGCGCAGCCAGAGAACTATGGATGTCAAATGAACTCTCATTCATTTAACACATGTACAGCACACTTTCCTCACCAACTTTTCAACCACTGCTGGGGTTCAATTCCAGGTCATGAAATGAGTTATCTGGGTTTTCTCTAAAATGCTTAGAGACAGTTATTTTTCTTATAGGTATTACTTCTTTGATAAAAGATGTATTTGGTTTAAATAATAGGAAAAGGTTAAGAATAAAAATTATAAGGAGAAGCTTTCTTCTTTGAAACTAAAGTGTGTAAGGAAAATGTGAAGAAAAGCTGCATGAAGAAAAGTGTCAAATCCAAAGATGTTAATTTAGTCTTTTTAATAAATTAAGTCACATTTTAGCATAGTGTACCAGGTCAAATCTTCTGGAAAACTTTTTTCAAATACAAATGATCCGTTACATTTCATCCCTATATTTTACTATATAGAGACATAATATTCTCATTCTGAATATATGTTCACATCAGTAAGCTTTAAATAAATTAGATCCAAACTAGTATACTTTACTAGTAGAAAATCCAGTAGCTTGAATGGTAAGATACCATGCCCGGAATATGATTGTTTTATCATTTACATACCTGGGCTTGAACCCTGTCTCCACTGTACTTAGGGAACTTTATTGCTTTGGTATAATTTCTGTCTCTTTGTCTCTCTCTCTCTCTCTCTCTTTTATTTGGGATTAATGGGTTACGGGTGAGTTGTTGACACAGGTACAATTTCTTATCTCCTGACGATAAAGTCTGGAGCAGTAAAGCCATGGCAACTGCAAGAACAACAAAATTAATTAATTATACTAATTAATTAATTATAAAAAGAGAAACAGGTAAATCTTCACATACTTAATAGGTAACACTTGTTTGAAAATATTTATCTCCCCCTGAGGAATATCCAGTATTTTCTCTGCTTTCTTTTATTTTTTATATTTATATAATTTTTTAAATAAAATGAAAACATTTACAAGACCATAGGATAAGATGGGTACATTTCCAAACACACTGTTGACTAATCATGAACCTTCAGGCTGGGATATTGCAGATGAAGTACCATAGCTGAGGGCTCCTAGAAACATACCGAGAATGGATTTCCGAGCTTTCTTCCACCATAACAACCCTAATCTCATCTGCTCTGTTCCTACTTTTTGTTCCTGATCATTAACCATTTTGTCCCACTTTATGTCCTGCTACCTTCTAGACATCACGTTGCAGATGCTACTACCATGAATCCACCCTGACTTCTCTGAGCAGACAACCTCACTGGTGTGTCCTGAAACCCCACCTCTTCACAGCCCTACCTCACTAAGGAAAGACAGAAACAGGGTTGGGGTATGGATTGACCTGCCAACACCTAATTCCAGCAGAAAAGTAACTACAGAAGCCAGAACTCCTACTTTCTACACCCCCAAACCAATTTTGATCCATACTCCCAGTGGGGGAGAAGTGATGGGAGGAAGAGGGTAAGAGGGCTCTGAACTCCAGCTCCATCAGGTCCCAGAGAGAGGGAATAAAAAGAAGAGAGGTATTTGGACATAGTATATGAAAAAATTTAAGAGCGTTTCTCACATGGTTTGCTTCTGTACAATTAGTAAGATTTTAGGTAGTGTCAGAAAATGCTCTCAGGACCTTGCATGGATTATGCCACTGAATAGTCTACCAGAACCCATTTGTTTTTCATTTTTCATTTAGAGAGGGAGAGGTATGATTAGATAGTAAACAGATATAAATATGTATAGATAGACAGATAGATAAATAAACAGACAGACAAATAGATGATAGATTTATTACAGGGAAAGGAGAGACTCTTCATCATTACTCCAATGTCTTAGGAGTTCACTTTCCTTTCCCTATGCCATTTATGCTGTTTCTATGTGCTACCAGAGTTCACAGCCTGAGCCCATATTTGGTAGTGCGCACCCTCTAATTGATGTGCTATTTTTTTGCACACCCAAGAAACGTGGTAACAAAGAAAATGAGTGGTGGATTGCAAGAACTAACCTGGATAGTGTGCTTGCTTTGTCATGGGCACAACCCAGGATCAAGCCAGACCTCTACCACACTGAAAGAAGCTTCAGTGCTATAGTGTCTTTCTGTTTATCTATCTTTGTTCTACTTTTATATCTGAAAAAAGTCGAGCCATGAAACCTCAGAGATGAAAATAGTAATAACAAAGAAAAAGTTATTTAGTGTTTAAAAATGATTGATCTACTTAGGTTACTGACTATTCTTAGTTTGCTTCCATAAAAATTTTAATTTATTCATTTATAATCTGTGAATAGTAACTTATTTGTACCTTCATCCTACCTAACGCTGACAATTTCATCAATATCCTCAATGTTCATCATATCGTTAATTATAAGATTAAGTATTATATAGTATTTATGTAAAGATGAAGTAAAAGATGTAAGTATTCACTCAAATATTTTCTGTTCATGTCAACTTAATTTATGTTTTGAAAGAGAGAATCAATTAACTCACTTTGAAGAAAAAGCATTTTGTTTTTAAATGGAGTTAGATGTTCTTGATATATAATTAGAAAAGGTATCCACAAGAGTAACAAATACTAGGTGGTGGCAGAATTATTCAAGTAGTGTTTGTGTGTATTAGAGTATTAAATGTCACTTGATTGTAAATAAAGTACAAATTTCAAATTAAATAATATTGACATGTATTTAAATTGTTATTTGGCTTATTATAGCCACAAAATAGTGAACGTTTTTCTTGTTTTTTCATTTGACAGATTTTATTGTCTACATAAAATTACATCCTGATCCTAATAAAATAAAGTTGGACCTATTATAATAACAGAACATTTAACTACTTTATATAAAAATGCTTTATATCAAATGTGTTTGTTACAATGCATTTAAAATTTTATATTATTGCAGAAAGTAGCTCCCAAACATGAGGAAAGTATATAAATACCATTGATTGTTTACTCCACCAATCTGAGCTAGGGCCTATATACACATTCCTATTTAGCACAGGAACCTATGTGACCTCTGAGTCCCTGTCATTTGTCAATACCAGGCCACCTCCTCATCTGGCACTCTAGTCAAGGAATCCTTGGGCTCCTACTATTTTTTTTCTTTAAGCAAAAATAAATAAATAAAATAAAATTTTATGTTAATGTTCATCTTTTGTTTGGTTATGGAAAAAAACACCTACTAAGTTAAAGATACATTCAACACGTTCAAATAATTTGTGAAACACACACACACACACACACACACACTTATTGAAACAGGATTACAAATTTTGGGATAAAGATTTTTAAAAATGCATGGTCCAGGAGGTGGAACAGTGCTATAGCTTTGGACTCTCAAGCATGAGGTCCTGAGTTTTATCCCTGGCAGCACATGTGCCAGAGTGATGTCTGGTTCTTTCTCTCTTTGTCATAAATAAATAAAGTCTTTTAAAAATGCAAGAAATATGGAGAAAGTCTATATAAATTCTTTGGTGCAGTTTTCTGAATCACTCTTTGTAAATGTAAAAATATATTAAATTTATGCTCTAAGGCATTAGGATATAAGATATGGAGATGGGCAAATGCCACTAAATGGCACAAAGCATAGTAAGGTCAAGTATATCCTATAGATCCTAACCATTGGGTTTTTATAGAAAAACAACCCCCTAACTAAATTGGTTATAATAGTGATTAACTATTGCTATTTTAAATGCTTGCGAAGACTACAAAGAACCTTTTCCATTCTCTTTAAGATCTTCGTTTCTCTTAGTCCTGGAGCCTCTAGGACTATGCTCATATCACTTGATGTTTCTTCTCTCTGGTTCTTTCCTCTGGTTTCTACCAGTGCTGCCATGCCATGTCAATTAGTAGTACTCATGCTGCTACTAATTTGTTACTATGATTTGTCACCAGACACAAGCCTGAGATGTTAACCCCCTAACTTCTCTAATATGGTGAGATATTTACCAACACATGGGACCACATAGTTCCATTTTAGATAGCACATTATAGACAGGGGCCTAAGGTACTGGGTATAGGTGTAATTGTAAGCAAGGGGCAATTATATAACTCAAAGTAAAAGTGCTTAAAAGAGCCTCCATGATTAGACTTAGACCTAATAAGCTTGTAATTCTAGTAGAAGTGCTTAAAGAAGGCATCACAAATTCTCTAATTGATCACACTTAGACCAAATAAACTTCGCAATCTAGTAGAAAGACCTAAAGAAGATAGACTCATAAACCCAATATTATTTGAATGCAACAAATAACATTCATGCTTTAACAACTGGCAGAAGATCTAAGCTCCTCAGCTAAAGAAGGGACTGCAAAAGCTGGGTAAGAGCAAGAAAGTGGCTCACTTAATAATGGCCTTTTTTGGTCAATACCAGAACACCCCATCATCTGATGCTCTAGTTAGAGAATCTTAGATTCCCACATAGATATTATGGACCTAGACCTCTAACAGACCGCCAATGCCTATGTCCAGCAGAGAAGCAATTATAGAAGCCAGATATCCCACCTCATGCACTCTAAAAAGAATTTTGGTTTATACTCCTGGTATGGGAGAAATGATAAAGGAAGATGACCAGAGGGCTTTGAACTTCAATTACATCAGAACCTAGAGAGAGAAGAGGAAAAAGGGAGGGACATTTGGAAGTAGTAATAGGTATGCCACATGGAAAGGAAGAGACAATGTGGAGGGGCATATATATAAATATAGACAGTTGTAGAATTAATAGTTAACCCATATCTGCAACCTTAGGAAAGATGCTGTAGCTTCCAACGAAAAAAATGCAGATACACAACTCTGGTGGTGGGAATGGTGTAGAATTATACCTTTGTTATCTTATAATTTCATAGATCATATTGTTACTAATAAAATTGAAAACAAAACAAATATGTCCATAGAACTTCAAAGGGAAGGATGAGAATTTATTATCTTATATTCTGTAAAAAATGTTTAATATCCCCACCTGCACGGGAGTCGCTTCACAGGCGGTGAAGCAGGTCTGCAGGTGTCTATCTTTCTCTCCCCCCTCTGTCTTCCCCTCCTCTCTCCGTTTCTCTCTATCCTATCCAACAACAACGACAATAATAACTACAACAATAAAACAACAAGGGCAACAAAAGGGAATAAATAAATAAAATAAAATTTTTTAAAAAAATTTTTAATATTTTCTTAATATTTTTACTCTGTAGGAATGCTACACATAAATGTAAACTTTTCCCAAATTTTAGTATCAAAATAAAAATGTATTTGGAGAATTAAAAAAAGAGGCATTTAGTTCAGTATATTAAGTGAGTTATTTAAATTATGCTAACCTTTAAAATGGAATTAAAATGTTTTTTTCAAAATACAAAGGTTTTATCTATAAAAAGTACTCTTACTATAATTTACATTTTCTTTTCATAAGAAAAAACTGAAAAAGAACCATTTGGAATTTTTCTAATAGGTGAAATAGAAGGATTTTGACAAGATCCCAGTGAATTAATGTTAACTATGTGTAGAAGCAAAAGTAGCTAGCAAGGAGAGATTAATATTCTGAAAATATAAGAAAATATCATAGGGAAGGGAAAGGTCAAGGTTTAAATGCATAACATCTGACTGTTGGTCAAACACTACTCTGTGGTTTATATCTGAGTTTATATCAATAGCTGAGATGTGACACTCTGTGTTTGCCTCTAAACATAATGATAATAATAATTAAGTTATGTTCATATATTTAAAGTGAAAAGTGTGGGAGAGGTTTTTAAAATTTTTTTGTTATTATTACTGGGACATGGAATAGTCTCTACTGACAAGATTTTGGGAAAGATGACATCTTGGATGAGGTCATCCTATAGAATATTGCTTTTAGTCTGTTTTTTACCTCTGAAAATTAATCAGCGACTGAATTAATAATCAATGAATTTTAAGAGACTGAATTTGTAATATATAATCACTGTCTACTAAAGATGTAAGAATAAAAAGTCTACAATGGTTTTTTTGAATTAGGAAAATAATGCTTGCTATTAGAATGTTAAGAGACTGAACCACTGAATGGTCAGAGTAAGTTTTCTGACATAGCATCATGACTTCTGAACCCATGCTTCCACAGTCAGCATTTTCGGTCTGCAGCAAGTTGCCGTGTCACATGTCACACAGCCAATTTATTATAAATTGATCCATTATTTTCCTTCTTCACATACTGAGGTTATAGTATCATTGTAAAGATTAAAATAAATGGATTTAAAATAAGACAATACCAATGAAAATAACTACTCATAAGAATTAACTATTCATCATCTGGGGCCCTAGTCAGGAAACCCTGCCATTTCCACACAGTTATGATGGGCTTAGACCTTTAACAGATCCCTCTCTACATCATTACTGGTCACTTCCAACAGGAACAACATCATAGACAATTTTGTGGGCCTCTACAGGAAATTGCCTTCAATGTAGAATGACAGTAGTAGAAATTGTCCCACTCTCTAAAAGGAGGCTGAGTCAACATACTATGCCACTGGTTGAAGACTGGCCCTGAGACGAGTGCAGCTGAGAATATTCTTAATTATAAGCATAGCATGTGAGCTCAGACCATCGGGATGCAGAGGTTACACAGGCTCCTGTGCTAAATATGAATAGACATAGGCCCTGGGTCAGATCAATGCCTTTTACAATTAATGGTATTTATATACTTTCCCCATATCTGAGAGCTACTCTCTGCCCTGATCCAGCTTTCTGGTCCTATTCCCAACTGACACAATCCTCCCAGACAATAGTTTTAGCCCACCTGCACTTTAGCTGTCTGGCCCAGACAAAAATTAGTCACAGGCCCATCTGAATATAGCTAAACTAGACTTCCTAGTTTCTTCCACCACGAAGATCCCAAATATCATCTGCTATACTTTTGCCTCTAGGTTCCTGATTATTAAACAGGTTGTTCTGCTTTATATATATATATCTTTTTTGAGTTCATATTTTCTTATTGCATTCTTTTTTAAAATTTTTTATTTAAGAAAGGATTAATGAACAAAACCATAAGGTAGGAGGGGTACAACTCCACACAATTCCCACCACCCAATCTCCATAACCCACCCCCTCCCATGATAGCTTTCCCATTCTCTATCCCTCTGGGAGCATGGACCCAGGGTCATTGAGGGTTGCAGAAGGTAGAAGGTCTGGCTTTTGTAATTGCTTCACCGCTGAACATGGGCGTTGACTGGTCGGTCCATACTCCCAGTCTGTCTCTCTCTTTCCCTAGTAGGGTGTGTCTCTGGGGAAGCTGAGCTCCAGGACACATTGGTGGGGTCTTCAATCCAGGGAAGCCTAGCCAGCATCCTGGTGGCATCTGGAACCTGGTGATTGAAAAGAGAGTTAACATATGAAGCCAAACAATTTGTTGAGCAATCATGGATCCCAAGCTTGGAATAGTGGAGAGGAAGTGTTAGGGAGGTACTCACTGCAAACTCTAGTGTACTTCTGCTTTCAGGTATATATTTTGCAGTAGTTTATGGATATGTGTGCACATAAGCTCTCTCTCACAGAAACTGGTGTATATCTAGGTTATGGGACTTTGTTAGAAAGTGAACTACCTGAGATGAAATTAGAGCGTACTATAAAAGGAAAGGTCTCACCGAGTAATGAAGCTGAAGGGTTGTCATTCCACACGTGAAGTCTCTGGACACAGTCTGAGGTGAAGCATGTTGAGGTGGCAATCATTGCATTGGTTAGGTTGTGATCGGAGGATGCAATATTATTTGGTATGGATTGGGAGACGCATAAGGGAAAGTGGGCCCTATCCAAGGGTTCCAGGACTGGGGGAAGTAGGGGCTCTATAGTGGAGATGTGAGGTTCCTGCTATCTTAGGGTTCAAAAAGACAATCGATAGTTAATGTTATCATCACATTATTTGGTAATTAGGTTAACTTTGAAAAGTCCTTCTGTTAGGGTTTGCTGTATAGTATCCAGTATATTGTATATAGCTGTGCTATTGGATGCTTCTAATCTACTTGGTCTAGGCTTTTGAGAAAGTCTGCGTATCTGCTTTATATTTTATTGCTTTTTAGCCACCAAGTTGCAGATGCTACCTTAACCCCAACTTGACTTCCCTGGACAGAAGATCTCACCATGTCCTGGTACTCCACCTCTCCAAATCCCTGCCAAACTAGGGAAAGGTAAAGATAAGCTGGGGTATAGATCAGCCTGTTAATGCTTATGTCCAGTGGAGAAGCAATTACAGACACCAGACCTTCTGTACCCCATGAAGATCTTTGGTCCATACTCCTAGAGGGATAAAGAATAGGGAAGCTTCCAATGGAGGGGACATGATATAGATCTCTGATGGTGGGAATTGTACCCCTCTTATACCACAAGCCTGTATATCATTATTAAATCACTAATAAAAATGAATTTAATATTTTGGGCCCCTTTATCAAAGATTATATGTTCATAGGTGTGGGGGGTTTAGTTCTAGGATTTAAATTCAGTTCCATTGGTCATTGTGACTATTTTTGTTCCAGTACCTGGATGTTTAGATGAGGATGGCTTTATAATATAATTTGAGATCTGGGAGTATGATCCCTCCAAATCTGTTCCTTTTACTCAAGATTGTTTTGGCAATTCTAGGTGTTTTCTGGTTCCAGATAAATGATTTCAGTTTTTGTTCTATTCTCTTAAAGTAGCTTAGTGGAGCTTTGATGGGTATCATGTTAAATTTGTATATGGCTCTGGGGAGGATATTCATTTTGATGATATTAATTCTCCCAATCCATGAGCATGGGATGACTTCCATCCTGTGAGGGGTCTCCTTGTTTGTGTGATAGAAGATCCATAAATTAGGACAAAATATATACCTGAAAGCAAAAGTACACAATAGTCTACAGTGAATCAGTATGAAGTTCATAATGAAATAGTGTCTATTTAGACTTAGATACCCTCCTAACCTATTTCCTACTATACTTCAGTCACTCACTCCCAAGCTATCCTTATAAAAGCAAGGACTGGAAAGCTGAATAAGGGCAAGAGACTGGCATACTTTAACAATGGCTCTTTAGTCACTATCAGGTCACCTCATCAGCTAGGGCCCTAGTCAGGGAGTCCTGAGATTCCCAAACAGACATGATGGGCCTAGACCTCGAATAAATACCTCTCACCATTGTTACCAGTTATCTCTATCAGGAACAACGAAACAGACCCCTTTGTGGGCCCCCATTGGACCTTGCCCTCAACTTGGATCAACAATGGTAGAGAATGTTCCATCCTCTGAAAAGAGGCTGGACGACATACTCTATGCTACACTGCTGGGAAATTGTGCAGATGCAGTCACATCTGCCATGTTGTTCTCTCAGGCTACTGCTAGTTCCCACGAGAGTTGGGATATTCTAGGAGTGCCTGTTTCGCCATGTTGTGCCCTCAGGGAATTGTCTATTTCCCAGCGATATTTGGAGTGCTTTGGTCACTCCTCCCCCCTCCCATTATCACGAGAGTTATTATCCTATCCTGGAGTGCTATGGTTACTCCTCCCCCTTCCCATTCTCGCGAAAGCTGCTCCTATAAAAGCCCTTCTTCTTCCACACCTCACTCTCTTGCCAGCGCTTCACTTCAGTGTTCAAACGCAGGAAAGGTTACTGCGTAAGGCGGCCATTTTCGCTACCTCCATGTGGCCCAACCTGTTTCTCTAGCACCCAACTCTGAGGTGCCAGTGCAAATAAAGATTTGTGTTCCCTCTTCGCTCCGGACCTCCTCTCTCTCTTCTTCGCGGCCTGCACAACAACATCTGTTGCCTGACGAGTCCCGCACTCACTCCCGGCCTGAGGTCCAGAAAAGCTGCCCAGACACAGGTAAGTGGCAGCCACCTGACTCTGTGGCCCTGCGTTTCCCCTCACCATGGGATTTTTTTCGTATTATGAGGAGGTGTCCCAGACATTAACTCCTTCTCTCCTGGGACAGGTTTTTGCTCTCAGAGACACTTTAATTTTCGCTACACCATGGGTTCTCATAGCTATAATCGCTACTTACAAGATATGTACAACGTGGTCTGCCATGAGGATAAGCGACCTTGAGGCTGAGATACGAGAGTTAAAGCATATGTGCTTAAGACTTAGACGCCCTAAGCGATCAGCAGCTAGTCCCAAAACTTCTGTCCCCACAGACACATACATGTGTTCGGACTCTCCTCCTTTGACCCTGCCTGCAGCTGCCGTGGTTTCGGCTTCCCCTGAGGCTTCCGGTTCTCTAACCCCGCCTCCTGCTGATACCTCACCATTAAGAGACCCTGAGGTTTCCACTTCTTTGACCCCGCCCCCTGCTGATACCTCATCATTAAGAGACCTTGTGGCAGAGATACAGCAGTTAAAGGATATGTTTTCAGGGTTTAGAGACCTTAAATATTTTGCAGTCTGCCCCAAGAGCTCCATCCCCATAGATACGTGCTCAGTTTCCCCTGTAGCCACTATGGCAGCTTCCAGTTCTGTAACTCTTTCCCCCACGTCATCAGACCAAGTCCACACCTTCCTGGTAAATGTGGCCCCCAATAGACAGAACCCTCAGGTGTGGCACCCATACTCATCCAAAGAGCTCAGAGAAATCAGACAAGCCGTGAAGGAGGATGGTCTTCACACACCATGGACCAAGTCCATTTTAAGGAGTTTCTACCAGCATCGAAATACACCACAGGACTGGAAAGACCTGGTTTGTGCTGCATTGCCAGACCCCCTCTATCTACAATGGAAGGCATGCTTCCACGACAAATGCTCTAGACAATCGCAGGAAAGTAGTAACAAACAGATGACATGGAATTTTGATGCATTGTTTGGAGTAGGAGAGTTTGAAACTGGAACTCAACAGGCAGAAGCCAAGTTTCCAACCGGTTATTTTGAACAGGTACGCATCTGCGCAACACAAGCATAGGAAAGGTTAACCCCAACTACAGTAGAGACCTCAGTCCCTATTAACTCTCTTTGCCAAAACACTGATGAATCCTTAGCAATCTTCATCTCAAGGGTGAGGCAAACCTTAGAGAGAAAGGTTTATAATCCTGAAATCCTCTCTTTCCTCCTGCGTTCTATTGTCTGGGATGGCATGATACCACAATTTCGTCAGGCATGCCTTAGTCTTAAACACCTACACCCAGATAATTGGATTTTAGCGACACAGGAAGTTACATCCGGCAATTATGGGGCACCCGCTACGACACAGGTTTATGCAGTTACCCCACGTAATCAAAACGGGGACTGCATTCAGTGCGGTCGCCAAGGGCACTGGCGTAACCAATGTCCAGATAAGCTGCAACCACGCCTTCAGTCAGGGCAACCCCACCTCCAGTCAAGGCAACACCGCCTCCAATCAGGACAACCCCGCCTTCAGTCAGGGAGCCAGAAGCCACGTATGATGTGTCCCAGATGCCGTAGAGGGTTTACTGGAAGAGAGATTGTTGGCCCAAATTTCATAAAGATGGCAGGCCCCTGAATGGTACAAATTCAGGGCCTGAGATTTTGTGGACCATTCCTGTTTTAGAACGAGGTCACCCTACTATGACAGTAAGGACTGGCAATATTCCTTTTAAATTTTTTATTAACACAGGAGCAGAAAAGACCATTTTAAGGCAAGCAGAGGTTCCCCCAAATTGGGAACTCCTCCCAGACCCCATACACACAGGGTTGGAGGGGTACCCCAATCCTTTCTCACATGAGATTCGCTCATGTGGGAAGACCCGGAAGGTTCTACCGGACACTTCTGCCCTTTGGTAGCTGATATTAGCACCAACCTACTGGGCAGAGATCTTCTGGAATGTCTTGATGTTAGGATATCCACAGATGCCTCTGCAAAGTGTAACACCCACTCCTGCGAGACCAGATCTAATCAGCACCCCCAATACTAACTGCAACTGTTCGTAGCCAAACTCCCCACTTAGGCTGGCTTTCTAATGAGCCTTTATGGGTGGAACAGTGGCCTTTTCCTAGGGATAAGCTAGAAATTTTAAAAGAGCTCATCCGAGAGCAGTTGTCCTTGGGACACATTCATCATTCTCGAAGCCCATGGAATAATCCTGTCTTTGTGATTAAAAAGCACTCAGGAAAATGGCTCCTCCTCCAAGATCTCTGTGTGGTTAATAAAACCATGGAGGTCTGGGGCTCCCTCCAAAGGGGTTTGCCTCCTGCTTCTGCAATTCCCACAGGAATTCCAGAATATATCATATTGTATATCATAGCTATTGATATACAAGATTGTTTTTTCTCTATCCCCCTGCATCCGCAAGATTGTAAACATTTTGCCTTCTCTGTTCCTTCTATTAATAATGCCAGCCCTGCCAATAGATTTGAATGGGTGGTGCTGCCCCAAGGCATGGCCAATAGTCCTACAATTTGTCAAGAGTCTGTTATATCTGCCCTTTTCCCATATATCCATAAGGGCTTTAATGTTTTTCATTACATGGATGACGTTTTAATATGGGGAAAATCAGATACAGATCTCTGTGCCCTACGTGATTTTCTCATTCCTGCATTAAAGAAAAGCAGCCTTAATGTGGCTGCTGAGAAGATACAGCTAATTCCTCCAATATCTTTTTTAGGTTCAGAGATTTCTCTAATGCAAATTCGTCCCTTAAAACCTAGTGTTACTTTTCCTTCTAACCTCACTCTTGCTCCTTTACAAAGTTTTCTTGGAAATTTAAATTGTCTTAGGCAGTATCTTTATCTGCCTACAAGCTGCCTCCAACCACTGTTTGACCTGTTAAAAGGAAACAAACAGCCCTCCTCAAAATGTAGGTTAACTCCCGAGGCCTCCTCGGCACTGGAAAGGGTTAACCAGGCCCTCCAGGACATGCACCTTGTTCGATTCTCCCCCTCCTCTCTGGTAAATCTTCTAATCTTTAACTCCACCCCCTCAGTAGTAGGGGCATTGTGGCAGAACTATGGGGTTCTCGAGTGGCTTCACATGCCAGTAGGCGGAGGTCCAAGACTCCTCACTGTGATAGACGCATTAGCATTTATGGTACACCAAGGAAGAAATAGGTCTGTGCAGGTCTTAGTGAAAGAACCGGATTTAATTATTCTGCCCTTTTCTCTCACAGATACAGAGTGGCTCATATGCCATCATTCCCGCTTTGACATAGGCTTCGTGGGGTTTCCAGGACAAATAGATAACCATTTTCCTTCTAATAAATTGATAGCTTCTTTACCTCTTTTGCCTCTACTAGCACCTCAACTTTTCTCTCAAGATCCCATTCCTTCTGCTCCTACAGTCTTCACTGATGGTGGAAAAAAGGGAGCTGCTGCCCTTATATATTACCTGGACAAACAACCCCTAAACCTCTCTTTACTGAGCTTCCTGAGAATTCCCCTCAGTACAAAGAACTTTATGCTGTTTTCCTTGCATTAAAAGCTGTACCAGAATCCTTCAACCTTTTTTGTGACAGTGTGTATACTGTTAACTTACTTCCATGGCTTGCTCATTCCTATGTGAAAATTGATGACAACCCACTTTCCCCTCTCTTGAATCAAATCGCCTCTATGCTCTCTTCTCGAACCCAACCACTATATATTCAGCACCTTCGTTCCCACAGCCCTCTTCCTGGTTCCCTGTACAAAGGGAATGCTGCAGCTGACCACCTTGCCTCCACAGGAGCTCTCTTAATCTCTGTCTCTGATCCTGCTGATTTCCATTCTCTAACCCATGTTAATCTTAAAGGCCTTTGAGCTCGATTTCCTGATGTTCCTTTACCACAGTTAAAACATATCCTAGCTACATGCTCTTCTTGTGCAAGTCTCATAAAAACACCTGCTATTCAGACTCTTGGTGTTAACCCCCGAGGCTTAAGAGCTAGTGTATTTGGCAAATTGATGTCACCCACATACCAAATTTTGGCAAACAAAAATATGTGTTTGTCTCAATTGATATCTTTTCTAAATTTATGTGGGCAACAGCTCAGACAGGAGAAAGCTCTAAAAAGCTTATAAGCCATATGCTCTCCTGTTTTGCTGTGATGGGCTTACATCTTCAACGAAAACTGACAATGGACCTGCGTTTACCAGCAAACAATTTAAAGATTTTTGTTCCTTCTGGAACATTACTCATACCACAGGAATTCCCTATAATCCACAGGGACAAGGCATTGTCGAGAGGGCCCATCAAACCCTTAAGGCTCAATTAAATAAAGATAAAGGAGGAATGTACCCCCCAATATCCAGCTAGCAAAAGCCTTAACTACGTTAAATCTCTTTAATATTTACAATAACTCGGACTTACCTCCTATTATTCTTCACTGGCAAACACCATCTACTCTCCCATCTATTAAGATCAAATGGAAAGACCCACTTGATAAAATTTGGAAAGGGCCTGACCCTCTATTGACTGTGGGAAGAGGTTTTGCATGCATTTTCCCACATCATTACTCTAAACCTGTCTGGGTTCCTTACTGCCATGTCCGACAAATACCCTCATGATGGCACTGTTATCCCTGAAGAACAAGAAATACAAGAGGACTAGCCACAGGATACATCCCAGGATCCATAATATGACATGGCAGAACCTACAAAAGTTGGCTCACAGAGTCCTCTCTCCTACCCATCACCTGAATGTCTTATGTTATGACTGGCCAGTTGTGCTTTTTTAGTGAGTGTGTTGAATGAGCAAAATTTTTTGCATGACCCATCTGCACAGAGTACTCTATAAGGTAATTTTATATTTTATATAAAAATTCTGGATGCAGCCAAAATTTCTGGAGCTGTCCAGAAAAATTCCAAAAACTTTTTTCTCTCTCTTTTGATTTTATATATGTTTTGGTATATAGGTAAGTGTTTAGTCTTAAAGTGTGTGAGTAATGACAGATATAATTTTTTTAATGATATATTTTTATAACAAAAGTTTTTTTCCTTCCTGTGTGTTATAACTAAATATTTATATGTATGTTTCAAGTTTGGTAAAACATTAACTTAACGGTTAAAAGTGTAACCCTGAAGCTATATCACTACCAGGAAAGGTAAAGTTAATTTGCTTAAGTTATTAACTATTTAAAGTAAAGTCTAAATAGTTAACGTGACAATATATTCGCAAAACTAAAATGCAAATTCTGTATACAGGACGTTTTTGGAGGGCCCCCAAAAGTGCCCTATAAACTATCTCGTGGAAATTAATCCACAACAGATCTGGCATCAATCTGGCACTACAAATGTTAAAACCATTGTCACTAACATACGTTAACTCTCTAAGTAACCTGAGTTTGTTTATACTCCTAAGTAAAAATGGTTAAAAATCAATATATATGTTTTAACTATAATTGGTCCAAAGATCCTGCTGTAGAGACTGCTATAGTAGATCACATTAGATGACCTTTTAACAAAATCATAAAGATATTCAAACCAATTATAATCATCGAGGTATCAATTATAGTAAACCTCTAACTTGTTACAAGTTTTATTTTTCTTCACAAGTAAGTGATTACAGCTATCAAGCTTTCATATGAAGAATCATCTGTTCATATAGTAAGGTATTAAACTATAAAAAGTTCCTCCATACACAACCTATGTAAATTAACAACATTCACATATTCTTGTAAACTTAACTGGGGTATCTTGTCTTGCCACCATAAGCCATGTCTTTGTCAGCCAACAATTTAAAGATGTTTCCCTTTATAATATCATCCATGCCACGGACATCCTTTACTACACCCAAAGACAAATGGCTGTTCCCCTAGACATCACATCCACTGACTGCTTCCCTTAGACTTGAGATATAATCCCACCTCTTCATACCAATGGATACATTCCCCCTTCCTTTCCTGTCTACCCTTAGTTGTGGGACCCTAGCTTGTTTTATTTCTTCTGCTCACAATAGGTCCTATATTTTTTTTAAAAAAAAACATTTTAATTTATTGAGAAAGAGAGGATGAGAGAGAAAGAACCAGATATCTTTCTGGTACACATGCTGCCATGGATTGAACTTGAGACCTCACTCTTGGGAGTCTAACGCCTTATCTACTGCGACACCTCCCAGACCATGGTCCTATAATTTTTAATAAGCTCATGGCCTTTTTGAAACAACAGATTGATGCTGTAAAGATGCAAGCTATACAAACTCACTATCATAGGCTGGACATGGCAGAATATTGAGTTGCTGTGGAGGATTTGCCCCCGTCCATCAGAACGTCCCCCATGTAGAGGACTGACTAGCCAATGACGGGTAAAAGGGAAACTAGTGCTATCCAATCAACCTAAGACAGGGCACCTGGTACTACTGGGCAAAAGTGACCAGGTGTTCCAATGACAGGTAAGACGGAAGGCTGATCCCCAACCTAAGACAGGCACAGTCTGCCCTGCCACAAAACAAAGTCCGCCAAACATCAAAACATGATATAAGAAAGGGGGACATGTGGGGAGCCACATGTACCCTCAAGGTTGCTATTGGCATGGCCATAGAGTTTATGTTAAAAGATAGTTCCTGGGAATTGGGCGGTGGCATAGTGGGTTTAGCGCAGGTGGCGCTAAGTGCAAGAACTGGCTTGAGGATCCCAGTTTGAGCCCCCAGCTCCTCACCTGCAGGGGAATCGCTTCACAGGCGGTGAAGCAGGTCTGCATGTGTCTCTTTCTCTCCTCTTCTCTGTCTTCCTCTCCTCTCTCCGTTTCTCTCTGTTCTATCCAACAACCTCAATATCAGTAACAGCAACAATATAATTACAGCAATAAAACAACTAGGGCAACAAAAGGAAAAATACCAAAAAAAAAAAAAAAGATCCCGCTTCCCTACACCTTAGAGTCCTTGTTAAAAGATAAGTTCTTTTTCCCATGAATCACCCAGGACCTTCCAGATAACAGCTGACTACCATGACAAATAATATAAAATAATAATAATAAATGAATAGGAAAGATACATCCCCCAATACTCAGTTGGCTAAGGCACCAAACCTCTTTTTCTATAAAGCATTCAAATCAGATGCCCTGCTAACCATGAGAAGCAAATTGTTTGTGTTTCTTCCATAGGAATCATGGAAAAAACCATCTGGACCCCTGCACACCTTGACATCATGACTACAGTGGCACAACCCCCCCCAAGCCCTAGATGTCACCTGATGCGATCTGAAGAACCTGATTCACAGACTCCAAGGACAGAACTTTTTTACTGCCTGTCTGCCTTTCCTGCTTCTGCTTTGACCTGCCAAGTTCTGGTGGTTCCAGCTCACTCTCTACAGAAAAACAGAATTCCAGAGGCTGACCTTCCTCATGCAGCATTTCATCCCCTGCCATTTCTCCCCCTAGTCGCCTACTTTGGACTGAGACTTCTATCAGACTTCCTGGTATACCCTTTGGACACTTTAGCCAATTTTACAGCATCTTCCTTCCCTTCACGTTGCTGGTTTTTCATAGACTGACCCTGAGTAGTTCATAGACTTTACACACTGTTGCCCTGGGCATTAGATAAAACGAAAGGGGGAGATGCTGGGAAATTGTGCAGATGCATTCACATCTGCCATGTTGCCCCCTCAGGCTACTGCTTGTTCCCACGAGAGTTGGGACATTCTCTGAGTGCCTGTTCCGCCATGTTGTGCCCTCAGGGCATTGTCTATTTCCCCGTGATATTTGGAGTGCTTGGTCACTCCTCCCCTCTCCCATTATCACGAGAGTTATTATCCTATCCTGGAGTGCTATGGTTACTCCTCCCCCTTCCCATTATCGCGAAAGCTGCTCCTATAAAAGCCCTTCTTCTTCAGCACCTCACTCTCTTGCCAGAGCTTCACTTCAGTGTTCAGACGCAGGAAAGGTTACTGCATGAGGCGTCCATTTTTGCTACCTCCATGTGGCCCAACCTGTTTCTCTAGCACCCAACTCTGAGGTGTCAGCGCAAATAAAGATTTGTGTTCCCTCTTCCCTCCATACCTCCTCTCTCTCTTCTTTGCGGCCCGCACAACAACACTACACCTGAGGAAGATGGGTCCTGATATTGAGGCAGCTTGGAATGCTCCTACTGATGACCACAGAATGTGTGCTCCAATTCACAGGGATGCAGATCTTAGGCTCCTAAGGTTAGGCTCCTAAGCTGAATATGGGCCCCAGATCATATCAAATTGATGGGGTTTACAGTCAAGAATATTTATACACCTTTCCCATATTTGGGAGCTACTCTCTTCTCTGATCCAACTTTCTGGTCCTTTTTCCAGCCATGACATGCTCTCCCTAGACAATAACTTGGATTCACCTGCGTATCAGATTTCAGGCTCAGGGGAAAAACAAACAAACAGACAAACAAACAAACTAGTATAGCCACAGTCTCTTTTAAACATAACTAAAATATGCCTACTAGCTATCTATAGAACGGAGATCAACCCCCAACTCTTCATCTGCACTATTCCAGCCTTTAGGTTCATGACTAGTCAACAATTTGTTTGGCTTTATATGTTAACTCTCTTTTCTTCCACCAGGTTCCAGATGCTAGCATGATGCCAACCAAACGTCCCTGGATGGAAAACTCCACCAATGTGTCCTGGAGCTCTGATTCCCCAGAACCCCACTGCACTAGAGACAGAGAGAGGCAGGCTGAGAGCATGGATCTACCTGTCAAAGACCATGTTCAGTGGGGAAATAATTATAGAAACTAGACTTGCCACTTTCTGCATCCCACAATGACCTTGGTTCTATACTCCCAGGGTGTTAAGGAATAGGAAAGCTGTCAATGGAGGGGATGGGATAAGGAATTCTGGTGGTGGGAATTATGTGGAGTTGTACCCCTCTTATCCTATGGTTTTGTCAGTGTTTCCTTTTTATAAACAAATTAAAAAATGAATTAACTCTCCTCTATGAACTCTTGAATTCCTATCAGGTTTCCATAATTCAGTATTTTAATTCACTTTAGCATATTATCTTTCTTCAGCAACAAGGACATATTATGATTCTTTTTGAAATAGGCACTTTGAGAGGAACAGATGTTTTTTTTTTCTTTATTGTAAATTTTTTTTCATTATGAAAGAAAGAAGATAGAACTGGAGAAAGAAGAGAGAAATATTACCCATAGCACTGGCAGGAGTGATTTTGAATGATGAACCTCTGGACCTCAAGTTTCACATCCTGTGTTCTACCTCTGGTGTATATCCCAGTCACCACCAATAATCTGTTTTAAATTTAGGGAGCTATGATTTATATCATTTTCTATATTTTGGAAGTGTTTTTGTAAACTTCTTTAAAAGTAAATGTGCAGACCAAATCAACAATCAAAGAATCAGTAACTCTCATCTTCTCATCTTTCTCTGTCAAATGGACTATATAGTCTAGTGGACCATACCTCCACATTGTGTGGAGCTTATATTGACCCCTTCTGATAATCTCAGTCCAAACAGAAAGGTTATACTGATTTTTTGTGTTTTTTTTTTTTTTTTTTTTTTTGGTCTCTTTCATTATTTTGTTTCTTTTCTTCTTTCTTTCTTTCTTTTTTTTTGTTTTGGCCGCCAGGGTTATTGTTGGGGCTAGGTGCCTGCACTACCAATCCACTGCTTCTAGAGGCCATTTTCCCCCCATTTTGTTGACCTTGTTGTTACCCTTGTAGTTGTCATTATTATTGTTGTTGGATAGGACAGAGAGAAACTGAAAGAGGAGGAAAAACAGAAATGGGGAGAGAAAGACACCTGCAGACCTTCTTCACCGCCTGTGAAACGACCTCCCCCCCTTCAGGTTGGGAGTCAGGGGCTCAAACCGGGATCCGTAAGCCGGTCCTTGCGCTTCAAGTCATGTGCTCTTAACTCTTGGCACTACCACCTGACCCTCATTATTTAATTTCTTTATATTCAATATATTAATGAAATCACATAGTATTTGTCTTTCTTTTTCTGATTTTTTTTTCTGAGAGTAATATTCTCCAATTCTATCCACTTTATCACAAATGACACGATTGCATCTTTTCTTGTAACTGAGTAGAACAGAAGAAACCTTTCTTGTTATGAACCTCTTAGCAATATACAGTATAATGTAGATAGGGGAAATGAGATAGGCAATATGGTGAAAATATACAGGTTAGAATTCACGTAGTTAGCTAGGGAGATAGCACAGTGGTTATGGAAAAACAATTTCACACTAAGTTACCAGGTTCAATCCCCAGCACCACCATAGAGCTGAGCAGTGCTCTAGTAAAATCAATCAATCAAGACAAACTTTATATAGATGATAGATTTAAACTATAAATTTGTGACTTACTTCTAATGTTTATCATTAAAGCAGCTTATTTAATTAATCATTAGTTTATACTACTTTTGACAACAATTTGAATAATGTGTAAAAAGGTTAAATAATTGAGAGAATATAGAAAACTGTCATTTTTATTTAATATATTTTGGAATAACATATAACTTAAATGTGCTACTCTTGTTCTTTCTCTGTTTCTTTTTTTATTTTTTAAGCTTTTTAAATATTTATTTATTCCCTTTTTTGTTGCCCTTGTTGTTTTATTGTTTTAGTTATTATTGATGTCATTGTTGTTAGATAGGACAGAGAGAAATGGAAAGAGGAGGAGAAGACAGAGAGGAGGAGAGAAAGCCAGATACCTGCCCCTGCTTCACTGCCTGTGAAGCAATCCCCTACAGGTGGAGCTTGGGGCTCAAACCAGGATCCTGAAGCCGGTCCTTGCGCTTTGCGCCACCTGTGCTTAACCTGCTGCTCTACCGCCTGACTCCCCTCTTTTTCTTTTTCTTATTGACACCAGGCTTATTAGTGGGGCTAAGTGCAAGCACTATAAATTCACTGCTCAGAGTAACCACTTCTTTTTCCTTCCTCTCCCTTCCCCTCCCCCTCTCCCTCCTCCTCCGCTTCTCTTTTGATAGGACATAAAGAAATTGTGAGGTTAGGGAAAGATAGACCTGCTTCACAGCACCCCCTGCAGATAGGGAGCAACTGGGTCCCTGCTAATGGAAATATGTGAGTTTAATCTGGTAATGTGTGTGGCACCACCCAACCCTGAGTATTCTTTTTCTTTATGTATCATGTTTGGAGGGTTTTCTTTATAAGAGTTAATAAAATGTTAAGAATATATACTAATAACTGCACAATTTCTCATCAGGCAACTTTTTTGAGAAACTTAAGTGGTTTAGTTGGCCATAAAATTTGACCAGTTTTGCAAATTCCCATGAAAGCCCCTTAAATTCTATCTAAAGACCTTTCTCTTCTTTAAGAATTTTGTCTCTATAAACAGCCAGGTCCCATTGCCAAACACTATGAAAACTGTTGAATTTTGTTTATTCAAAGATAATAAATTAACTTGTCAGCAGTTCATAGCAATGTACAAAGACACAAGATTCTTGAGTCACAGATGAAATACTCCCAGCAAAGTAACATCAAATTGTCAATATAGTGGAGTTAACTCTTTGTGCCTCAATTTCCATAGGACCATGTAATCTAACCAGATTATACCTGCTGAGTATTCGAATAGGGGAAAAATTGAGGGTTACCAAGAGTTTCCTTTACTCTCAACCCCAAACAGCAAACATTGTGGTGTGCAACTCCCCTACCAACTTTTCCTTTTTTTTGTCTGAAGAAGTCAGATAAATAAAAAGTAACTTTATGATCTTCTAAACCTTCTTTGTAATCTCACCATTCATAGAAATTTTTCTTTGTTAACACAAGCTGTGCACTCTTTGATACAGTCCACAAAAACATTTGAGGACTCTCCAAATTCATAGTAGACTTCTACTTTTGTACACACTACACAAATATACCCAAATCAATAAAATTATGTCTATGGGGCAAATGTGGAGAATAAAGGTAACATTTTTATCGGTAGCTAGGAAATAAACCACTAAGCCCAAAAAATTGTGTTTCATATATATATTAAATACACATATATATGAAATATATATCTATATATAAAGTATATAGATACAGATATAAGAACATATATATCTATATATATGAACCACAATTTGGGGGGCTTAGTGGTTTAAGATATATATATATATATATCAAGCTTATCTACCTTGTAGCCCAGCCAGCATTTCAAAGGAGTGGGGAGGAGTATGTAGAGAATTGGGAGATAGTACCCTTGTCTTTTCTAAGATCCTCTTTGTTTTAACTCTCATAAGGGAGGATGGAGACTTATACTTGAAAGAAGATTAAATTGTCAGTATTTAAATTGAGTTGAACACTTAAAATTACTAGTTGAAAACTATATTTAGGACTTGAAGTAGCCTTTATAATCTAAGAGTAAAAAAGTAAACTAATGGGAGACACATATGCCAACTTAAGTCTACTTACATTACAATGTAATTAAGACTATTTTAATTACCTTAAATTATGTTAGCCATTCTCTCTCTCTCTCTCTTTCTCTCTCTCTTCCTCTGGAGAAGGTTAATGTGAATGGTTTTGATAATTATCTAGAAGGAGATTAATTTCCAACATCCACAAATCTATCATTTATAAAAGGTGAAGTGTGAGGTCAAAATTATAAAATTGGGTTATATCAACCCAAATCACAATCTCTTACTGACTTAAAAACATAACCAACTATAATTATGACAAATGACTTTTTTTTTCCCCCTAGAGCCTTGCTCAGCTCTGGCTTATGGTGGTTCTGGGATTTGAATCTTGGACTTTAGGACCTCAGGCATGAAAGTCATTTACCTAACCATTGTACTATCTCCCAAACATAATGATAGGGTCTTAAAGTTTATATAATTTAATTATTTTGATAGGCAAATTGAAGCTTAATAAAACGTGTTTACTACTGGAGAAACAGGCATACAATTAGTAGAAAGCTTGTCTAGAATAAATAATTCTGGAAACACCCTAAAAACAAGAACATTGGGGCCCAAGCCAGATGGGGGGCTCACCTGGTCAAGGGGCTCACCTGGTCAAGCGCACACATCACCATGAGAGAAACTGAATTTTTGTTCCCAGTTCCCACCCACAGGGAAGAAGCTTTCATGAGCAGTGAAATAGTCTTGTAAGTATCCACAGTTTTCTCTGCTTAGCTCTCCCTCCTCTTTCTCTGCCTTTCATTTCTATGAAAAAGAGAGAGAGAAAGGAAAAAGAAAAGGTATGATAAAGAGAGAAAAGAAAAGGAGAGGAGAGGAAAGTGGGAGAGAAATAAGGGGGGAGGAGGGGTGAGGAAAGGAGGAGAAGAGAGGAGAAGTTGCTTTTAGGAATAATGGAGTGATAAAGGCATGGCGTTCCAGTAATAACCCTGGTAGCAGAATAAGCAAACAAAAATAAAAGCCAGGAATTATTCTACCAAGTCTAGTTTTACATTTTTATACAACTCATATCAAGTATTCCCAGTTTATTCATGTAACAACAAAATAAATACACAGAAAAGCCAAGCAAAATAAGCAGTATAGCTTTGAAATGATCTATTGTCAAATAATATAAAATGGAGAATTGCTTTTAATTAATATCTTTATCTGGAAAGAATTCATAACAGTCCATTCTTACTCTTTCTTTCTTTTTTTTTTTTTTCAAAAGTGTCTTTCAAAATAATTAAACTTTGGTCATATTAAAAGTTACTTCACAATTTCTTGTTAATATGGTGATGTACCAGAAAACCTTATCAGAGCTGACAGTAACAAATGTCAGACGAACTGAAATGAGAAATTCTTGAGATTTACTTATTTTATTTTTGTTGCTATTGCTGAATATTTACGCTTCTGGGGCACTTTTTCCAGATAGAGAGACAGAAATAGATATCATAACACAGAGGCTTCTGCCAGGGCTGTGGGTTTATATTCTGCGACAAATTTTCAATGAAAGTATAAGGGGGAGGACTACAAAAACAATTAAAACAAGGTCAGTAAAACAGCTTATTTGAACTGTATACCTTCTATGCCACTTGTGTCACCCAGGTTCCAACTGACACCCATTGTAGTTTTTGGATAGTAACAAGCAATAATAATTCCTATAAACTGAAAACAACCTTCCTATGTGTTGACTGAACAGAATTTTTTTTAAATTTATTGTTCTGAATTTTTAAAAATATTGTAATGTAGTGCTTTTGTGAAGGAGAGAGAGATAAATGAATAGGGAATAGAAGTCCAAAACACCATGGCTCTGTCATTTATGAAAAGTTGGAGATGTGGGGCCAGGCAGTGGTGCACTGGGTCAATTGTACGTAGTATGTAAAGTTGGAGATGCAAACCAGGCTAAGTACAAGGCCACCACTGAGTCATCTCCCCAACCCTGAATATTTATATCCAACACGACATTATTTGTTTTGTAATGACATTGCTCCTATAGATAAGAGCTCTGTCAAGCATATTTTCTTATAGTCTTAAGAGCCAAAATGTTAAGTTAAAACTAGAAATGTTTTTGGAAAGAAACTGTTCATTGTTGGGGCAGAGCGATGGCGCACCCAGTTAAGCACACATAGTATTTAAGCGCAAAGACTCACACAAGGAATCTGAGTTCAGCCCCAGCACCCCCACCTGCAGGGAGGACACTTCACAAGAGGTGAAGCAGGTTTGCAGGTGTTTCTTTTTCACTTTCGCTGTCTCCCCCTCCTCTTTCAATTTCTTTCTGTCCAATCCAATTAAAAAGTGGAATAAGTGGCCACCAGGAGCAGTGGATTCATTGTGCCTGCACCTAGCCCAAGTAGCCCAAGTGATACCCTGGAGGGAAAAAAAAGAAAAAAAAAAACAGTGTTGCTGTTGCAAGTAGGCTCTTCTTGCATTTCAGTGCAATAAAGGTCAATTATAATAAACTGCCTGGGAGCTGGGCGGTGGCACAGTGAGTTAAGAGCTTGTGGCCTGAATCGCAAGGACTTAGTGGTGGAAGGATCCCCGTTTGAGTCCCAGGCTCCCCACCTGCCCAGAGCTTCAACAGGCTCTGAAGCAGGTCTGCAGATGTCTATCTTTCTCTTCCCCTATGTCTTCCCCTCTTCTCTCGATTTCTGTCATATCCAACAACAGCAACAGCAGCAATAACAACAATAATAACAACAACAATAAACAAGGACAACAAAAAAAGGGGGAAAATAGACTCCAGGAGCAGGGGATTCCTGGTGCAGGCACTGAGTCCCAGCGATAATCCTGGAGGAAATAAATAAATAAATAAATAAATAAATAAATAAAATAAATAAAATAAACTGCTTGTTAGTTCCTTTTCTCTCCCTCACACACTGTTCTGAAAATGTCAGAAAGAAGGAAGATCGGTATGCTGAAGCTGTTAGGAGTTTGTAGTGCTACAGGAACATATACACTACAGTGTTATTGCACAAAAATATACACTTAAAATTTTGTACAGTACTCTTGAATCATTCATAAAGAAAAATAATGAAAAATGTACTGTTATTTGTGGTAACACTTTCAAACTATGTACCTAAGCAGTCAGTCACTCATGAACTGTAAAAGCCTCATAAAGGGAGGTTTAATATGTGCTTTGTTTTCAAGGGGAACACAGCAATATTTAGTCTCCGCCAGACACTGAGTACACCATTAGCTATTTCAACTTTACATTAAGGTTTATAACACCATAAATTGTTAACCTCACTTTTCTGAGGTTACATGATAAAAACACAAATATCATATGAGAATCAGTTTGAAAAAGGACATCAGTGTGTGAGTGCTTAATTTAACTAAAGGACCTGTAGGAACAAATGGTTGTATACATCCTATTGGTAAGTTATTGTAGGGAATAAGAAAAATCAAAATATATTTTTTTGTTCTTTAGATATATGAATTTTTTTCCAAAATCTACTAAGTTGTTAGCACATAAATGTTTATTATTTCCTGGAATTATAATTGTCTGGTATTTTTCTTGGCCCAGAACATACAACAAACTGATAAGATACTAAGAGTGTTATAAATCCAAAAGTAATTGTGAACTTCCAAAACTTTGGGATAATTTTTAATGGGATGTCTTGCCTTCTTTGACTTTGTAAAACTGGAAGCACAAAATGACATTTTAAATATTATATACTCATCTAAATCTTATCACTTTTTAATTCAATGTATATTTATTTTTGAAAGCTAGGGTTTTATTATTTTAACAAAATGCGAGCTTGAAGAATCTCCAGTAAATTGATACAGAATGAATTTGATTCATTTAAGACATATACGTAAAATATAAAATCAGAAACATTTAATTTCTTCCTTGTTTATCTCTAAAAGCTAGAAGTCAGTATGAAAAAAAGCAGTGAAATGTGATGCAGTTGAACTGACATCTTAGAAAGTACTACTCACAGCTAACTTTGAGACAAACTTTAAAAGATTACAACTTGATTCTGACAAATATTCTGTTCCCCAGTGGATCTCCTGACCTTTTCAGAGTAGACTTGTGGTCTAAGTTTTAGCACCTTGGGAGTTTAATTTTCATGTTATATATGCCACTCTGCTTGTTGCCTGGGGGCAAATCAATCACTTCTTTAAAAAAGGGATGTTGACAGTGTAAACAAATGAGCAAATGTGAATGGATAAGAAGAAGTTCAGTAAGAAAAGTTCTCCTGGCTCTGTTTTACTTCCCCTATGGATTTTAGCATATTTTCACATGCCAATAATAAGATGAAGTAGCCATTCATCTTCCTAAATATGCTGAAGATCAGTTTTGTTAATTAGACTACACTTCCGTGACTCCAGTTACAAAACAACTTCTATTTTAAATTATAGATTGCTTCTTCTTTTAAAAAAATTTTTTTTATTACCTTTACTTATTTATTGGATAGAGACAGCCAGAAATTGAGAGGGAAGGGGTGGATAGAAAGGAAGAGAGGCAGAGAGACACCTGCAGCCCTGCTTCACCACTTGCAAAGCTTTCCCCCTGCAGGTGGGGACCAAGGACTTGAACCTGGGTCCTTGCACATTGTAACATGTGTGCTCAACCAGATGTGCCACCACCAGGCCCCCAAATTGCTTCTTTGTACTGCAATTTTTTATGCCTATCTACAAATATAGTAAAATATATATGTACAATCAATATGAATTTCTTGAGAATTTGTATTAAAGATTTGGATGGGGAAAAGAAAGTGGGAAGTAGAATGTTCTATCCTTACCTTCTTATTCTTACCCTTACCTCATCTAATGAAACAATATATGGTTTATTACAACTTTCTGGTGGATGGGAGTGATAATTTTTTGATAAATCAACTTCAATGAGAATATAAAGATGGGGGTATACAATTATTATATAAATGTGGCTGTTTTCCTTTGAGGAATAATCCTGCATATTTTTACTTAGAGTTGAAATGGTGTCAGACAGACACTGGAGAGATGGATTAGATAGAAACATAAAAATATGTTATTCCTGATAGAGATGACCAGTAACAATGGAGAGAGTGATTAATTTGAAGTCCAGGCCCATCTTGTCTGTTTGGAAATCTCAGGACTCTGCAACTAAGGCCCCAGCTGATGGGGAGGCCTGGTAGTGACTAAAGAAACTCTGCCAGTCTCTTGTCTTTATTCAGCTTTTGTAGTCCTTACTTTGATAAGGTTAGCTTTGGAGTGAGGGAGGGAAGTCTAATAGGAGGTAGGTGAGGAGGGTATCTAAGTCTAAGTAGACACTATTTCATTATGAGCTTTATGGTGTCTTTAGGTCTTTCTACTTGCTTGCTGCATATACTGACTCACTGCAGACTATTGTGTACTTTTCCTTTCATGTATATATTTTGCCCTAATTTATGGGTACATGTGAATATATGTGCTATCTCATGGGACCTGGTCTATATCTAGATTTTGACCTTATCTATATCTAGACTTTGGGACTTTGTTAGGAAGTGAACCACCTGAAATGGAATTAGAGAATCCTATGAAAGGAAAGGTCTAACCTGAGTAATGAGGCTGAAGGGTTGACATTCCACACATGATGTCTCTAGACACAGTCTGAAGTGAAGCTTGCTGAGGTGGTACTCCTTGCATTGATTAGGTTGAGATCAGCAAATGCAGTATCATTTGGTATGAATTGAGAGAAGCATGCAGGAAAGTGTGCCATACCAGGACAGGGGGAAATATAGGCTCTATAGAGAAAGTGGGAAGTTCCTTCTGTTTTAGGGTTTAAGAAGGCAACAGTTATTGCTATAATCAAATTATTTGGCAATTAGGTTAACTTTGAAAAATCCCTTTGTTAGGATTTGCTGTATTATACACAACATATCACTATAATTTATGTCTTTTGACAATATTTGTATATAGCTGTGTTTTATAGAGTAATGCCTCTGCTTGGGCCCTATAGGACCTTGCCCTCAACATGGATCAACAATGGAAGAGAATGTCCCATCCTCCAAAGGGAGGCTGGACAACTAACTCTATCTTCCATCTGAGGAAGATGGGCCCTGAAATTAGGGCAGCTTGGAATGTTCCTACTCATGACCACAGAATGTGAGCTCAGATCTACAGGGATGCCGAGGTCACATAGGCTCCTAAACTAAATATGGGCCCCAGATCAGATCAAATTGATGGGGTTTACAGTCAACAACATTTATACACCTTTCTCATATTTGTGAGATACTCTCTTCTCTGATCCAGCTTTCTAGCCCTTTTTCTAGCCATGACATCAATTCCCCAGACAATAACTTGGGTCCACCTGCATATCAGATGTCAGGATCATAAAAAAAGAAAGAAAACTAATATTGTCATAGGCCCTTTGGAATATAACTAAAATAGGCCTACTAACTATCTACAAAATGGAGACCCTTAAACCTTCATTTGCACTATCTAGCCTTTAGATTCATAATTAGTCAACAATTTGTTTGGGTTTCTATGTTAACTCTTCTTTCAGCCACCATGTTCCAGATGCTACTGTGATGCCAACTGGACTTTCCTGGGCAGACAACCCCACAACCCCACCAATGTATCCTGGAGCTCCACTTCCCCAGAGCCCCATCCCACCAGGGAAAGAAAGAGACAGGCTGGGTTTATGGACTGATCTGTGAATATCTGTTTTCAGTGGGGAAGCAATTACAGAAATCAGACCTTCCTCCTTCCCGACCCCATAACACCCCTTGGTCCATACTCCTAGAGGGATAAAGAATAGGAACACTATCACGGGAGGGAATGGGATGCAGATTTATGGTGGTGGGAATTGTGTGGAATTGTGCCCCTCTTATTCTGTATTTTTTGTCAGTTTTTCTTTTTTATAAATAAATAAAAATATAAAAATGTTCAAACTTCAATGATGTCATAACTATGATGTTGCTAAGGTATGTAATATTTGTGTTTGAATGGTTTAAGCTGTTATCCAGAAACAGCTTAGTCTATATGACTATGGGAATTCTCTCTATTGTTATTCTCCTATAAAGTAAACCTAATTAAATATGTTTTATAAAGACCATAGCATTTAAAGTATGCATAAGGTTATAAAGCAGAATTCAGTGGTATGCAGCCTTGAGAAGAGATTTAAACTGATGATGACTTGAACATCATAGATGCAGAGAAAATAGTTATATTCTAAGGGTTTATATATAGGTTAATTCAGATAAAATATGCATATTTTCAATATAATATTTCTTTACATTTCTTTATTGTTTTTTTTTAAATCTGAGCGCTGCTCAGCTCTAGCTTATGGTGGTGTGGGGGATTAAACCAAGGACTTTGGAACCTTAGGCCTGAGAGTCTCTTTGTATATATAGCCATTATGCTATCCTGGCTCATCTTTATATTTCCTATGTTTTTATTTCCTAGTTATATAAGTTTGCTCAGAGTCCAATAAACTGCTATGCCACAAAACCTGTGATTATTAAACTGAAACTACTAGTAGTATTTGCTTATCAGTGTTTTTAACAACTGAACAATATACCACTGATAAGTATAACATATAGTTCCAATGGGGAAAAAGCATAAGTTTGCTTTTATTATATTCTATTACTGCTTCTGCAACTTTCTTCTAAATGCCTCAGCCAGTTCACAGTATGTAGTGATCTTTCCTTTTGTACTTCACAAAATGCATATACGAAAAAAATGGTTATTGAATAGAGTTAAGGATTAAATTTGGCATTGTTTAAGTTTCTAAAATCTTCAAAAGAATGTTAACAAGATAAATTGTGCTTTAATAAAATGCCTATGGTCCATATGTGTTTTCTAAAATGAGTTGAAGGTGTCACTGAAACTGGTCCCCTATGTGAAAACAGAAGATATCAACAAGAACAAAGTAAGAAAAGGGTACTCAATGTGTTTATAAAGGTGGCCAGAATAATTTAGGAGTCATTCTCTACCCACTGGGAGATTTCATACACTCATCACTTTCTTTCAGTCTGACATACGGGCAGTTCCTTCTAATACTCTTATTCTTGGCTCCCTTGGATGATTGCTTTGCCAGAAATAAGGCCACAACTCAGCATTGCCAGAGGGGCCCTACTTCCCATGTGCTCATAAATAAGAAGGCCTCCAGACCTGTTTATGATACACGTCATGTCTGAGGTGAGTTAGAGATTTCCCTGGGATTGCACACACCAAAAGGCTAAGACCATAGTAGTAATAAGCAATTGTTTTAAGTTGAGGAAAGCTATGATTTACTTTTAATAATGTCAGATGGTAAGGTAGATTACAATGTTTGAAAATAAAGTTGAGTGAAAAATAAAAATGAAGAATACATTTTGAAAACCATCTTTTTAATCAGTGAGACTACCCTAAAACACAAAAGTTTCATAATTGAAAAATATTCAGTTCCTAATTTTAGATACTTTTATTTTTTTTATTATTAAAATTTTTATCCAATGAATTTTATCAAGATTAATGAATAGCAGTCAATGCCTTGCCTGGATTTTATCCAGTTTTCTTATAAGCAGTAAGACTGAGAAATGCATCCTCAGAATTTTTATGGTATTTTAACAGCATTGTGTCAGACAATCATTGACATAGCTGTCCACATTTCAAAATCAATTTCACTCAATGGAAGTTATGAAATTTCCTATTAGCATTTATCCTGAAATTTTAAGACTGAAGAGAACTTCCACAGATCAAAGCTCTGAAATAGTATTTGAGATAAAACAATTGTGATGCCTTTGGGCACTGGAGACATATTCCTGAGATCAGGCTTTCAAATCTCATCAGCTAGAAATAAAATGAACAATGCTGTGGAAAAGCTTAAGTCATATTTGTATACCTGAAATTCATAAACATTGATCAGAAATATTGGTGACATACTAGTTTCAAAATCTCGAAATGTTGCTAAGATAAAGATAAAAAGTTATTGTCTTGAAATGACTTCACATTGAATTGCTTATGTGGATGGAAAGCATACAATTGTGTTTGAAGAGTCTAGAGATGTTAATGCAATAATATAAGACAAGCTCTGATATTAAATATAAATTTAATTATATTGTATTGTAGAGGGATATAATCGTATTCACATATGGATAAAAAGCACATAAAATCCCTGATCACTAGCTTATATTTAAAGAATATTTATTGAATTTAACTAAATTGAGTCACAGCACTTTGCTATGGGGCAAGAGATTACTAGGGTAGAAATCTAAGGCAGTTACTCTTAAATGATAATATATGAGTCCTCCAAATAGGTTACTAAAATCCAGCTTTCTCTGCATACCACAAACATGCAGAAAGGTGAGTATATATACATGTTCATGTGTATGTTTATTATTACTGTTAAAATAACAATAGAAAAAATAAGAGGAAAAATATATGACAACGAAGTACCTACATATTGAGAAAATAAGTAGGTTAGGCCTCAGAAGTAGCCAAAATGAAAGTATTTTAGTATCCAATGTATTTAGATTCAAATGAAGGGCATTGGTAAGGATAAAGAAGAGGAAAGTGTTACAGAGTCTCCATACTGGGCCAGGAAGTGACGCACCTGGTTGAGTGTACATGTTACAGTGCTCAAGGACCCGGATTCAAGCCCCGGGGGCCCACCAGCAGGGGGAAAACTACACAAGCGGTGAAGCAGGTCTATAGGTATCTCTCTGTCTGTCTCCCTCTCTATCTCCCCCTTCCTTCTCTATTTCTGGCTGTCTCTATCCAATAATAAAGATTTAAAAAAAATAGCGAGAGGTTATATAATACTGGTAAAACTTTGAGGTACTCCAAACACTTAAAAAAACATAATAAAAATAAAGTCTCCATATAATAAGCCCTGGGTTGTGTTTTTTTCTTGACATTTCTCCCTAATCAAAGATTTATCTATTGCCTTTTATTAATGATTTACTTCATTTTATTTCATTTTTTAAATGAGAGATGCAGAGAGAAAGATACACAGAGGGAGTAAAAATAAAAGAAAGATTAGAGCACTGCTCAGCTCTGGCTTGTTGTAATGACAGGAACTTGGAGCTGTGGGCATGACATTTTTTTTTTTTTATATAGCCATTATGTTATCTCTCCTACCTAATCTATCTATTTCTTCATTTACTTGTAGTATGGTCTAATGTATGCATAATTTCATTGCTCTGAGCCCTTTCTTAATTCAAAAATACACAGAGTGGGTACTAGAGCTACCAAAGCACTGCCATAGTAGTACCCAAGTGGTTTCAAGGCTTGAAGTTGGACTTTACACAATGCAGGACACTCACTCTACTAAATACCCCCCACTCTCATCCACACTCACAAAATATTATAAAATATCTCTGTGTTATAAAATGACTGAGAAAATAATTTCCATTATAATTCTTTCTTAGAAGACTTCCCTCTCAGCTGCTATGTGGAATCAACCCCTGTGAGTCATTTAAGAGAAAAGTAAAATAGAAAATTAATAGATAAAGTTAGTAGTGTCTCAACATATCCTCATTTCCACAATATTCTGTAGGACATGCACATGTCACATGCATGCATTTTTTTGTCTCCCGGTTATTGCTGGGGCTCAATGCCTGCACTATGAATTCACTGCTTGCTCCTATAGACACTTTTTTTTTTTGGATAGAATGGAGAGAAATTGAGAGAGTAGGGGAAGACTGAAAGGGAGAAAGATAAATACCTGCAGACCTGCTTCACTGCTTGTGAAGCGACCTCCTACAGGTGGGGAGGAGGAGGGCTGCAATCTGGATCCTTGAGCAGGTCCTTGTGTTTCATACTATAAGAAAAGTACAACTGATCATAGGCTAAGGTTACTTTGCAAAAGTTAAACTTAACATGTTTTGTTGTTGTTTTGGCTGTTTTCAAGTTTTGAAGACTATTTAGAATGAACTGTTTCTTCCTTTCTTTGACATAATTTGAACCCTGTGAGGATTTGTACTTTATTCTGAGATTTTAGGAATTCTAAGTCCAGAATTTACCAAATATAACATATTAGTCCTATGGACTGTCACTTGTTCCAAACTAGTTCTTGAGAGGAAGTGAGCAGCTAAAGTAACTCATTACAGAGAATGACTAAATACTGACTTTAAGTTCAATATATCGTATAAAATAATATTAGGTCCAGTCTCATACAGTAAATCTTTCATTCATCAGCATACATATATCTTGGTGCACTTGGTTGCATTTGATTGGTAAAAAACACTATAGTACATTTAGTATCCAATGATGTCTTTTTATTTTATTAACCATTCTCAATTGGAAAAGATAATCATATCCCCACGTGGTGCCAGTTAAATCTATATATTACAGTTAACTACACTATAGATTTTATTTTAGCTGCCTTATCAGATCTCAATCTCTCCTGATAACACCTGTAGTTGTGAAGAGGACTAATCCTAAACTATATATCCAAGTGAAACTAATGGAAAACTATGCAGTTGCAGAAAGGGGCATTTTGGTGTAACGTTCTTGTTAAATCCATCAAAAAAAAAATAATGTATTTAGGGGATTCCGGAAGATGGTGGAATGAGAAGCTGCTAGTGGCTTGAGCTCTGGCCACATCTACTGGATATGGTAGGATATTTTTGCCTTTAGTAGGCCAGTCAATAAGGGGTCCTAGCGGTAGCACCAAGGAGGTGACTATCACTCAGTTTGGGTTAGAAAATAGAGTAAAAAGAAAGGGAAAAGATTTTCTTTTAAAATATTATTCCCGAAGCACACCTTCCCCCCATAACCAGTCCCTGGGGACCAGAGATGTGCTCCTAGCAGGCTCCCCTGCTGAGCTTCTTTCTTTCCCAAGATTCCTGTCCCACCAGGGGGTGTCATTCATTCTAATTCTATTCCCTTTGAAACCTTGGCCGGTTTTCTTTCTGAGTAGCCAATCAGCTGCCTCTGCTCAGGGGGCCTGAGGCAATCTGGAGCCATCCAAGCTGAAGACAGGGCAGGTTTTTTACTCTGTTCTATTTTATTATCAATACAAGATAAACGTGTACCCCTTTCTCCCTCTCCTTCAGGTTGACCAGGATTAACTCTCAGTGTATTTTCCATTGCTAGGGGACCGAGTGTCTTATTCACTGCTAAAATAACTTGTTTCACTTTTCCTATTGCCCCTACCCATTTTCTCCCTCTCCCCCCCACATAGCAAATTAAGAAATAAATAAATAACTTTTTCCATTGACTTCTCTTTTATTATTGTTCTTTTATTTATCTTTTTCTTTTTTTCTTTCTCTTTCTTTTTTTTTATTCTTGGCATCCTTTCTTCCTTCCTCCTTCAGCTTTCTGAATTCACTGATATATGTTTGGGAATTATTTGGGGGAAGAAATCTGACTCAGAGTGGACTCTCTCTCTGTGTATTTCTTCTCTACTTCCCTTTCTCCTTTAGCTACCCCTAGAATATACAGTGAATAGTATATTTGCATAACTTTCTATTCCTGCTGTTCTTGTCTAGTCCTGAGGTGTTTTGTTTTTGTTTTTGTTTTTTTTTTTCTTTCTTAACAATCAGCTGCTTCTGCTCAGGAGGCTTGAGGCAATCTGGGACAGGTTTTATACCCTGATCTATTTTATTATAAATATTGTATAAAGGTGTATCTCTTTCCCCCCCTCCTTTATGTTGACCAGAATTAACTCTTAGGGTAGCTTTCATAGCTGGGAGACTAGGCATCTTATCTATTGCAAGAGGAACTTGTCTCACTACTCCTACTTCCTCTACAGACTCTCTCCTTCTCCCTCCTCCTAGCTAACTAAAAAATAAAATAAAATAAAAAATAAATCAATCAATTAAAAAACTTTCCTTTCACTGCTCTTTTATTACAGCTCTTTTTCTTATCTTTTATTCATTTCTATCTCTTGTTTCTCTTTTTTAATTTTTTTCTTCCATTTCTTCCTTCCTTCTAATTTGTCTTTTTGAATTCACTGAAATACATTTGTGAATTATATTGGGGAAGAAATCTGACTCAGAGTGGACTCTCTATGTGTGTATCTCAGCTCTACTTCCCTTTATCCTCTTGCTACCCCTAGAATATACAGTGGATATTAGATTTGCATAATTCTCTATTCTTGCTCTCCCTTCTTTACTTTCTATTTATTCTACACTTGGACTTGGTTGCTATTTTTCATGGATTGGATACATTGTTTGGTTAACTGGTAGTGATTAAACTGCTTCAATCCTTAGCTTCAGTTGCTATTGTAATTCCTGAGGTTGGTGATTGCATTTGTCATAAAAGTATTTAGTACAGTGTTGCTTGTACTCAAGACACAACAACTGAGGAACAACAGAGCATAAAAAAAAAGAAACACATAAATAAAAAAAATGGGTAGATCAAAAACAAATAAAACTGCTACTCCAATGAATGAAGACAAGAGCCCAGAAGAAACTACAAATCAGCCAGAAGTAACCATAGATAAGAAAAGTATGCAAGCAATAATAAACTTATTAATCACAGAAATGAAAACAACATTGGAGGAAAGGAATGGCAGTATTAGGGAAACAACAGTTGAGACCCCTAAGGAAAATACTGATTATCTTGAGGCAATTAGAGAACTGAAAGCTGAAATAGCTGAACTGAAGAAAGAAGCTGAGGGAAGGGAAAGCAGACTAACAGAAGCAGAAAAAAGAATTAGTCAGACAGAGGATGAGTTAGAAAAAACAAAGAAAGAGGTGAAAGAGCTTAAAAAGAGATTGAGAGACACTTAAAACAACAAAAGAGACATATGGGATGATCTCAAAAGAAGTAACATTCATATAATTGGCCTGCCATAGAAAGAAAGAGAGGAAGGGGAAGGAAACATTTTAGAGGAAATAATAGAAGAAAACTTCCCAGACCTGAATAACAGAAAGGACATCAAGATTCAAGAGGTCCAGAGAGTTGCAAACAGAATCAACCCAGACCTGAAGACACCAAGACACATCATAGTCACAATGAGAAGAAGTAAAGATAAAGAAAGGATCCTAAAGGCTGCAAGAGAGAAACAAAAAATCACATACAAGGAAAAAAACCCATAAAATCATCTGCAGACTTCTCCACTCAAACTCTAAAAGCCAGAAGGGAGTGGCAAGATATCTATCGAGCCCTGAATGAAAAATGGTTTCAACCAAGGATAATATATCCTGCCAGACTTTCATTCAAACTAAATGGAGGGATCAAAACCTTCTTAGACAAACAACAGTTAAAGGAGGCAACCATCACCAAGCCGGCCCTGAAAGAGGTTTTAAAAGACCTCCTATAAACAAGAACATCACTATAATACTTGCAATATATCAGAGCAAATAAAAATTTGTTGAACAATGGCACTACAGTACATTAAATCCATAATATCAATAAATGTCAATGGCTTAAACTCACCCATAAAAAGGCACAGAATGGGGGGATGGATCAGAAAACATAACCCAACCCTATGCTGCTTGCAAGAATCCAATCTGACACAACAAGATAAACACAGACTTAAAGTGAAAGGATGGAAAACTATAATACAGGCTAACGGACCACAAAAAAGGGCAGGAACAGCCAATCTCATCTCTGACTCAATAGATTTTAAACTAAATAAAGTACTAAAAGATAGGCAATGACATTACATAATTATTAGAGGATCAATCAGCCAAGAAGACTTAACAATTATTAACAACTATGCATCCAATGAGGGACCATTTAAATACACCAAGCACCTACTGAAAGAATTTCAAAAATACATCAATAGTAATACAATAATAGTGGGAGACTTTAATACACCATTCTCACACTTAGACAGATCAACAAAGCAGAGAATCAACAAAGATACAAGAGAATTGAATGAAGAGATTGACAGATTAGACCTTTTGAACATTTTCAGAGTACTTCACCCCCAAAAACTGGAATATACATTATTTTCAATCCACATAAAACATACTCAAGGATAAACCACATGTTAGGCGATAAAGACAGCATCAATAAATTCAAGAGCATTGAAATCATCCCAAGTAACTTCTCAGACAACAGCAGAGTAAAACTAACATTTAAAACAAACAGAAAATTATTAAAAGTCACAGAATTTGGAAACTAAACAACATACTCGTTAAGAACCACTGGGTCAGAGAGTCACTCAAGCAGGAAATTCAAATGTTCCTGGAAACAAATGAAAATGAAGACACAACCTATCAAAATATTTGGGATACAGTGAAAGCAATACTGAGAGGGAAACTTATAGCCATACAATCACATGTTAAACAATAAGAAAAAGCTCAAATTAATGACCTTACTGCACACCTCAAGGACTTAGAGGAAGAGGAACAAAGGAACCCTAAAGCAACTAGGACAGAAATCACTAAAATTAGAGCAGAAATAAACAACATAGAAAATAATAGAACCATACAAAAGATCAATGAAGCCAAATGTTGGTTCTTTGAAAGATTAAACAAAACTGACAAACCCCTAGCCAGACTCACCCAACAAAAAAAAGAGAAGACTCAAATTAATAGAATTGTAATTGATGGAGGAGATATCACAAATGACACCACAGAAATCCAGAGAATCCTGCGAAACTTCTATAAAGAACTATATGCCACCAAGCTAGAGAATCTGGAAGAAATGGAACAATTCCTAGAAACATATGCCCTTCCAAAACTGAACCAAGAAGAACTACAAAACCTAATCATGGACAAAGAAATTGAAACTGTTATTAAGAACCTCCCCAACAACAGAAGTCCTGGACCACATGGCTTCACAAACGAATTCTAAAAAACTTTCAGGATACAGTTAGTGCCCATACGTCTTAAGCTTTTCCATAAGATTGAAGAAACAGGAATACTCCCTTCCACCTTCTATGAAGCCAACATCACCCTGATACCAAAAGCTGATAGGGACAGAACAAAAAAGGAAAACTACAGACCAATATCTCTGATGAACATAGATGCCAATATTAAAGAAGATCTTGGCCAACCGGATACAGCAGCACATCAAAAAAATTGTTCATCATGACCAAGTGAGATTCATCCCAGGAATGCAAGGCTGGTTCAACATCTGTAAGTCAATCAATGTCATTCACCACATCAATAAAAGCAAACCCAAAAATAAACCCACATGATTATCTCAATAGATGCAAAGAAAGCCTTTGACAAAATTAAACACCCATTCATGCTCAAAACTGTACAAAAAATGGGAATAGATAGGAAATTCCTCAAGATAGTGGAGTCTATATATAGCAAACCTACAGCCAACATCATACTCAATGGACAGAAGCTGAAAACATTCCCCCTCAGATCGGGAACTAGACAGGGCTGTCCACTGTCACCGTTACTCTTCAACATAGTATTGGAAGTTATTGTCATAGCAATCAGGCAAGAGAAAGAAATCAAAGGAATACAGATTGGAAGGGAAGAAGTCAAGCTCTCACTATTTGCAGATGATATGATAGTATACATAGAAAAACCTAAAGAATCAAGCAGAAAGCTACTGGAAGTTATTAGGCAATATAGCAAGGTGTCAGGCTACAAAATCATGTACAAAAATCAGTGGCATTTCTTTATGCAAACACTAAATCTGAAGAAGAAGATATCCAGAAATCACTCCCATTTACTGTTTCAACAAAATCAATCAAATACCTAGGAATAAAGCTGACCAAAGAAGTGAAAGACTTGTATACTGAAAACTATGAGTCGCTACTCAAGGAAATAGAAACTGATACCAAGAAATGGAAAGATATCCCATGCTCATCGATTGAAAGAATAAGTATCATCAAAATAAATATTCTCCCCAGAGCCATATACAAATTTAATGCAATACCCATCAAAATTCCACCAAGCTTCCTTAAGAGAATAGAACAAAAACTAAAATCATTTATCTAGAACCCGAAAACACCTAGAATTGCCAAAACCATCTTGAGGAAAAGAAACACAAATGGAGGCATCACACTCCCATATTTCAAACTATATTATAGGGCCATCATCATCAAAACAGCCTGGTACTGGAAAAAAAATAGGCACACAGACCAGTGGAACAGAATATAAAGCCCAGAACTAAATCCCCACACCTGTATACATCTAATCTTTGATAAGGGAGTCCAAAGTATTAAATGGAAGAAGGAGGCTCTCTTCAATAAATGGTGCTGTGAAAAACTGGGTTGTAAAATGCAGAATGAAATTGAACCACTTTATCTCACCAGAAAGAAAAATCAACTCCAAATGGATCAAAGACCTGGATGTTAGACCAGAACCAATCAAATACTTAGAGGAAATCATTGGTAAATCACTTTCCCACCTACACCTCAAGGACATCTTTGATGAAAGAAACCCAATTGCAAGGAAGACTAAAGCAGAAACAAACCAATGGGACTATATCAAATTGAAAAGCTTCTGCATTTCCAAAGAAAATATTAAACAAAGAGACCCCTCACATAATGGGAGAAGATCTTCACATGCCATACATCAGACAAGAAACTAATCACCAAAATATATAAAGAGCTCAGCAAACTTAGCACCAAAAAAGCAAATGACCCTATCCAAAAATGGGCAGAGGATATGAACAAAACATTCACTCCAGAGGAGATCCAAAAGGCTAACGAACATATGAAAAACTGCTCTAGGTCATTGATTGTCAGGGAAATGCAAATTAAGACAACATTGAGATACCACCTCACTCGTGTAAGAATGACATACATCAAAAAGGACTGAAGCAACAAATGCTCTAGAGACTGTGGGGACAGAGGAACCCTTTTGCATTGCTGGTGTGAATGTAAATTGGTCCAGCCTCTGTGGAGAGCAGTCTGGAAAACTCTCACAAGGCTAGACATGGACCTTCCATATGATCCAGTTATTCCTTTCCTGGGCTTATACCCCTAGGACTCCATAACACCCAACCAATAATAGGTTTGTACTCCTATGTTCATAGCAGCACAATTCATAATAGCTAAAACCTAATCATAATAGCAACCTAATCAACGCAATGATTGCTACCTCAACATGCTTCAGCTCAGACTGTGTCCAGAGACTTCACATGTGGAATGACAACCCCTCAGCTTCATTACTCAGGTGAGACCTTTCCTTTCATAGTATTCTCTAATTCTATCCCCGGTGGTTCACTTTCTAACAAAGTCCCAAAACCTAGATATAGACCACATTCTGTGAGAGAGAGCATATGTTCACATGTATCCATAAACTAGTACAAAATATATACCTGAAAGGAGAAGTACACTGGAGTTTGCAGTGAGTACCCCCCCAACACTTCCTCTCCACTATTCTAACCTTTGAGTCCATGACTGCTCGACAATTTGTTTGGCTTTGTTGTTAACTCTCTTTTCAGCCACCAGGTTCCAGATGCCATCAGGATGCCGGCCAGGCTTCCCTGGACTGAAGACCCCACCAATGTGTCCTGGAGCTCCGCTTCCCCAGAGACCCACCCTACTAGGGAAAGAGAGAGGCAGACTGGGAGTATGGACCAACCAGTCAAAGCCCATGTGCAGCGGGGAAGCAATTACAGAAGCCAGACCTCCCACATTCTGCAACCCACAACAACCCTGAGTCCATGCTCCCAGAGGGATAGAGAATCGGAAAGCTATCAGGGGAGGGGATGGGATATGGAGATTGGGTGGTGGGAATTGGGGGGAGCTGTACCCCTCCTACCCTATGGTTTTGTTAATTTATCCTTTCCTAAATAAAAAATAAATTAAAAAAATAATGTATTTTAAAAATACATCAATATTTAATCATTGTGTAGAAGTTGCTTTTTAAAGTCAGAAAGATTAAAATAGAATCTTATTGTTGAATTAAGATTAAATAAAAGTAAGTATTATAAATAATTATTACAAAGTGGATCACAGAATGTATCATCAATCTGGAACACGGTAGGAGAATGGAAAGAGATGACAAAGCAGATTATTTTCTCAAGAGCACAGCTGTGTAATGGTTTTCCCAATTCTATATGAGGAAAACTTTTGAATTTATTATTATATATAATTATTTAGCTAGTCTATCATAATAAGCATATATTTCTTTTATTTGGGGAGATTATTTTAAGTTCTGGTAGCCATGTCAAATAATTCAATTTTTTTAACTATTGGGTTGTCAGATATGTCATGATGTGTTTCTGCATGTTTTTCAAAACTGGATGAACTGAACCACAGTTTACAATTGAAATATTAAGATTTTACTGAAGAAAAAATCAGGAAGATGAGGCAACCTTTGTGATGCATATTCTTTATTGAAAAAAATATTTTAAATATCACTAACCCAAGAATCAGGTGATCTGTCTTCATCTTTCTGTATTGCATCAGTTAGTTTTGAGTCATCTAGACTATTATGAAGCCCAAGCAGATATGTTTTCATTTATTTGTAAAATCCTTACATATCCCCTTCCAAGGAAGTGATTAAGCACTTTTTACAATTCTTAGGGTTTTGATTTTCTACTGTGAAAAATTATTATTATTATTATTGTGATATACAATAAAGTTAAGAAAGGACTGATTCAAGTAATACATGTAAAGAACTGTACATCATTCAGGGGACATAATATATGCAAAGAACTATACCAAGACAAAATAACAAGATGTTCAATAGTACAGCTCTGTTAGAACTTGACTGGCCTGATCTCTATTAACTTTGGTTATGTGCAGAAGGAAATAAACATAATATTCACCATGCCAACATATGAGGGTGGCATTGAGAATGCTCATGTTAATACATAGGACAATTTTGTAAAATGTAGCTACTTTCTTTTCCTTTCCCCCACATCCAACCCCCTGCTCAGCTCTCTTTTAAGGTGGTGTTGGGGATTGAACTAGGATTCCTGGAGCAGGGCAGTGGTGCACCCTTTCAAGTGCACACATTCAATGGTTACCATATGCAAGACCTAGGTTTGATCCCCTGCTCCCCACCTGCAGAGAAGATCCACAAATGGTGAGGTGGATCTGCAGGTGTCTGTCTTTCTTCCTACTTCCTCCAATCCCCTCAGTTTCTCTCTGTCTTACCCAATAAAAAAAAGGGAAAAAGAAGAAAAAAGGAAAGAAAGAGAAGGGAAGAAAGAAAGAAAAGAAAAAGAAAGTAAGATAGGAAGGAAGAAAGAAAGAAAGAAAGAAAGAAAGGAAGGAAGAAAGAAAGGAAAATAAAGAAACAAAATGGTCACCAGAAGCATAAGATTCATGATGTGATCATGGATCACCAGCAATAATCCTGATGGCAATAAAAATATTCTTTTGAATAATTATTATGCTTGCTATATCTGCAGCCTGCTACTTACATTCAATTGAAATAAAATACAAGAAGTTTGAGAAGTGGCACAATGGTACAGCACAGAACTTGCAAGTATAAGGCCTGAATTTTGGTCTTGGCCACGACATATGCAGAATGGTGATCTGTCTCTCTCTCTCTTAATAATATTTTTTAAAAACCAAAAAAGTGTCTTTACTACCCACATAAATACATATATGATCCAACAAATACAATATGTTTGTTATATGTAGGTAGCATCATTTTTTAAATATTTGCTTAAAATATGTGTGAGAAAAATGGTTTAAAATGAACATTTTAGTTCGTGGATTAGTATTCAAAAGACAGAAACAAGTTTTCAGAAATGTTCCATGTACCAGCAAAAGCATAAAGGATATTGTGATCACTATGCTGTGATAAAATACTACTCATTCTCTAAACCTAAAATCTCCTTCTCAGAATAAAATATAATGATATAGCATTGGATCCATGCAATAAGCTACTAAATGAACAAAAATAACTATCAAATTTATAAAATTAAAGCAATAAATTGAAGTTAGTTTCATATTATTTACAATAATCCTATTTCTAATTTCTCTGAAAGACGTTTACAAACACAGATTATTTCTGTGATTCTGAAAAAAATATGTAATTATTTGTAATTTAGTAGGATGAAATATTTTATCAGATGTATCCACAAAATAGAAATCTCAAGAAGGAATCACTTATATAAATCTATGTTATGTCCTTCCATTTCCTTAACTGACTTTGTGCATTATGAGTATCTTAAGGAAAAAAAAGTATGACTTCTGATCTTTATTATCTCCTCCAGTTACTTACCTCCTTCCTTTTTCTTTTGTTGTAAATTCATACTTAGCAATATCTTTCCCATTAATGCTTAAGATCCTTACCATCTTGATGAGCAATTTTACTTGTAGCATTATGAATATTTTATACCGACCTTTCCAGTGTCTTTTATATGTGAAGGAAATAATAAGTTTCACTAGTAAAGTATAATGATGGTATCAAATCACAATTGATAATGGAGAGAGAATATCATATCATATGGAAGACTATAGTTTCATACTAAAATTCAAAAATTTGCTAAAATTATATGCATAGTAAGTATTTAGCATGAATATTATGTCCTATTATGCCGTCCTCATCGTATATCTTTTTTCATTTTATACATAATTTTGTTGATGAAATATTGCTTTAAAAGACCATTGTTGTCACAGGTGTCCAGTTTCACATGCTCTCATAATTGTTGTCAAAACATCATACCCTCCACTAATTTATCCTCTTACTCCACTATAGGACACTGGGATGCCACACACTTTTATTCTATATCTCTTAATTCATCTATTCTCCATTTTGTGATACTAATAGAGATTATTCTATAGTAAATGAGACAGCAGAAAGTTATAAATAAAAAACAGTGTAAGTTAGTCAAGTTAAATTAACAAGACTTTATTTTAGTTTTCAAGTAGAAGAATATTTTTTAAAAGTCAAAATGAATCTTCTTATAAAGATCAAATGTCTATTGAAAATATTCTTTGGCAGCATAATATATTCAACTACAAATAAAATTAATTGAGCTGTCCAACTCACAGGTTCTGTTTCTATTATAGGAAAAAATAAATAGCTCTACCATGAAAAGTCACACGATCACACAGTATCCAGTTCTAACAACAATTATTTTCCATTTATCAATATTTTACCTACATTATGTTGTTGCTATTCCACAAGAAATATTATAATAATATCATCATAAATAAATAAGGAAATGATCCAGAGAGAGGGGAAATCATAACTCAGAAAGATTTTTGTATGTACCCTTCTAACCACTGCACATACAAACTCAAAGCATCCACTTTTATCTAATACTGTATACTCAGATTCTAATTACACTGAGAATAATATAACCAGTTTAACAACTGTGTAGAGTTTTTTTCCCTTCTAGATTTGGGAAATGAGACAGCGTAAAAAACTCAGAATTAATTAGGGTATTTTGTTAATGTCCATGAGGCAGGAGTTTCCTCCTCACTGAAGTTGGATGCAGGGTTCACACACTGTATTTTTAAGTCACCTAGATGACTCTGCTATAGCTTTTTTGTTTGTTTATGTTTTTTAATATTTATTTATTTCCTTTTGTTGCCCTTGTTTTATTGCTGTAGTTATTATTGTTGTTATTGATATTGTCATTGTTAGATAGGCAGAGAGAAATGGAGAGAGGAGGGGAAGACAGAGAGGGGCAGAGAAAGACAGACATCTGCAGACCTACTTCACTGCTTGTGATGCAACTCCCCTACAGGTGGGGAGCCAGGGGCTCGCACCAGGAGGTCCTTGTGCTTTGTGCCACGTGTGCTTAACCTGCTGCACTACTGCCTGACTCCCAGCTTTTTGTTTGTTTAGTGCAGTGCCAGCAATGAATTCGGGCTTCACTCATGGATAATACTATAAGGCTATCTCCTTAATTCTATTTTTTTGTTCTTTATTTTTTTAAAGACAGATGGCTAGAGATACTAAATGACCATTCTACCATACATGGGGCTCTATTCATTGTGGTTCTTGGTGATGTCTGTGTGCTGACCATCAAACACAGAACCTCACCTATTGATGGTATACTGCTAAAACATCTACCCCTAAAACATCTCCTGGGACCTATGTGCAATAAAAGACAAATTAAAAAAAATATATATATATACACAATAAAAGTAAGTTTTAAAACACAAGTACTATAATAATGTGATTATAACAATAAGCTAAGAAGTATCAAGGGAAGGGAATCAGTGATGCACCAGGTTGAGTGAACATGTTGTTATGTACAAATGCTGGGGTTTCAAGTTTCTGATTCTCATCTGCATAGGGGATGCTTTAGGAGTGGTGAAGCAGTGCTGCAGGCATCTATCTGCTTATCTCCCCCTTCCCTCTCAATTTCTCTCTGTCTCTAATAAGTGAATTAATGCAATTAAAAACTGCTTTAAAATAGAATAAAAATTAAGTAATAAAGTCCTTAAAATTAATTTATTTTTCCTACTAATTTTTTAATCAGGGCTCTCCACAAAATGATATCTTCTTAACATTTTGCAGAAAGAGATGAATTTATATTTATTATTTTTGAAAAAGATATTACACATTCTTAAATAATGGTAAATATGTAATAATTATATAATGATTATATAATTATAATTAGTACTTATATAATGATTCAGATAGTACGTATTTAAACTTTGAAACATAATTTAGTTTTATTTTTGAATTTACAAGATTAAAATGAAGTAAATTTCATTGTCTATCACTTTACATGTAAAACCAAAATTTAAAAAATGGGGAACAATAATAAAAATTTTAAAATAAAAAATTGAGGTTGTGGCTTATCTTTGTTACGAACTGGATATATAGTAGGAAGGGTAAAGGGAAGGCAGAAAAAGATGAAATCTTTTGTCGATTTTCTTTTGTTTTGAATTAAATGTTGAGTTCCTGAATATTGACTAGCAAAAAAATTAATAAATTTAAAGTTAAGGTAAGAGTAAAGAATGAGTACATTATTTAGACATAAAAATACATGATAAAAATAGTTTTCAAGAGGGTGATGTATGTACCCATGATGGTTATGCAATTTTAACCAAGGGTTATATTTTCGGGTATTTTGGGAAGCTTCCTGATATGAAATTGCTTAAAGTACTTACTTTATCATTTTCCTATGTGATTAGTACTAATGAAAACTGTAAATATTTTTGTTTAATTCATTTTCAACCAGAGAGGACTTCTTAGATGTATTTATTTATTTTTACGTCAAGGGTCTTGTTGGAGCTCTTCACCTGCATGATTCGAGAGTTCTAATATACTTTTTTTTTTAAGTAATAAAAGAGAGTGAAAGTTAGAGAGGAAAAGAGATATGGGGGCGGGGGGAGGGCAGGGGAAGGAGGAGAGCCATCACATCCTGATGCACTGCTAAGTTTTCCCTCTGCATAGCACTTCCCTATGTTGACTTAGTGGCTTGAACCATGTTCTCACACATGGTAAAGTGTGAGAACAGCAGATGAACTATCTCCCAGGCTCCAAGAAAAGGAACTATGTTTGTCATTTCTGATGTCATAGACACTGTGTAAAATAAAATAAGCAGAAAGTCCATGCTTAACAAATGAGTAAATTTTGACCACTGTGTGCATCAGTTATATTATTATTTAGTAGCTGGATTCTTTTGAGTGTAAAGTCATTGTAACATGTTTGCCACACAATAATACGAATAATTCTTTATAAATGGAGTCTGGTATTTCAATCTAAAGATTAAAATAAAAAAATTCGGAAGTCGGGCGGTAGCACACCCGGTTAAGCGCAGGTGGCTCAAAGCGCAAGGACCAGCCTGAGGATTCCTGTTCCAGCTCCAGGCTCCCCACCTGCAGGGGGGTCGCTTCACAAGTGGTGAAGCAGGTCTGCAGGTGTCTATCTTTCTCTCTCCCTCTCTGTCTTCCCCTCCTCTCTCCATTTCTCTCTGCTCTATATAACAACAACAATAATAACTACAACAACCATGAAAAACAACAAGGTCAACAAAAAGGGAAAATAAATAAATAAATATAAAAAAAATCCACTGCACTATTAAAATGGTGTGGAACATAATGAGATCTTTAGGCTTTTTTTTTTTTTAGGTCAAAGAAGCATGTAGTTAAGTATGTGAAAGTGACTACTGTAAAATTAATAGACACATCATTAGTTAGGTCAAATCTGAAGAATATCAATTCATCAGACTCTCACATCCTACTGCTATCCTCTAGTTTCTATTTTCCAGTCCTTTTTCTTTGAAAAATACCTTTTTTATTGTTAGTACTCTCATAATATAAATCCTGGATGTGTGTCAAAAACTCTGTGAGAACAAAACATGTAATTCCATAACCCCATGAAAACATTGTTTAGGCTATTTTGGGTTTTGGATTGTTAAAATTCAACATCGGATTTATAAGATGAATGAGATGATTTTGCCAGGATGAACAAGATCTTATGATTATGAGGTTTACTTTTTGCTTAAAATTCTTGTCTTCTGATCAAATTGGATATGCCTCCATAATTTTCTATTTTGTACATTTAATTAAAACTTTGGCATTCTGCTTTAAAATTCAACTTCCTTTCAGTAATCAGAAAGATGGTAATTACTGAAAGCCTGTGAAGGGTGCCCATAGGCAAACATAATGGTCATGATTTTCATTAATCATTATTTATTAATACCGAAGTCCAAATATTATCAAACAGGCATATGCATATATATAAATCAACATCTTAGTCAAAACCTTCAAAAAAATTGCCAAACACTGTTACATAGGGGGCAAAATGTGTTTCCCATTTCATTCCAAACACTTGATTTTCTTCCTTCATATTCAGTCTTTCAAAACTTTTTCCACCTGTTGTTCCTCAACCCAGTGCCTCAGGCTTGCCCTGTCTATTGGCTAATCATGCTTTTCCATTTGTGTTAATATTTTATATGTGATAACATTCAAACTTTTGAGCTCTTCCAACTAACAACTTCTAGAAATTTTATTTTTTCCTTTACCCAATTAATAAAATATAAAATTAATTCTGGGTGAGGCAGTCAAACCATTCTAAGAAGCTGGTTTTTTTAATTATTATTTTTCTAAAGAAGTCTTTGGTATTTAAAACAATCAAGATGATTCTTTATAGTTATATGATGAAAAAAAATAATGCTGCCTGTGTATTTTTAGAAGCAGATTCGAAAGGGGAATTTCTGATCCTCTAAATATAAGTTCTAGTATGTTGTAGAAAAGACTATGGCTATAAAACCCAGTTCTTGTAGTAAATAAATCTGGCCTTTACGTTTTAAGCAGAGTACAGGAAGTGTGAAATATAGGCTAGTCCATATTCCACAGAGTTAACCTCAATTTTGAGGCATAGATTAAAAATTAAAAAGGAAAAGTCAGGGGTTAAATATACAGATGCTAGGGGCTTTTACACTGTAAAGCTAAAAGCAATTGTGGAAAGGTCATTATTTGAATCATTTAACAGAAGAAAAAAGAAGCGTGTGATAGGACTCTGGGGAACTGTGCTTCCTGTAGAAGAATAAAACTACAGGGCATTTTTCTGAGTGTTAGTTTCTATAAAAGTGCAATGGCTCATTTCTTACTTTTTTTTCAGAGATAAAAAAATAGTTTATTTCAGAGTCCACAGACTTTATTCCTAGAGCTGAATCTCATGTTGCCAAACAGTGCCTATATGGGGCATATCACATTTAAGTGAAATAGCAGAGTAACTATACTATAACTCCACAAAGTCAGACGGTCAATCAAAATTTCTTTCCCATATGGTCATTTGATACCTGTGATAATCAAGTTATAGTTTTGTCTATCATTGAACTTAAAGATATATTTTTGTGGAACCACAACAACATCCTTAATTTTATATTTTGAAAAGAAATAGCAGTAGAAGGCCATGGCATAGGCTTGTAATGGAATGGAGTAGCAAAAAGATATATTACTCACTTTCTTCATAATGGATCAGACAATATCTTAAGAGCATACACATTTTAAGAGCCCTGTATTTACTCACCCTTTGGTATAAATAAATTATATTAATTATTTATAACCTCACATTTAGAAAACACTTTGAATACATTTAACTTGTATATCATGAAACTTTGATGCAGTCGCCCTAATTTAATAGATGAGATTGTTGAATTTTTGCCAAACCTACATGTTAATGGTTGCTATTAGTGATAAGGAGAAGGTTATGCATTTGAAATTAGGACAAAGGAAACAGGACAAAGGAAAAAGATAAACAGGTAAAGAGTAGGGATGATATATGTACATGCACAGAAAGACACAAAACTATTGGGTGTCAAAACATGCTGTAATTAAGGGGCAACTATAAATCTAGGAAGAATAATGGTTTGTAGATAGTCATTATATACACATATTAATTATATACTTATATATGTATACTATATTCACATATATGTGTATATATATACTATGAATATATGAATTGATTTGTTACTTTTTCAGTGTAAATATTTCTATTTCTTACTATTCTATGACAAATGAATATAATATACAAATTGAGATGCCCAGTTTGTGTGCTTGATTTATCAATTAGCTATTAAATGCAAAGAAAATTTAAAAGAACTCAGTTAAATTTTCAATCATATTCAAAATTCTATAATTTTATTCTCTTTTATTTTTATTTATTTAACTGTGGTACTTTTACTTTAATTCATTTCTGTTAATGTTTATAATGAATTCAATATTATCTATGCTATTATTTTTTAAATTACCATGTTAAGTCTAGTTAACATTACCTTACATAGCTATTTTTCTTCTTATGATGAGAACTTTTAAAATATACTTTCTTACCTTTCAAATGTGTGCACCTTGGTGCACATTATATTCCTAAGTCATATTCACTCTATAAATGAAAGGACATACCTTTTGACTACAGCCACCCATTACGAATACTCCTGTTCCAGCCCACACATACACCTTTGGAATCTATCAATCTGTTTTCTCTATGTATCACTTAAATGTTGTTGTTGTTTCCACATATATGGTGATATAGTCTGTGTCTTTCTCTTTTTGAATTAAGACAGTAGCATAATGAACTCGAGATATGTTCAAGCTGCCACAAATTTCAGAGTCCTTCCTTCTTCCTTTGCTCCCCCTCTCCTTTTTGTTTGTTTAATGTTGTGCCAGAGAATGAACTCAGAACCTTGTACATGCACAAAATTGTTGCACGGTTCAGGTCCCATTTGTCTGTTTGTTTAGAAGGAGCAATAAGACCATGTTAATATCACTTCTCCATCATGGAACACCTTCTGGGTAGTCCACTATAGGTGTCTGTGATAACAGCGCTTGAATCCAAGTTTAAGTTCATTCATTGTAAGGTCCTTGCTTTGCTGGATGAGCTGTCTACTAACACTTCTTTCCTTTACACACACACACACACACACACACACACACACACACACTATATTTCTTTTATCCTCCATTTATTAATAGACAGATTGTGTCCATATCTTGCCTACGATAAGCACTGCTGCAATGAATAGGAGAAAATATATTATTTAAAATATATTCTTTATTTTATTCATTTGCTATCAGGTTTATTAATGATAAGGAGCTTGGTTCCTAATCCACTGATCCCAGTAGCCATCTTTTTCTCTGTTTCTTTGTTTGAATCAGAAAAATGACAGAGAGAGAGGGGTGTTGGGGAGAGAGAGAGACCTCTCCAACTTGTTCCACCCATCATGAAGCTTCTCCCCCTCCAAGTGGGAGTCAAGCATGGTGCATATGCTTCACTAGATGAGGCACTGCTCTCCCAGGTGTGCCTAGATAACCTTTGAACTAGTTATTAAAATTGTATTTTGTATACCTATGTACACAGTGATACAATTCGTAATAGCTAAAACCAGGAAGCAATCCAGGTGCCCAACAACAGATGAGTGGCTGAAAAAGTTGTGGTATATATACACAATGGAATATTGCATAGCTATTAAGAACAGTGAACACACCTTCTCTGACCCATATTGGATGGCGCTAGAAGGAATTATGTTAAGTGAGCTAAGTCAGAAAGATAAAGTTAAGTATGGGATGATCCCACTCATAAACAGAAGTTGAGAAAGAAAAAGAAAGGGAAACTCAAAGCAGGATTTGACTGAATTGGAGTAGGGCACCAAAGTAAAAACCCTGGGTTGAGGGTGAGGGTGGATGTTCAGCTTCATGGGGTGGGGGGGGGGGGTAGAATGGGATGGGACACAGTCTTTTGGTGGTGGTAATAATGTTTATATACACTCCTATCAATTTGTAGTCATATAAATCACTATTTAATTAATATGAGAGGGGAAAATTGATTGAATGTCTCAAACTTTTTAAATCACAGACTGAGTCTTTTTAATACATAGGCTGAGTCTTTGATATGTTGACTTTCTTAAAAGCTTAGAGCAGGGAGAACAGAAGCAACTGGTGGCACAGCTATATGCAAATAATGTCAAGGACATAAATTATGGTGCTGTTGTATATGACACAGCAAATCCTAACAAAGGGATATTTTAAAGTTAACCCAATCGCCAAATAATGTGATTATAGTAATAACTATCTATAGCTTTCTTAAACTCTAAGACAGCAGGATCGTCCACTTCCTCTTTAGAACAAAGATTTCCCCAAGTCCTGGAACCTCTAGGGTGGGGCTCACTTTCCCTCATGCTTCTCTCAATTCATACCAAATGATATTCCATCTGCCGATCCCAATCTAATCAAAGCAAGGAGTACCACCTCAGCATGCTTCACTTCAGACTGTTTTCAGAGATGTAAGGCATGGAATGTCAACCTTTCACCCTCATGACTCAAGTGAGACCTTTCCTTTCATAGTATTCTCAAATTCCACTCCAGGAGGTTCACTGCCAAACAAAATCCCAAAACCTAGATATAGATCAGGTCCCATAAGATAGAGCACATGTTCACATGTATCCAGAAATTAGGGCAAAATATATTACTGAAAGCAAAAATACACAATAGTCTGTCATGTAAAGTTTATAATGAAATAGTGTCTATTTAGACTTATAAAAGTACCTTGCCTACTTCCTATTACAGTTCTCTCACTCACTCCAAAGCTAACCTCATCAAAGCAAAGATTGCAAAAGCTAAATAAGGGCAAGAGACTGGCATACTTTAAAGTTGACTTTTTAGTCACTATCAGGCTTCCCCATCAGCTGGGGCCCTACTCAGGGAGTTCTGAGATTCCCAAACAGACATGATGAGCCTAGACCTCGAATAAATCCCTCTCTCTATTGTTATCATCATTCCTATAAGGAACAACAAAACAGACCCCATTGTGGGCTCCCATATAAACATGCCAGCAACTTGGATCAGAAATGGTAAAGAATGTTCCATCATCTGAAGGAAGGATGAACAATATACTCTATGTTATACCTGAGGATGATGGGTCCTGATATTGGGGCAGCTTGGAATGTTCCTACTTATGATCACAGAATGTGAGCTCAGATTTACAGGGATGCAGAGTTCACATAGACTCTTAAGCTGAATATGAGCCCCAGATCACATCAGATCAATGGGGTTTACAGTCAACAATATTTATATGCCTTTCCCATATTTGGGACCTCCTCTTCCCTGATCCAGCTTTCTGGTCCTTCTGCCAGCCATGATATCACCTCTCCCAACAATAATTAGGATCCACCTGCATATCAGATTTCAGGCTCAGGCAAAAAACAAATAAACAAACAAACAAACACACTAGTATAGCCACCAGCCCTTTGGAATATAACTAAAATATACCTACTAGCTATCTATAAAATGGAGGGCCCCCCAACTCTTTATCTGCACTGTTCCAGCCTTTAGGTCAACAATTTGGCTTTGTATGTTAACTCTATTTTCAACCACCACCATCTGCTAGCATGATGCCAACCAGATTTCCCTGGACAGACAACCCCACCAACGTGTCTTGGAGCTCCACTTCCCCAGAGCCCTTCCACACTAGGGAAAGAGAAAGACAGGCTGGGAGTATGGATCGACCTGTCAACGCCCATTGGGGAAGCAAATACAGAAGCCAGACTTTCCACCTTCTGCATCCCACAATGACCTTGGGTCCATACTCCCAGAGGGTTAAAGAATACGAAAGCTACCAGGGGAGGAGATGGAATACAGAGTTCTGGTGGTGGGAATTGTGCGAAGTTGTACCCCTCTTATCCTATGGTTTAGTCAATGTTGCCTTTTAATAAATACAAGTTAAATTAAAAAAAATAAAAAAGAAAAAGAAAAATTTATTTTGATATATATATATTTATATATATTATTTTTATTTGATAGAACAAAAAGAAATTGAAAGGGATGAGGGACAAGGGAATGTATATAGAACGAAACATCTGCAGCTGGGCTTTACCACACATGGAGTTTACTTTCCATAGGTGGGGGGCCAGGGGCTTGAACCTAGGTCATTTTGCATGTTAATGTGTGTTCTCAACCAGATGAGCCACCCCCCCTACACACACACCCTGGTTTGGGGTTTTTTTTTTTTTTAGATAAATACCAAGAAGTAGAATTTCGGTATCATAAGCTGATCATATTTCTAGTGCTGTTTTCCATACTGACTACTTTTCCATCAACATCTCACAGTGGTTGCATTTTTTCCCACATGCTTTTCAAATTTATTATTGTATTTTTTATTATAGCTATTTTAACAATTGTGAAATAATGCCTTATACTTTTCATTATCATTTTTCTGATACATATGTTGAAATATTTTCATGTACTTGATGACTTTCAATATGATTTTTGAAAAAGATTTGGACTCCTGAAATAACTCACTTGGATAGTGAGTTGCATTGTTATGTGCATGACTCAGGGTTGAGCCTTGGCTCCCACTGCCTCCAAGGAAGCTTCTGCTGTAGTCTGTTCCTCTGTTTTTGCTTCTCTATCTTTTACTATTAGATCAGTCATCCTGATTTTTTTAAGTGTTGCTATTGAATTACATGTATATCTTATGATATGGTATGATAATAGTATATGCAGTATTAACTCCTTTGTAGTTTGTATGACTTACAAGTATTTTCTTCTGTTTTGTAGGTTGCATTTTGTTTGTAGTTTCTTTCTTGTACAGTGTTTTAACCTGATGCTATTTAATCTGCTTAGATTGTTTTATGTTTGTTGCTTTTGCTTTAGTTGTCAGAGCCAAAAAAAATCAATAAGAAGTTTAACAGATATATTTTTTTCTGGGAGCTCTCTGCATTTAAACCTTAGAATCAGGTGGAACTTCCAATTGTGGCTGCCTTTTTTTTTCATGGAGAAAGAGAGAGAAGAGAAAGAGAGAGAGAGAGAGAGAGAGATATCAAGGAAATGTCTTCTGATGTGGTGAGTTAGTCCTGAACCTATGTTATGCACAAAGCAGTGCATGATCTGAATGTGATATTTTTTTCATTCCTTGAATTGATTTTGTGTATAATGTCAGATAGTGACTAAGTATCAGTAGTTTGCATATGACTTTCTAATTTTACTAACAGCATTTGTTTAATGAACTATTCTTTCCCCAAATGTACTATTGGAAATATTTTGCAAATACATACTGCTTTTTTCATTTCAATTTTAATTTCACTGATCCCTATTATTTTAACACTTGTTTACATTTTCCTAGCTCTTAGGATTTTAAGTTCTTAAAGTGAAAAGATAATATGCTAAAAAGTAGTAGTGGTGAGGCCAAGTATATATATAATAAACCATTTTAAATCTTGCTTATATTTAATGTGCATCATGCATATTAGCTGTTGTGCTCAGGCAAAAATTAGTAAATTCAAGAACCCCTTGGAATATACCCAAAACAGACCTATTAGCTTTTTCCATAATGGAAACCCCAAATCTTCATCTGCAATATTCTTGCCTTTAGGTTCATGATTAGTCAACCTTTTGTTCTGCTATATATCTTAACTTTTTTCAGTCATCAGGTTCCAAATTATACCATGATGCCAACGTGACTTCACTGGGCAGAAGACCCTACCAATGTGTCCTGGAGTCCCACTTGCCCAGATCTCTGCCCCACAAGGGAAAGAGAAAGACAGGCTAGAAGTATGGATTGACCTGTCAATGTCTCTGTTCAACAAAGAAGCAATTACAGAAGCAACCTTCCACCTTCTGCACCCCATAATGATACTGGGTCCATGCTCCCAGAAGGATAAAGAATAGGAAAGCTTTCAAGGCAGGGGTGGGATATGAAACTCTGGTGGTGGAAATTGTGTGGAATTGTACCCCTCTTATGCTATGTTCTTCTCAATATTTCCATTTTATAAATAAAAATTTAAAATGTTATTGGGGGGAGGTGGTGGCATACTTTGTCAAGTGCACTCATTAATGTGCTCAAGGACCTGGGTTTGAATCACTGGGTTTGAGAACGCTGGTGACAATTAAATTAAAATAAAATAAATTAAGTTGTTAACAACAACAATAAAAAGGAAACTAGCTTTGAACAAATAATCAAAGATAAACATAAGGAAAAATTGAGAGGTTTTTTTTGTTTGTTTGTTTTGAGTTGGAGAAGCAAATAAAACATGAGTCTGAGCTACCACCGCACACCTGTGCCAGATGGTGGAGCACCTGTTTAAATGCACGCTACAATGCCCACGGACCTAAGTTCGAGCCCCTGGTCCCTACTTGCAGGAGGAAAACTTCATGAGTGGTAAAGCTTTGCTGCATATGTCTCTCTATCTCTCTCCCTCTCTGTTTCCCTTTTCCCTCCCAATCTTCAGCTGTCTCTATCCAAACAACAAATAAAGGGAATTAAAAAATCTAAAAGTAAAGAATATATATATCAACAAGGCTAGATAAAAGTGCCAGTAAGAATATGAAGGACAATAGGCACTTGAACAATGTTGCTGAAAATGAAAATTTCTTCAACTTCATGGAAAACAGTATGAAGTCTCAAAAGATTAGAATTAGGCCTACCATATGATGCAGCACTTTCTATCCTAAAAAAGGCATACATATTAATCCAAAGAAATATATACATATCACTGCTCATTACAACATTAATTGCAATAGCCAAGAAACTGAAACTATCCAAAAAGTCCAATAAATGGACAGATTAAGTTTTTATATATCTACGTAATGAAATACCACTTAGTTGTCAGAAAAAAATGAGATATTGCCTTTTGCTCTAATATGCATGACTCTGGACAAGTCATACTCATTGAAATAAGGCATATTTTATTTTTAAAGGCTTATTTATTTATTTTCACAAAGGAAACCAGGTATCACTCAGCTCTGGCATGTGGCATTCCTGGGTGCTGAACCTGGTGACTTCGGGCCTCTGGAATGACACTTTTTAATGATTTTTTTTAATTTTATAAATTTTTGTTTTGTTTTTTAATTTTTTGTTGTATTTATTTATTGGATAGAGACAGCCAGAAGTGTAGAGGGAAGGGGGGATAGAGAGGAAGAGAGATACCAATACAGCACTGCTTCACCACTTGTGAAGCTTTCCCCCTGCAGGTGGGGACCGGGGACTCGAACCTGGGTCCTTGTGTATTGTAATGTGTGCGCTCAACCAGGTACACCACCACCTGGCTCCGACAGACTCCTTCAACAGCTCATATCTATTTATCAAAAAGTTAAGTATATGGGGTGGTGCACCCAGTTAAGCACATATGTTACCATGCACAAGGACCAGAGTTTTAGGCCCCACTTCCCACCTGGAGGGGGGAATCTTCAAGAGCAGTGAAGCAGGTGTATATCTTTCTCTCTCCTTCTCTATCTTCCTCTTTACTTTCAATCTTTCTCTGTTCTACCCAGTAAAATATAAAGAAGAAAAAATGGCCAACAGGGGCCATAGATTTGTAGCGCCAGCAACCACCCCCAGTGAAAACCCTATAAAAAACAAGTATAAAAGGGAGTCGGGCTGTAGCGCAGCGGGTTAAGTGCAGGTGGCGCAAAGCACAAGGACCGGCATAAGGATCCCGGTTTGAACCCCGACTCCCCTGGGCGAGTCGCTTCACAGGCGGTGAAGCAGGTCTGCAGGTGTCTTTCTCTCCCCCCTCTGTCTTCCCCTCCTCTCTCCATTTCTCTCTGTCCTATCCAACAATGACGACAACAACAATAAAACAACAAGGGCAACAAAAGGGAATAAATAAATAAAATAAATATTAAAAAAACAAGTATAAAATTATAGATCAGAAATTCCTTTGCTTTTTTAAAATTTATTTATTGGATAGAGACAGCCAGAAGTCAAGAGGAAGAGGGAGACAGAGAGGGAAAGAGACAGAGAGACACCTGCAGCACTGCTTCACCACTTGCAAAGCTTTCCCCCTGCAGGTGGGGACTGGGGGCTCAAACCTAAGTCCTTGAGCACTGCAACATGTGCATGCGCTCAACGAGGAATGCCACCACCCAGTCCCACTTTTTTTTGACAAGAATTTTTTAATATGTAAATGTGTTTATATAAGTAATTATTACTAATAGTAACTTTGCTTGTAAAGCTCCAAACTAGAAGCAACACCAATACTCAAAACCTGGAGATTGAATAAATAAATTGTGGCATTCCCTATATTGGAATAGTATTAGGACACAGAAAGAATAAACCACTACTAGAAAATACAAGAAAATTAAAAGCAGACATGTTAAGTGAAAAAGTAAATGTGATATAAAGCTACATTTTACTATGTTGTTTATAGAAATTCTAGAAAATATAAAAATTATAGTTGTAAGAAAGAAGATGAGTATTTGCATGGAGCTGAGTGTAATGGAAGGAATTGGCTGAAAAGACATAGCTTTACTTGGATTTAGAATAGTTGCTTATTTTGATTATGTCATTTTGTGACTGGATATATTTGTCAAAATTCATGAAATAATTTTTTAAAATTTGTAGTTAATAGGTATAGGGTACAGTTCCACATAACCAAAATTGTGTGCCCACACCCTCTCAATGGCAACCAACATAGTTCTTTCAAAGACTTAAAAGTAGATTCCATTTATTTTTTTTTTGCAAGTTCATGTGTTTCAGCTCTCTAGATTCCACATATGAGTAAAACCATCCTGTAGTTGACTTTCAGCTTTTTTACTCACTTCTGTAAGTATAACCCTCTCCAGTTCTATTTTGTTCTAAAGAGCAAGATAGTATCTTTCTGACTGAGTAGTATTTCATAAAGTACATAACATTTTTTTCCCCACCAAAGTTACAACTCGGGCTTGGTGCCAGCACTATGAATCCACAGTTCCCAATGGCCAATTTTTCTTCTTCTTTTATTTGACAAGACAGAGAGAAATTGAGAAGGGAGGGGGAATAGAGAGGGAAAGAGAGATACCTATAGACCTACCCTATTGATCAGGAAGAGTCTGCTCTGCAGGTAAGGAGCAGGAGCTGGAACCAGGGTCTTTGCACATGTGATATGTGCATTTTACTGGCTGCACCACCACCCAAGCTCTTATACCATAATTTCTTTTTAAAAAAATTATCTTTATTGGTTAGAGACAGCCAGAAATCGAGAGGGAAAGGGGCGGGAGAGAAAGGAGAGACAGAGAGACACCTACCACACTGCTTCACCACTTACAAAACTTTCTCCTTGAGCTGGGGACTGGGAGCTCTAACCCAGGTCCTTGTGCATTGTAACATATGCTCAACCAGGTGCACCACCACTGGCCCCTACCATCATTTCTTTAGCCCATCAATCTGTTGATGGGGCTTTAGGCTACTCTTACTCTTTGGCTAGAAACATTAGGAGTGCATATATCCTGTTTAATAAGTATTTGTATGTCCATTGGATAAATATCTATGAATGGTATCCCCTGGTCATAAGCTAATTCCATTTTTTATTTGTTTAAGGACTCTTTACACAGTCTTCCAGTGGGACTGTACCAGTTTGCATGCCCACCAGCAATGTAAGAGTCCCTTTTTCTTCACAAACTTGCCAATATTTATCATTTCCCATTTTGTGATGGAGGCCATTCTCAAAGGTGTGAGGTAAAAATTTCAGTGTAGTTTTGCTTTGCATTTCTCTAATAAGTGAAGCGGACTATTTTTTGAAGTCTTGGGCCATATGTATCTCTTCTGTATAAAACTGCCTATTCAGTGCTTTGTTCCACTTTTTTGCTGGGCTATTCTTTTTTCTTCTTTATTGAGTTGAATGAATTCTTTATAGATATCTAATATCAGTCTCTATTGAATGTTTGATATGCAAATATATTCTCCCAATTACAAAGTTGTCTTCTTATCTTTGTGCAATTTGCTTTAGATATGTAGAAGATTTCTAGTTTCATTTTCTTTTTTTTTAATATTTATTTTATTTATTTATTCCCTTGTGTTGCCCTTGTTGTTTTATTGTTGTAGTTATTATTGTTGTTGTCGTTGTAGGATAGGACAGAGAGAAATGGAGAGAGGAGGGGAAGACAGAGAGGAGGAGAGAAAGATAGACACCTGCAGACCTGCTTCACCACCTGTGAAGCGACTCCCCTGCAGGTGGGGAGCCGGGGTTCGAACCGGGATCCTTATGCTGGTCCTCGTGCTTTGCGCCACCTGCGCTTAACCTGCTGCACTACAGCCCGACTCCCCTAGTTTCATTTTCTAATGAAACTAGAAATAAATAAATGTTCTATTTATTTGATCCTGCTTTCAGTTCACATACTCCTGAGGTTGAATCTCCAAGTATATCTTTGATGTGAAGGTCCAGCAAATTTTCACTGAATTTTTTCTTCTATATATTTCAGAATTTCTGGTCTAATATTCATGTTTTTGGTCCATTTTTATCTGATTATGGGGCATGGTGTTCAGTGATGATCTAGTTTTATTTTTCTATATGTGGCTGTGCACTTGTTCTAGCACCATTTGTTGAAGAGAACTTCTCCCTATTGGACAGTTTTGTTCCCTTTGACATATATTAGGAGGCTATGTAGCTGTGGGTTTATTTCCGGGGTCTTGAATTTGTTCCATTGAATCAAGTATCCATTTTTATTCCAGCACCACTTTGGGGTCTATTTTTCCTCACAGAATAATAATTTAATGATGAGTTTTATAGACAGACAAAGCTAATTCTATGTCAAAAACATACCATTTGATTATAAGTATCTAACTGTTTATTTCTCCTATTGATGTTGACTACATGGAAAGAAATAGTTATTCATTAATACCTATTTATTAGTTATATAATAGTGATTTACAAGAATATAAATAATTGGGCTGGTGTTGATATATCCCGTTGAGTTCACAGATTACTTTGTCCAAGGGTCCAGGTTCAAACTCCCATTCTTGACCTTCAGGAGAGAAGATTCACCAGCAGTTAAACAGGGCTACAGATCTCTCTCTCTTTCTTTTTCAGCTCTTCCTCTCAATTTTTCTCTGCCTTATCAAATAAAATATGGGGGGTAAAATAAAATAATAGGTGTATGTTTCCTCACCATTCTTACTAGCAAAGTTCTGTAACTTCACCCCTCCTCCAAGAATAACCCCTATAGTTTTCCCAACATTTCAGGGATGGGTTGGCTACTTTTTCATGTGACAAGTTCGTATGTTTCAGGTTTTGAATTCTATATATGAATGAAACAATCCAGTAGTTGTCTTTAATTTTCTTAATTATTGAACAAAGAATAATCACCCCCAGTCCTATCTATTTTTATCCATATCATCTTTTACAATTGCCAGGTAACAAACACTTCATGGATCATATATTATATTACATAATTTCCCTTTTATCTTTTTTTTTGGAGAGTGAATAATTTATAGTAGGACTGTTGATATATTAGTACAATATCTCATTTTCCCAATATATAATACTCTCACCCACAATTAAGTGATCACCAGGAGTTTAATATACTTTCCACAACATCTTTCTTTCTCATCTTCTCTAGAGTCCTTTTCTCTGATGTAATATAATCCATAACTTCCTTATTCAGTCATCTGTTGACAGACATTAAATTGCTTCTGTATTTCCTTTGCTTTGAATAATGCAGCTATATGCATGGGGGATGCATATGTCCTTTCAAATTAGTGTTTTCATGTCTTTTGGATAAATGCCTAAGAGTGGTACTGCTGGATTAGAAAGTATTTTCACTTTTATTTATGAGTTCTCCATACTGTTTTTTCACAGGGGCTACACCAGCTTGCATTCCACCCAGTAGAGTTCCTCTTTCTCATCATCCATGCTATTTATCATTTATTATTTTGTTCTTGGAAATATTTACATCTCATTTTATGTCTGAGGGACTCTTGGGACTTAGACTAGATCCTTTGTGACAACCAGGTATCCAAATGCTCTCAGGGCCTTGGATCCTGCTTTTCCTATAACAGTTGTATTGTAAGCCCAGTCCACCGACGTTTCCAACATTATAAGTCTGGTAATAAAAACAATTATCTGAATACATATTCATGTAAATTGGTTACTTCATTAAATTTTCCATCATGTTGAGGGAGATTGTGATTAATGAACTGATCATTTATTTCAACTTCATTAGCCAGTTCACCAGAAAATAGTACAAGGTGGAAGAGATAGCATAATATGCAAAAAACTTTCCTGCCTGAGGCTCTGAGGTGCCAGGTTGAATTCCCTGTGCCACCATAACCAGAGCTGAGCAGTACTCTGATAAAAATAAAATAAAAAATAATTTAAAAAAACTGGAGCCCAGCTTCCCCAGAGCCCTGCACCACTAGGGAATGAAAGTAACAGCCTGGGAGTATGGATCGACCTGTCAAAGTCCATGTTCAGCAGGAACAGAACAGTCCATGTTCAGAGTTACAGAAGCCAGACCTTCCGTCTTCTGCACTCCAAAATGACACTGGGTCCATATTTCCAGAGAGATAAAAAAAAAAAAGAATAAGAAAGTTATCAGGTGAGGGATGAGATATGAAGTCCTGGTGGTGGGAATTGTGTGGAGTTGTACCCCTCTTATCCTATGGTTTTTGTCAGTGTTTCTTTTTTATAAATAAAAATTATAAAAAATAGAGAGTTGGGTGGTAGTGCAGCGGTTAAGCACAGGTGGCACAAAGCACAAGGACTGGCATAAGGATCCCGGTTCTAGCCCCTGGCTCCTCACCTGCAGGGGAGTTGCTTCACAGGTGGTGAAGCAGGTCTTCAGGTGTGTACCTTTCTCTTCCCCTCTCTGTCTTCCCCTTCTCTCTCCATTTCTCTCTGTCCTATCCATCAAGACAACATCAATAACAACAACAATAATAACTACAACAATGATAAAAAAAACAAGGGCAACAAAAAGGAAAAATGAATAAATAAATATTTAAAAAATTAAAATTAAAGATCAGTTAAAAAACAACACATAAAAAAGAAATGCAAACACATACTTTGTCACTATGAATCAAAATTCCTTTTTTTTTTAAATCAGTTGTGGCTTAAGGTGATGAAAGTGATTGAACTTGCTACTTCTGATGCCTCAGGGATGAAACTTTGCTGCATAAACTCACTATTTTTTCTTCATAAAATTATAAAATATTTTATAATTTATGAAAATAATTCATAAGATGCAGTCTCAAAAGGAAAATAAGAAACACAATAAACTTTCATGTCTGTTTATACTTTTCAGCTGTTTTCTGTTTTTTTATTCAATGTATTAGTTAAACTTATTTAAATGAGTTACCTTAATATGCTTTTCAAAAATTCCATCTTGAAACCATAAGAAACCATGTTGTCTGTATCAATTCCTGTTATTTCATAATTTATCCATATATTTTAAAAACCACAAATTAAAGGCATATTTCTGTTTCAGAAATCTAACAGCTTGTGCAAATCCAGTTCTATTAGTAGTCAGTGCCACCACTGGATGATTCCTAAGAATATGAGCATAACTCAAGTTTGCTTTAGAAACCACAGATCTGGATTTAACTGAAAGTAGCAGAATTAGTGTATTTACTGAAGCTGGTCAAATTTCTTCATTTTCTATACAATTCAAATTTTTATTAGTATTGTTAATATTGACCTGGAATTATCTTTAAACACTTTAGTTAATTGATTGAGTGTATTTTTCAATAATAGGGTAATTATTTCAAGTATCTTCATTTAATTTCTCAGGATGTTGAACTGAGAGAGATTAATTGGTTTTCTAGAGGTTGCTGAATAGGGTAAGAATAAAAGGAAGGAGAAGTACTTATAGTAACAACAGTGACAAATATTAGGTTTCTTAAGTCCTACGCTGGTATTCTTTACATGACACACTGTTAATGTAATGTGAGTGAACGTGAATCATAGATAAATATATGATGAAATACAGAAGTGCAAATGCTGAAAACATGGCACATTTTTTCACTCTATATTTACTGTTTCCTAAAACTAAACTCTTGTGCTTTCTTTACTGGAAAACTTTTAACATGTGGGAAACAAAAAAAAAAATACAATATAAACTCAATTTATTGATGTAATTATTTTATGACAAAATATTTTAGATATTAGTAAAATGGAAATTTAGAACATTTCCATTTAAGAAATATATTTAGAAACAGTTGAATGGAAATACTTTCACTACTTATCAATTGTAGTGTCTAAACCACAGTAACCTTGGTCCTTATTTATAGGGGGAAAACTCTACAAATAGTGAAGCAGGTCTGCAAGTGTCTCTCTGCCTCTGTCCCTCCCTGTATCCACCCCCCTCTAAATTTCTATTCAATCAAATAAAATAAATAGTTAAAAATTAAAATCAATGTTTATAATAAATAAATAATTTTAGAATCAGGGAAATGTGTGATTATTTTTCCATAATAAATACATTTTGCTCACTATAAATATGTCTACTTAGTTGCTAGAAGTTTGCAAAGTGTATGTTTTACAATCATTATTTCACCTCCAATTCTGTTTACTTATATGTAATGTCTCAGCTTGCCATTATTTGTATAGAATCCAAAAGTTAGCAACTGAATGCTGACTCTTCTTTCACCCTGATTCTTGCATTAGCAATTAATTACCTTAAATATTTATCTTAGACTTCTAGAGGCATGGCTACAGAGAATGAGCTATTTCAGGTTGCTCCCATAGAAAACAAACAAACAAAAACCTTCAGAAAATAACCTGAAAATTGAACCAAAAAATGACCAGAATTTCTTCACAAACTCACTAGTCTGCAGTAATTCACTTAGCCACAAGTGTATCCAGACAAATGTGACTAGTGAATTGAAAAGGATTGAGGAAAAGACTTTCCAAGAATTAAGAAATCGATCTGAGCATCAGAGGGTGCCATCTCGTTTCAGCCATCTATTTCTTCAATACCCTGTTCTCTCAAATTAGCAGATTATCTTGAAGAGAGTTAATAAAGAAACAAGAGAATTAAATGAAGAGATATATAGAGTCCTTCACCCCCCCCAACAACAACAACAACAACAAAAAACCAGAATACACATTCTTCTTGAAGCCACATGGGACATTCTGAAGAATAGATCATATGTTAGGCTACGAAGATAGTGAGGACAAATTTAAGAGCACTGATATCATCCTAAGCATCTTTTTAGACCACAGTGGGATTAAACTAATACTTAACAACAAATGGGAAATTAGTAAAAGTCCCAAAATATGGAAACTCAACAATACACTACTTAACAGCTACTAGATCAAAGATTAAATTAAGGAAGAAATGGAAATATTGCAATTATAAAATTAAAATCAACACACAATATATCAAAATATTTTTGGCACAGCTAAGGCAATACTAAGAGGGGAATTCATAGCTATATATAGAGGCACACATTAGGAAACAAAAACCTCAAATAAACAGCCTGAAACACATCTTAAGGAATTAGAAGAAGGAGCAATCTTAAAGCAACCAGAAAGACTGAAAAAACAAAAATTAGGGCATAAATAAATGACATTGAATAAGATAACCATATAAAAGATCAATGAAGTTAAATGTTTCTTCTTCAAATGGGTGAACAAAATTGACAAACAATCAAACTCACTAAAAAAGAGGAGGGAGGTAGAGGAAAAGACTCAAATAAATGGGATTTTAATGAAAGAGAAGAGACCACAATAGACAACACAGCAATCCAAACTTTCAAGTGAGACTTCTATGAATAACTATATGCCACCAAGCTAGAGAAGTTGGAAAAAGGGGAAAAGTTCCTAGAAACATATCATCTTCCAAAGTTGAACAAAGATGAAATAGAAATCACATATAGGTCAATGCCAGGCATCCCCCCAAAATTGAAACAGGTATCAAAATATTAGCAACAATAAAAGTTCAGGCCCATATGTTTTTACAAATAAATTCTACAAAACCTTCAAGGAAGAGTTCATACCTATACTCTCTGAATTCTTTCGAAATTTTCAAAAGACACAAGGATACTCCCTTCCACCATCTATGAAGTTAGCATCACCCTGATACCAAAAACAGACAGAGATACAAAACAGAAAGAAAATTACAGACCAATATCTCTGATGAACATAGATGCTAAAATATTGAACAACATTATAGCCAAATAGATACAACAGTATATTAAAAAGACTGTACATCAAGACCAAGTGGGGTTTACTCCAAGGATGGAAGGCTAATTTAATATATGAAAATTAGTAACTGTGATCCACCACATCAATAAAAGAAATTTCCAAAAAAAAAAAAAACATGATTATTGAAGTAGATAATCTACAAAAGCAGATAAAGCTTTTGACATAAGCTAACATCTTTTCAGGATCAAAACACTACAAAAATGGGAATAGATAAATCTTTAACCTAGTTGATCCATAAACAGAAAACCTAGAGTCTATATAATACTCAGTGGTGAGAAGCATAAAGCATTCTCACTTATACCTGCTACTAGAGAGTGCTGCTCACTATTATTATTAACTATCCCATATAGAATTGGGATTTTTTGCCATAGCAATGTCAAGGAAGAGAAAGGAATTAAAGGAATCTATGAATTGAAAAAGAATTAAATTAAAAAAGGAACTAAAGGTATGTAGATTGGATAAAGCAGAAGTTAAATTATCACTATTTGCAAATAATATGACAATATACATAGAAAAAAATAAAGACTATTAGGAGCTCCTGGAAATTATTGGGCAATATAGCAATGTATTAGTCTACAAAATTAACATACAAAAGTCAGTGGCATTCCTGTATGCAAATACCAAGTCAAAAGAAGAAAAATTCAGATGTCAGTTCTATTTACTATAGCAGAAAGAAAAAAAAACAATAAAATTCTAGGAATAAAGCCAAAAAAGAAATTAAATACTCATATACTGAAAACTGTTTTGTCACCATTCTAGGAAATAGCAAAACATACAAAGAAGTGGAAAGATAGTCCATGTTTGTGAACTGGAAATTAACTTCATCAAAATCAATATTCTACCCAGAACTATATACACATTTAACATAATATAATCAAGGCAACATCTTTTATTTTTTAAGAGAATATAACAAAAACTACAAAGATTTAAATGGAACCAGCAAATACCTAGTATAATCAAATAATCTTGAAATAAAAGAACAGAATTGGAGGCATCACACTACTAGATCTCAAACAGTATTTTAGGGCAATTGTGATCAGAACTGCCTGGTACTGGAACAAAAATAGATATACTGACCAGTGGAACAGAATTAAGAGCCCAGAAATAAGCCCCTACATGTATGGACATCTAATTTTAGAGGAGGGGGCACAAACTATTAAATGGAGAAAGGAGAGAATCTTCAACAAATGGTGTTGGTAAAATTGGATTGAAACATGCAGAGGAATGAAACTGAACCATTGCATTTGACCACACACAAAAATAAATGCCAAGTAGATAAAGGAATTTGATGATAGACTAGAAACTATCAAATACAGGAAAATATTAACATAACTCTTTTCCCTACAAAGTTTATAAGCATGTTCAATGATACAAATGCAATTGCAAGGAAAACTAAAACAAAAATAAAACAGTGGGACTACATCAGTTAAAAAGCTTCTGGAAAGCAAAAGAAACCACCACCAAAACAAAGACTCCTTATAGAATGGGAGATCATAATATGCCATATGTTAGACAAATGGCTAATAACCAAAATATATAAAGAGCTCACCAAACTCAGAACAAAAACAACAAAACAAAACAAAACAAACCACAAATGACCCCATATAAAAATGGGGGGAGGATATGAACAGAATATATTAACCAAAGAAGAGATCTTAAAAGCCAAAAAACACATGAAAAAATGCTCTAAGTCATGAGTGAAGAGAAATGCAAATAAGACAGCAATGAGATACCACTTCACCTCTATGAGAATGTCATAAATCAGAAAGAATAACAACAACCAACAAATGCTAGAGAGATTCTGGGTGTAAAATAACCCTTCTGCACCACTGGAAGGAATGTAAATTGGCTCAATCCCTATGGAGAGCAGTCTGGAGAACTCTCAGAAGAATGGAAATGGACCTAATCTATGACACAACAATTTATTTCCTGGAATGTGTATATACCTATGTTCATAGCAGCACAGTTTGTAAAAGCCAAAACCTGGAGGCAACCTAGGTGTGCAGAAACAGATGAGTGGCTGGGAAAGTTGTGGTACATGGAATACTACTTAGCTATTAAAAATGATGAATTCACCTTCACCTCATCTTAGATGGAGCTTGAAGGAGGGAGTTAAGTGAGAAGGATGAATGTGGGGTGATCTCACTCATAGAAGTTGAGAAATAAGAATAGAAAGGGGATACACAAAGCAGAGTTTGGACTGAGTCTACTGTATTACACCAAAGTAAATGACTTTTTGGCGAGGAAGGATTATCAGTTCCTGGTGCATGATGGTGGAGGAGGATCTAGGCTGGGGGATGAGAGTGTTTTGCAAGACAAACAAACAAAAACACAATTTTTCACATGTTCTAATAATTACATTTACTGTGAACTATTAATCCCAAATAATGTTTTGTTTTGTTTTTTACTAAAAGTCATTAAGTTATGTTGAGAATAGCTCACTATGGAGAGTGCTTAATCTTGTCATGTGCTTGGTCCAGTAGATTATAAAATGCTCATGAGATTGTCTTGGCATTGGGCACAGTCTGGTGTTTTCTGGTGTTCGGATATTTCTTTCTTTTCTTCAATGAAAATGTAAACAGTGGAATAAAGTAGTCCAAGTCCTGTGTAAAAAAATCTGGAGACTTTTCAAACACTAGAAATGTATGACCTAGCAATTTCTCTCCTCATTGATATGTCCAAAGGAAGCAGAGATACCTATCCTAAGACAAGTATGTACTCCTATATTGATAGCGCCACAATTCATAATAGTGCAAACATGGAAGCAACTCAAATTCCCAATCATGGATCAGTGACTAAAGAAGTTGTGGTACATATACACAATGGACTAGTGTTAAAAATGATGCAGTCATCTCCTTTGTTTCATCTTGGCTGAATCTTGAAGGAAATGTGTTAAGTGAGATAAGTCAAAAGAAAAAAGATAAACATTGGATAACTTCACTTCTAGATGGAACTTAAGAAACAAGAAAAGAACATATTATGAAACTTGCACTATGTGTGGTGTATTACACTAAAGTAAAGATCTCTGGTGTGGGGGAGATGTTGAAAAGAATAGTAAAGAATGTGTGCTTATTCAGATGTGGTACCATTCAGTCCTTTGAAGTTTTTTTTTTTTAATTTTTATTTATAAAAAGCAAACACTGACAAAAACCATAAGATAAGAAGGGTAAACAGTTCCCACGACCAGAACTCTGTATCCCACCCCCCCCCCCCGATAGTTTTCCTATTCTTTATCCCTCTGGGATTATGGATCAAGGGACATTATGGGGTGCAGAAGGTGGAAGGTCTGGCTTCTATAACTGCTTCCCTGATGAACATGGGTGTTGACAGATCGATCCATACTCCCACTTTCCCTAGTGAGGTGGGGCTCTGGGGAAGAGGAGCTCCCGGATACACTGGTGGGACTCTCTGCCCAGGGAAGTCTGGTTGGCATCATGGCAGCATTTAGAACCTGGTGGCTGAAAGAAGAGTTAATATATAGAGCCAAATAAATTGTTGACTAATCATGAACCTAAAGGCTGGAATATTGCTGATGGAGATTTGGAGGTCTCCATTTTGTAGATGGTTAGTAGGCCTATGTTAGTTATATTCCAAAGGGCCCATGATTATACTAGTTTTTTAAAATTTTTCCTGAGTCTGGAATCTGTTATGAAGGTGGATCAGATTTATTGTCTGGGGAGAAGATGTCATGGCTGAAAAAAGGACCAGAAAGCTGGATCCAGGAAGAGAGTAGCTCCCAAATATGCGAAAGGTGTATAAATACTGTTGACTATAAATCCCATCGATTTGATCTCATCTGAGGCCTATATTCAGCTTAAGAACCTATAGGACCTCTGCATCCCAGTATGTCTGAGCTCACATTCTGTGGTCATGAGTAGGAATGTTCCAAGTTGCCCCAATTTCAGGACCCATCTTCCTCAGGTGGAAGATAGACTATGTTGTCCAGCCTCTCTTTGGAGGATGGAACATTCTCTACTGAAGTTTTTTTTTTTTTTAATTCTTTCTCTCTTACCTTTCCTGCCTGTTGACTCATGGCTATAAAATATCATTCTTTCCTAATATACCAAAGATTATTTCAGAGCTCCATACCTTCCTATACATACATATAATTTTTTGCAGTTGTACCATATCATACCATCATAGTCTGAGATTCATTTGTTAAAATCATGACAATTTATTGTTGCTAGTACAAAGCTTTATTTTTTAAGTAGACAATTAAAATAATCTATGCTTTGTAAAAATCAGGATAGTGGTTGTTAACTGCTATATAAGACACAGCAAAAGCTCTGGAACTTCTTATTTACCAATGCATGTAAAGATTTACAGAGTGACTAAACTGCAGTTATCTTTTCAGGTTGAACTCATACATGCAGATTTCATGCTTGGGGATCAAATTTGATGGTTGAACATTAATATCAAAAGGCAGATGTTTACTATGTGTGAAGACCAGGGTTATATCCACTAGTCCCCACCTGTGGGAAGAAAAGTGTCATCAATGCTGAAGAAGTGCTGTGGTGTATCTCTGTTTCTATGTTTCATTTTTCCTCTACATTTATCAATCTCTTACCCACAAGGAAAAAAGAAAGAGAGAAATAAAGTAAAAGAGAGAGAAACAAAGAAGGAAAGTAAGAAAAGAAGTAACAAAGAAAGAGAGGAAGGAAGAATGAAAGAAGGAAGGAAGGAAGGAAGGAAGGAAGGAAGGAAGGTAGGAAGGAAAGAAGGAAGGAAAGAGGAGAGAAAAAAGAGAAAGACAGAAAGAGAAAAAATGGCTACAGAGAACAGTGAAGTCATGCAGGCGCTCAACCCTTTCTTAACCCTGCTGAAGAAACAAAAAGTGGGGCCTGGTGGTGGCGTACATGTTATGATGTATAAGGACCAGAATTGGAGCCCCTGTCCTCACCTGCAGAGGAAAAGCTTTGAGTGGTAAAGCAGTGTTGCAAGTGTCACTCTGTCTTTCTCCCTCTCTACCACTCCTTCCTTCTGAATTTCTGGTTGTCTTCATCCAATAAATAAACAAAATTTTTAAAAAGGAAACAATAATTTAGAGACATATAATTGCAAATGTGTGGGCAATTATTTATTACATGTGAAAATGAAATCTGCTGACATTATATTGTGTTAGCCTTTTCAGTTCTTACCTATAATATGTTGTTACCTTTACATTTTTTGAATGCTTATTATTTAAAAGTCTAGCCAACATATGAACTTAGCTTCTCAGGATAACTAGTGCCACCATTTGGCAAGAGAGTCATTGCATAGAACCAGTCCAGGAATACAACATAAACAGATGTGGTATGTCTCTACTGGGACTCTTCTAGATAAACAAAATTCCTTATGATGTTTTATTACTTTGCATTATACTGCATGCATCTCCACTGAAATTTAAGCTTAGTCATTTGTCACATCTGATATTGTTCTATACATTATGGGTTTTCTTTTTTATTAAAAGCATAGGTGTCTGGAAACCACACATATGCCCCCCAAGATAAAGAAAATAAACTCTTCTCTTTTAAGTACTGTCCTTTCTCAGGACAGGTGGAATGAGAGAATAATTAACTTTATGACCTTCCTGTGGTATTATCAGGAAGCAGCCTTTAGTCTCCTGACTACAACACACAAAACACTTTCTTTTTGCTAAATGGATAGCTATATATTTCAGCTTCCCTTAATGCCATTATAGACAGAAAACAAAGGTAGCTACAGTTGGTGCACAGGAAATGAAGTGGGATTCTACTGTCATTAATTCTTAGGGGAAATTGCTTTGAAGACATATTTTCAAGTTATGAATACTTATTTCATAAACTTCCAGTGTATAACTTAAAGTATCAGTGTTCACGATCCAGGATGACAGAACTCATTGGAATTCATGAGCAGTGAGGTGATTAATCTTCTAGTATCGTGCAATGCTGGGAAGATAATGTGGATGAAAGAAAATATGAGGCTTCTACTGTGATTTGAAAGATGTTTCTGGACTGGAACCAAACTGCTAGCATGACATGTGTAACCAAAACATCTATATCATTAGTGAAGTGATGTAGGGAGATAATTGGGTAAAAAGCTGGTTACTGTAGCTGCCCTGGCAAAGACATATTAGAATTAATAGGGACCACTTCATAACTTAGCATTTAAATATGGCCTTATCAATATTGACTGCTGTAACAATTGACTAGATTAACATGAAGCTATTAATTCTATCTTCACTGACTAGGCCAATATATAGACATCATTGTATATTGAAAGATTGAGGTTCAATTTTATGTTCAATTTATGTGGCCTTTGTTCTCAAAGTAAGTCATGTAAGTATGTCAGTGTTGGATTGGAAGCCCAACTTCTTTGTTTCAAAATGGGTCTTCCTAGTGGCAAACTAGATTCTAAACTCATTTTTTTTCTTAGTTTTAATTTTTATTGTGTATATGTGTCGTTCTTTGCAGTCCTGGAGTTTAACATGCATACAAAATCATCTCTCCTGAGCTGTTTTTTTTTTCATTGGGTGGAGGTGCAAAGGCATCTGTGCTACACCTAGTTGAGCTCACTCATCACCATGTGCAAGGATTAGAGTTCAAGCCCCAGCTCCCCACTTGCAGGACGCAGGGGATACTTCATGAGCAATGTAGCAAGTATGCAGGCATCAGTGTTTCTCTCTCTCTCTCTCTCTCTCACTCTCTCTCTCTCACTAAGTCTGACTTAAGGGCTTTTGTTTTGCTATCTAAGATTTATAATTATTGATTAAATTGACCAAGAGCAGAAAAAATATTTATGTTATTTTCATATTTACAATTGAGAAATTATACTGGTGATATATTTATTGCTGATGTGGCATTATATGAAATTATATGTACTTTCCTTTTTTAACAGTATGTAGCATTTTCTACAAAAATATTGTAATATTCCATGGATTTGATTGTCATCAAGCTTAATCAATTATTAAACTTTGCTCTGTCTTTTTTATTCTCAAAACTACATATACATGAGTAATGCAATTAATTGAGTCCTTAAATGATGAAATATGGAAAGTGATCAGCATTCAATGAAAAGACACCATAACAATGGCCTCAGAAGTTGTACTTTAGTCTGTTGAAAATAGTTGGCCATTTAAAACAAGTATGTGACAAGATGATCTTTCTACTTCCACTCTGATATCTGATCTGCCTTTGGAAATTGTTAGCTGCTGGCAGGGTGATTGTATCACAGATTTTCAACAAAAACATGACTCATGTTGTGAATGTAATTAGAACCAGTGACCCAACAGTGTATATTTTGGAAGCATATCCTATTACAGAATTTCTGAAGCATTCTACTGCTCTAAGGATTTTATTAATTAGATCTTTATGTCTCTCATTTAAGTTTTTAAAATACATTTTAATAATGACAAATGTGATAACAATAAATTTCTATGGAAAAGATAAAGTTTTACAGTCTTATTGGAACATCTGCAATGCTCATGATCTTGTGTCTTGAGCCAAACACTGTCATTTTGGCAATCATCTCTATCAACTCACCTACAAAGATTTGAAACAGACATTAAGTGCTAGATTTTTTTAACCAGAAATGTTATGCTGACTTTCCCCTCTTCTGTCTGACTGATCTCTCCTAATACAATGAAAAATAATACTTAATATTTTAGAATTACTATAGTCTGGTTGGGGGCATTTCACAAGCAGTAGAGCAGTTCTGTAGGTTTCTATCTTTCTCTCTCCCTCTCTGTGTTCCCCACTCCTCATAATTTCTTTCTTGTTGGGCTAGCGTTGTGAGAGGGAGAGATGACCTAGGAACCAAGCTTGTGGCGACAGGACAATTCAAATCTTTATTCATCTTAGTCCCCCAGAGTTGGGAGGTAGCACATCTGGTTAAACCACATGGTACCAACTGCAATGGCCTCCTCTGCCTCCTGGTCTGCATGCCAGCCCTCCTCCAGCTCGGGACCAGAAGAGACAAGCCTGAAATGGAAGTGGCTTCACAATACCATACATGGTTAAGAAGGGGGTGGAGAAAGGGGCTGGGAATGATATGGACCTCTCTAGCAACTGTTACTAGGGGTTCAACTGGCAGGGTTAGCAATAAGGGGATATAGGAAAGAGACCTTTAGTCATTTGTAAGACAAAGGAGAAGATTGATATGTAGATAATAAAGGAATTGGCCATAATAGCAGGGATGCAGGGTGCTTTGTGAGCCCTGCCAAGCTCAACCACATCTGCACAATTTACCAACACTTTCTGTTCTATCAAAAAAAAAAAATGGCCACAGGAACAGTGTGGATTCATAGTGCAGACACCAGGCCCTAGCGATAACTCTGGAGTCAAAAATAAATCAGAAAAAAATTAAAATTATAATAATGATCTAATATCTATTATTATATGATCAATAAATATTTAAAAGATAAACTAAAAATATGCACATTGATCAATATGATTGTTTTTATATCTATTCCTTTTTTTTACGTTTGAGGACAAAATCTTAGTCCTTGTATGGGAAATACTTCCTATTTCTAAATAATTGTGCAGGTTAATATCCATATTGTAATTTTGAAAATATATTTAGGGATCTACTTTTAATTGTAGATAATAAGTGTGAACTTTATGTCACCAACTATACTGAATAAAAGCATGCATATCAATTTATAGTGTGTCCATATGTAGAATAATGAAAAGGTCCATTTTTTCTTCTAAGATCTTACAACAGGTCTATTTGAACCCCATCTTTTTAGAAGAAACTCTTTGTACCCTTGACTTGTATAGACTATTCAACTGCAAGAAAAGAAGATATTCTGGAGAAACTGGCAGTGTTTGTTATGCTGAAATATAAATGAAGTCAACAACGTCTATTCTGAGGACATTTCTTGATACAGAATATGTAAAGATTGAGTAAGAAAGATATACAAAATATCTTCTCCCATTCTGTGAGGGGTCTCTTGGTTTGGGTAGTGGTTTCTTTTGCTGTGAAGAAGCTTTTTAATTTGATGTAGTCCCATAGGTTTATACTTGTCTTAGTCTTCTTTGTAATTGGATTCGTTTCATTGAAGATGTCTTTAAAATTTATTCAGAAAAGAGTTCTGCCAATATTTTCTTCTAAGTATCTGATAGTTTGTGGTCTAACATCCAAGTCCTTGATCCACTTGGAATTTACTTTTGTATTTGGTGAAATAGAGTGGTTCAGTTTCATTCTTCTGCATGTTTCAACCCATTGTTTCCAACACCATTTGTTGAAGAAACGCTGCTTTCCCCATTTAATAGTTTGAGCCCCTTTGTCAAAGATTAGAAGTCCATAGGTGTGGGGGCTCACTTCTGGGCTCTCAATTCTATTCCACTGGTCAGTGTGTCTATTCATGTTCCAGTACCAAGCAGTTTTGATAACAATGGCCCTATAATACAATTTGAGATCTTGGAGTGTGATGCCTTCGGTTCTGTTCTTTTTTCTCAAGATTGTTTTGGCAATTCTAGGTCTTTTCTGGTTCCAGATAAACATTTGTAGCATTTGTTCTATTCTCCTAAAAAATGTGCTTGGGATCTTGATAGGGATAGCATTCAATTTGTAGATGGCTTTGGGTAGTATATTCATTTTGATGATGTTAATTCTTCCAACCCATGAACATGAAATATCTTTCCACTTCTTTGTGTATTTTTCAATTTCCTTGAGTAGTGACTCATAATTGTCAGTATTCAAGTCTTTCACTTCTTTGGTTAGGTTTACTCCTAGATATTTTATTGTTTTTGTTGCTATAGTAAAAGGAATTGATTTCTGGATTTCAATTTCTTCTAGCTTAGTGTTTGCATAGAGGAATGCCACTGACTTTTGAATGTTAGTTTTGTAGCCTGACACCTTACTGTATTTCCTGATGATTTCCAAAAGCTTCTTGCTGGATTCCTTAGGTTTTTCTGTGTATACCATCATGTCATCTGCAAATTGGGAGAGTTTGACTTCTTCTCTTCCAATATGTATCCCTTTATTTCCCTGCTCCTGCCTGATTGCTATGGCAAGAACTTCCAACACTATGTTGAATACTAATGGTGACAGTGGGCAGCCCTGTCTAGTACCTGCTCTGAGTGGAAATGCTTCCAGTTTTTCTTTACATGCCATACATCAGACAAGAGTTTAATAACCAACATATATAAAGAGCTTGTCAAACTCAACAACAAGACAACAAATGACCCCATCCAAAAATGGGGGGAGGACATGGACAGAATATTTACCATAGAAGAGATCCAAAAGGCTGAGAAACACATGAAAAAATGCTCCAAGTCTCTGATTGCCAGAGAAATGCAAATAAAGACAACAATGAAATATCACTTCACTCCTGTGAGAATGTCATACATCAGAAAAGGTAACAGCAGCAAGTGCTGGAGAGGTTGTGGGGTCAAAGGAACTCTCCTGCACTGCTGGTGGGAATGTCAATTGGTCCAACCTCTGTGGAGAACAGTCTGGAGAACTCTCAGAAGGCTAGAAATGGACCTACCCTATGATCCTGTAATTCCTCTCCTGGGGATATATCCTAAGGAACCCAACATATCCATCCAAAAAGATCTGTGTACACATATGTTCTTGGCAGCACAATTTGTAATAGCCAAAACCTGGAAGCAACCCAGGTGTCCAACAACAGATGAGTGGCTGAGCAAGTTGTGGTATATATACACAATGGAATACTACTTAGCTATAAAAAATGGTGACTTAACTGTTTTCAGCCGATCTTGGATGGACCTTGAAAAAATCATGTTGAGTGAAATAAATCAGAAACAGAAGGATGAATATAGGATGATCTCACTCTCAGGCTGAAGTTGAAAAATAAGTTCAGAAAAGAAAACACAAGTAGAACCTGAAATGGAATTGGCATATCACACCAAACTAAAAGACTCTGGGGTGGGAGGGAGGGTGGGGAAAATACAGGTCCAAGAAGGAGTCAGAGGACCTAGTGGGGGTTGTAATGTTATATGGGAAACTGTGGAATGTTATACATGTACAAACCATTGTACTTACTGTTGAATGTAAAACATTAATTTCCCAATAAAAAAATAGGAAAAAAAAGAAAACAATAGTTATGACAAACACAGAAAAAAAAAGATATACAAAATATACAGAAAATAGTGGCTAGTGTTCTGAAAATAAAGTCTCTCTGCTTTGATATAGCTGGATTTACCATATCTGAGAACCCTGAAAACTGTGAAAATACAGGTCATGTGAAAGAATAGAAACCCATATATGAATAAACTGAGTCAAATGTATCTCCATGTCAGGAAAACAAAGCTCTTATACTTCTGTATAATTTACATCCTTGAGGTGGAATGATGTGCTATTGACTGCATACTTATGCTGTGTTCTATTTTTTATTGGTAAATTAGTATTATCATGATTCATAATCTGTTATGATAAAAAGAATATTCAGTTTTGAACAGATTACATTTAAAGTTTAGAGGTATTAAAACACTTAACACTAACATAAAATGGCATCCTTTGTGAGAAAAAAGTTCTTATTTTTATACTGCTCAAAGATGCTAAATGGTAATATGGTCCGTCTGTAATCCTGAAACTCTGCAAGTGTAGAACCCTCGGCATTTTAATGATAGAAAATGGACTGGTTACTGTTGGTTAATATGTAGTTAAACCTTCATAAATCCTTTTCAGTGTTATATTTATAGTAACCAAACATACAGTGACATGTACAGTATTTCATCTCTTCTCAAAATCTTCTATTAATGGATTTCTGAATGATTGGTTACAAAAGCAGGTCTCATAATTGATTTATTATTATTACTTCAAATATACCATGCTTATTAATATTAGCATAATTCCCTTCTTAAGGCAAGTGCTTAATTTATTTCTATAATGCTGATAAATGTAACAAATACAGTTGAATATTTGAGAAATACATTAAGGAAAAATTTCCTATATTAAATATGATAGCTAGAATTATAAACAAGGCTGAAACACTTCAGGTATAAGTATTTACTTTTTTTGGGAAAAAGAAACTTTTCTAAAACTAGAATGGCAATAGTATGTGAGATTATGTTTTGATAGATAATTATTATCTATATTTCCAATTACTGCCTAAAATGCATAAATTTATAACTATATTTGAGTGTTCTACTACTTAGATACAATTAATGTCTATAATAAAGTAAATTTATATCAGTACTTTAAAATAGTATTTTAGTAAGGTATATATAGAAAAATTATATCCATATAAACTTATACATCTGTTTGTACAAAGTATCTATAATCTATGTACTTATTATTATGTAGCATATATCTACTTAAACACACAGGTATTTACTTTCTCCCCTACTGACAAAACTAATTCTTACAAGCAACAAGACATATGAATAAGTGAATAAAAGTCTCCTCAAGTACCAGTATTACCTATAGGATGAAATTTGAATTATATGTTGTTTTAGACCTTGTGGGAAATTATGAAGTTGTAGAGTGTTTTAATTACATCTAAATTATAGGTTAATACCTAAACTTTGACTTTTTATAATCAAGCTTTCAATCACATAATTTATATATATATATATATATATATATATATATATATATATATATATATATTTCCCTTCTGTTGCCCTTGTTTTTTATTGTTGTTGTAGTCATTATTGTTGTTGTTATTGATGTTGTCGTAAGACAGAAATGGAGAGAGGAGGGGAAGACAGAGAGGGGGAGAGAAAGAGAGAAAGACATCTGCAGACCTGCTTCACTACCTGTGAAGCGGCTCACCTGCAGGTGGGGAGCCGGGGGCTCAGATGATTTCCCTTGTCCTTGCGCTTCACACCTCGTGTGCTTAACCCGTTAAGCTACCACCCGAATCCCCACATAATTCTTAAAAAGTAAAAAAAAGATTAATACCGAGATGGCCGCTGCTGCACTTCCTCTAGCTGCCGCCATGCCGGGAGGGTTCCTGCTCCGGGATGAGGCCTCCAACTTTGAGGCTAACACCACTATGGGCTGCATCTGCTTCCACGACTTCCTGGGAAACTCATGGGGCATTCTCTTCTCCCATCCCCAAGACTTCACCCTAGTGTGTACTACTGAACTTGGCAGAGAAGCGAAGCTGGTCCCAGAATTTGCCAAGAGGAATGTAAAGCTGATTGGTCTTTCCATTGACAGTGTAGAAGACCATCTTGCCTGGATTAAGGATATCAATGCTTATAATGGAGAGAAGTTACCTTTCCTCATCATCGATGATAAGAATTGGGAACTTGCCATCTTGCAGGTCATGCTGGACCCTGCTGAGAAAGGCATGCCTGTGACAGCTCAGATGGTGTTTATTTTTGGCCCTGATAAAAAGTTGAAGCTGTTCTCTACACAGCTACCACTGGTAGGAACTTATTTATTTACTTATTTATTTATTTATTATTTTTATTTTTTAAATATTTATTCCCTTTTGTTGCCCTTGTTGTTGTAGTTATTATTATTGTTGTTGTTGACATCGTTGTTGTTGGATAGGACAGAGAGAAATGGAGAGAGGAGGGGAAGACAGGGGGAGAGAAAGATAGACACCTGCAGACCTGCTTCACCACTTGTGAAGCGACTCTCCTGTAGGTGGGGAGCTGGGGGCTTGAACCGGGATCCTTGTGCTTTGCGCCACCTGAGCTTAACCCACTGTGCTACCGCCCAACTCCCTGGTAGGAACTTTGATGAGATTCTCAGAGTAGTTAAATCTCTCCAGCTGACAGCAGAAAAGCGGGTCACCACACCAGTGGATTGGAAGGATGGAGAAAGTGTGGTGGTCCTTACGACCATCCCAGAAGACCAGCCAAAAATCTATTTCCTAAAGGAGTTTTCACCAAACAGCTCCCATCTAACAAGAAATACCTCCATTACACTCCGCAGCCTTGGCTCTCTGAGGAATGGATATTAGAGTGACATGGAGAGGCCTTTCCTGTGTAATTCCCATATCCTATGGGCTTATTAAATGAAAGAGGTACTAAACAGTTCTTGGGACTCTTGATTCTGAACCTGCACCAGCATTCTGTTCTATTCACACACTTCAGCACTCTCTACTGGCACTTTGAAATACAGTCTGTGTCTAAGACTTTTTGGATTTCTGCAGGGTTTGTGGTTAACCAGATGTGAGCAGTTGGTGGCCAGATAAGTCATTTTTCTCCTTCACAGACTTACTTTGTTTGTTTTTACTTTTCCAATCAATTATTATCTTTTGATTCTCATTTTGGGGAGCGACAGACAGAAATGGAGGTCTAGCTTCTTTAGACATCTAAATGTTTTTCAGTATTTTGATCACAGCTGGGAAAAATAACACTTTTACTTCTACACTTTACTCATAGATAACTGAAGCAGGAGGATATTTTAAGTATTTTGCTTTTACAGTGTTTCAATATATTTCTGTCAAAAGAGGGAGACTACAGAAAAGGCTTCCTGTGTGATAGGGAGGTGTGAGCTGTCTCCTTATGGACACGGAAAGGTGTAACTGGGAGGGGACAGGATAATTGAGAATATTTCTTTACCGAATTGTTCTGGCTGGGATATGATGTCGTTTTCTGAAATTTTCTTTCTGGGAAATCAGAAAATCCTGTAGAAAAAAAAGAAAAAAATTAATAGCAGGAAAATTAATATATGTAACAAGTTATAAAGAAACATAGCTATTATCTCTTAAGAATATTGTAAGATATAAATAGGTAAAATTAAATATGTGCAATGATGTTGAATATAGTAAAACCTAATATTCAACAAACTATTATATTAATATTGAAGTGAAGATGGTTACATCTAATGATGTAAGAGATCCCAGAGAAGAAAAGTCAATGAGAGTATGAACCATGAAGATGACTTCTTTTTGCAATATGATATAGTTTATAATTTGAAGGTCAAGTTATGAAAGGTGTATTTTTGTTTGTTGTTGTTGATTTTTATCACTGATGTTTCCCCACTCAAGACTGACTTTTTCAGATAGGAAGACTAACCCAGAGACAAAGTAAAAAAGCCACCACAGCAATGAAGCTACTTCCAGTGCAGTGGGGACAGTGCAAGTGCACTATTCAGATGAACTATTTTTTTACAGTTTTATTTCTTTTTTATTGGTGATTTAATAATTATTAAAAAGACTATAGGATAACAAATGTATACTTCCATATAATTACCACCACCAGTGTTCTTTATTCCATCCCCTCCATTGGAAACTTCCCTGCTCTTTATTCCTCTGGGAGTACAGACCAAAATTTACTTTAAAGGGTGTAGAAAGTAGAAGGTCTGGCTTCTGTAATTGCAGATGAACTATTTTACTGGCTCTTCGGGAAAAGTATTCTAAGCTAAAGGATAAACACAGAGTATAATGATACGTGGAAAAAGTAGAGAAATTAATGTTTGCTGTAAGTAATGGGATCTTATAATTTTAAAGTTTAAGTGGGCCTTAAAATAACACAGCTTAGTTTTCTGATTTTATTTTGTGATCCTAAGATTAAGAAAACAGAGGATACTTGCAATAGACATACAGTTTGTTAATGACTGAATTGGTACATTAATCTGGGTTTCCTTACTTTCACACTTCAGTACTCTCTTAAGTAAATAACAGGTTAAAAATTTCTAGTTCATTTTAATTCAACAGTAATGGGACAATTAAAATTATAGTCTGGAAACAAGAGATTGCCAAAGAGAATACTTAAAAACATGTTGTGATTAGTATTAACCTGTGAGTGTGTCATCATGTTCACTTATCTTCCTGTTTCTGGCAAGAGATAGTACCTCTGAAATCTAATTTGGCTTCTTGCAGTTATTTGGCATAAAATTACCTAAATAGTGCCAAGAAATATCATGAGTGATACTGCACAGTGAAGCTTCACCTTATTTTCAATGTTAAATTTTAAACGTAATTTGGTTAAAACTTATAATTAGAGTCCCATACTTTAGTGATGTAGAACATGAGTTGTCACATCATGATCTTGTTAGAAGGGAAATCATGGGTTATAATTTGAATTTGTAGATCTGATTTGTATATTTTGATTACTGAAATGTCTAGACTTACAAACTTACTGTAATAATATATTTTATATATCAACATAATTCATAGTAATTAATATAAAGGCAAAACAATTTTGCAGTTAGCACTACAAAATGATTTGTAATGAATTCAGTAAGATTTAATGAGTTTAGTGAATATTTGTTGAATATTTCTATGTGTCAGTCACGTTTTAGGTGGTCATGACATGCCCTAATGATCACTAAAATTCTTTCTAGTCTTGAAAAATTATATGATTGTCTGAGTCTACAATTTAGTTTCTTAAAACGCTATCAAAAATAACATTCAGGAAATAGTATCAAGAGGCCTGTTCTACCTCTATTTCATTAGACCACTATTTATTTTTATAGATTTTCTCTTCATGGACATATATAGAAGAGAAATAGAAAGAGGGGAGAGAGAGAGAGCATTCGCAAGAGAGAAAGAGAGTGAGAGAGAGGAAGCTATGTTCTTAATTTTTACCAATTTATTTGTTTATTTATGTATTTATTTATTTAACTAACTGGAAGCTCTTCTGGTAGAAAAATCACCATATTTAGCCTGACCACTTAGTACCAAGCCAATGTTAATAAATGAAACACTGGAGACAAACATACTAAGAAGTTCCTAACATTATAAATCTTGACTTTTCCTTTCAGTCTTTTAAACATTTTTGCAAATTGTAATTGGTGTTGGACTGTTTTTTTCTCTTTAGATCTGAGATGCCATAAAGAGAAATACATCTAGTTTTATATTAGGATAAAAATATTTATCTTATGTTTTCAGTTTACATTTTTCAACAGAACAATGACATTGATTGAACATCAGCTCCGATCTAAGTTGTATTATATCTTCAAAGCCAAAGGTATAATAAATTATTCAAGATCATTAAACTTTTGGTCACATGGCAAAATTTGTATGAAAGCATTATTTTTAGTTATCACTGATAATTCATAATTGTTCATGGATAAATCAGATAAAATCATCCTAAGAAATAATAAATGTGTACATTTACGTATTTCTGCATCATGTATAGTATCTGTTCTATATGATAGTGCATATATGTATAGAATATTACATGTTTTAATATATAATATAAAAAGTGTACACATGTATGTTTCACTATTCTTACTATATATTTTCACATAAATAAAATTAATTCATAGGGAATTTCAGCAAATGATAATAACTTTTAATACATTTGAACTTATATTGTACTTCTCAACAATTTAATTGTAAAAGCATAAAACAATTGAATAACTGACAAAAGTTATGACTTTCCCTCTTCATCTTGAAATTATGTTAGAAATTTTAGAACTGAAAGCTTTCTCAAACAAATTTACAGAGCAGTGGCCTTATAAATAGGACAGTTGTGTACTACTGTAGATGAGCATATATATATATTCCAGCTCCACTGCTCCAAGACTTAATTTTCCTATCAGATTGATAGTCAGATATATATCTGCATATATATCTATATATCTGTGTATCTCTCATCTCAATGGAAAGTGAAAACAGTGACAGGGCTTCTTCAGGGGTCTAGAACTTGGGTACTATGGATGGTAAATTACATCTAACTAGTAAACTATCTCTCCAAATCTCAATAGTTTTAAGAGTGCATTTTAGCTCTATATCATGAAGTAAAGTTGAAATGCTGGTCATAGTTGGTTTTTGTTTCTTGGTTTTCTTCTTCCTTTTTTTTTTTCATCAAATTAAAGTATAGATTAGATCAAGGCTCTAAAAACTGCTGTGTGGGCCTAGAGAGGTTCAATCTTAACCTTAGTGGTATTTTCCTTGGAAGGAGGAAAGCAATGAAAAACACACAAAGGCATATCCGGCTATCCTGTCCTTTATTATTTTAAAATGTGGCTCTTTCTTGGTGTTTTACTTTTCAGTGATGTGGCTTCTCAGGCAGAATATGTCATTTGAACAGAAAAGTTTTATTCGCTGTGCTTGAAATGCCAGGAAGAAAGATGGGATGTCATTCTTCATCTTCTCAGTTGTCAGTAGTAAATTTCAAAAGTTATATTGGACTTTCTATTGAATTATGTATCAAAGTGTTTTTCCTGTTCAATCCAGCAGGAATCTGCTGAGGAGAAGCCACAACAGAATCCCAGAAATCAATATGGAGCATTTTGTGTTAAAATTATTTTCTGTCAACCTACTATAATTTTTTCTTAGTACAAAGTGAATGACTGGTTAAGGCACAGATAAGGGAACAAAGTTGATAGACATCAGATGCTGTGTTCATAGATTTGTTTCATTTACTCTCATTGTTAATTAGCTACACCTATCTCCATTAACTTGTACTTTGTATGCAGCTTGCTAAATTAAAAAAGTCTGGAATTTAATGAGTAACTTTCTTGACTCCATTAGGGATGACCAGGTCATTCAGAGAATGTAAGTCTTTAAATACATGTGTTTCTGATTTATTTACAGTTAATGTTGCTGTCTCCAAGCAGTTTGGTGCCAAAATTGCTAAATGAAAAAAATATCAAAGGTCATCTGTTCCCTCTCCGTTTGGATTTAGAATTCCTTAATTGTCTCCACCCTTTTTCATTCCCCGGATGTAGTTGTAGTAGTCACAAGAGTTTCTTTTACTTCCCGGGGAATGCATTCTCTAATCTAATAATTTTTCTGGTTTTCTGGTTTTCCTTAAATTTAGCTTAAACTTCTCTGTGATTATTCTATAGTCAACCAAATATGTTTTTATTTTATTATTTTTATACCACTGAAAATCACTTTTTTATTCTTTCACAGATACATCTAATATATACCCAAGTATACTGTTAGGGTAAAGATGATTTCCAGGTTTTGATATTTGTCAATATTTCAAATACTCTTTTTGTCATCTGTGCTGCTGTTATGCTAAAATGTGTGTTAGATTTTTGAGTTGGAAATGTTTTTAAGCTCTATTTGAAAGACCAGAGGTAGAGAATGGTGTATTTAATACAGTGTTAAGGTTGTAATAAGTCTCTATGTAAAATAAAAATATTTACTCTGTTTATCTCAGTCATATATACATATATATATCTTAGTCATACATATTATTTATATATGGAGAGAGAGAGAAATGAAATAGCTAACTGGATAGACAGATAGAGAGCTTGATGATAGATAGATAGATAGATAGATAGATGATAGATGTAATAGCTATAGTTTTGTCTTCCTTCATGAGTCCATGGCTATTTTTCTTTATCACTTAATAAATATATGGCTAAATAACTCGTAGAAGAGAATATATATTCTGAGGAGAAAGTAAAATTAACATTTAGAACTTCTGATGTATTATATAGTCATCAACATTTATTAAACCTATGCTTTGTTGTCAGGGTTCAGGGTGCCAGTATGCCGGGCTAGCTTCACGGGTGGGAGACAGAGACCAGGGACACATGGCTGAGCAGAGAAGCAGTATTTCTTTATTCACGAGCAAATGGTTCAAAAAACTAATCTAATCTAATCGCCACACAAATCTGTCCTGCATCTTTCTCCTCCAGCGGCAGCATCAGGAACCCAGAAAGAATCTAGGGTAGGGTGCTGGGGGAAGGAAGAAGCGCGAAACTAGCAAGGGCTAAACCAAATCTCCCAGAGGTAGGGGGAGTGAGACCAAACCAATGTAACAGAATGACCATGTAAATAGACCACAACTTCAAGCAATGTAACAGAAGGGATCCCAGCAGAAGAACTAGAAGCATACCAACAATTCCCCCTTTTCTTTATAACTAATTGACCATAGTATCAGGAGTGTGGGGTGAACAGAAACCTGTATCGTACAGGCATTTTCAAAAAAGAAACTGGCACAAACATGGAAGGACAAGTAAGCGAGCAACAAGAACCAGTGTGATGCTAAGGGAAGGCCTGAGGGGGGCGATTCTTGCCTTTGTGGGCAAGGCTTTATCAAGCTAAAGGACATTTTCTTGCCTCTGTGGGCTTCTCTTGCCTCGACAGGCATTTCTTGCCTCTGTGGGCATTACCTAGGATGGGGGGGGGGTATTTCCTATAGAGTCCCAAGACAGCTGACTGCAGTCAGTCTTTGAGAAACCCAGCAGCATAACGGGAAGCTGTTATTAAGTTTTGCAAAATGTCCAAGAGGTGTACCAGTGAGTCTGATAGAAGTGCCAGTCCAAATCAGATGTCCACAGAACAATGCCAGGGGGTGGAATGTTGCATTAGGAAGGTCAGCTGCTGGAATTCCACTTTTCTGTAGAGAACTTGACAGCTGCAATTTACTTACTTATGAAACAAAACTTGTAGCAGGTTAGAAGTTTACCACAATTGATAACCCGATGATTATAATTGGTTTAGGTATCTGTATAAATTTGGAAGGTCTTTTTCGTTTTATTTTAAGGCTCCTTAACCAATTTAAGCGCAATAAAATGTGGTAAGGCAAAGAACCAGTGCTAGAGCCTCAGGCATGAGATTGTGCAATCTATCTTACTCCTGGGCTGGTTCTAACTAAATGAGAAGGTATTTGAGAGCTTTACATATCAATAATGTCTTATTTAACCTTTTGTTACACCTGTACAAGATGGAGACACATGCTATGTGTGTGCAGGCCTCCCAGATGAACTTAGCCAAAATATATTGATTTTTAACTAATTTTTACCTCAGACTTTAAGTGTAAGTTAATTTTACCTTTATGAGAATTATGTTGAAAACCTTTTTCATTTAACTTTGCCTGGTAAGAATGTAGCCTTAAATTTACATTTCTAACCTTAAAGTTAATGTTTACCAAACTTCAAACACACACATAAACATGGTCTTCAATACACAAGGAGAAAAACTTTTGTTACGAAGACATGTCATTTTAAACATGAGTTTAGATCTGTACTGTCTTAGTTGTCCGGGGGGTGCGTTGTCTGGCAGCTACGTATTCTAGCTCCTCTGCCTTCAGATCCGAGCTGGGGATATCGGCCAGGGGGCCCAGTCCCGGCAGGGAGCCTGTGGTCTCCGTGTGGTCTGTGATCTGCCCAGACTTCATAGCAGGAGGGCGGGCGGGCCGCCGTGCAGAAGGCGTGGGCTGACATGCCCCGGGACAGCGGCCAGGATGGGCTGCAGCTCTGTCTGCCCTGTCTGCTGCCCTGCTCCTGGCTGCCAAGCAGCATGGAGGGAGCCCGCGGCCACAGCCCCACGTCATGCCATGGCGAGTAGGCTCCTGTGGGCTGGCAGTGGGTGGAAACCAAAGTGTGGCTCAGAGCAAAATGTTCCAGAGACAGAGAAACTGTCTCAGTAAGAAAGAGGAGAGGCTTTTGGAAACCTCTTCACAAGCAGAAAAGCAGACCATAGTGGATAGGTAGCCAAATGTCTTCACTTATCTGGGGGATGGGCAGGTCAGGTCCCATGTTGTGGCGCCATATGTCGTCAATGTTCACAGCGCCAGTATGCTGGGCTAGCTTCGCGGTGGGAGACAGATGACCAGGGACACACGGCTGAGCGGAGAAGCAATATTTCTTTATTCAAGAGCAAACGGTTCTAAAAACTAATCTAATCTAATCACAACCCCATTTTGTCCTGCATCTTTCTCCTCCAGTGGCAGCATCAGGAACCCAGGAAGTATGTAGGGTAGGGGGCAGAGAGAAGGAATAAGCACTAAACTAACAAAGGCTAAACCAAATCTCCCGGAGGTAGGGGGAGTGAGACCAAACCAATATAACAGAATGACCATGTAAACAGACCACAATGTCAAGCAATGTAACAGAAGGGATCCCAGCAGCAGAACTAGAAGCATATCAACAATGCTTAATAACATTGATTTGAACTATATAGACTTTTACATAAAATATTCTTATGATTCCATTGTAGTGTTCCTTTCTTTTTCCATTAGGTAGCGTGATGTCATGTTAAATAAATATTTTAAATTTTTATTTCTTATTATTACTGGATTGGTATCACATTTTAGTAACCATTATAGCTTTTTTACAATGATAAAAATGAGTTATAAATTTCTTGAGCAGGATAAATTCAAAATCTTTGTAAATTCTGTCATCTAAGAAAAATTGTATGCATATGTAGAAAAACATGTATTAGTACTCATGCTAGCTTCTAGTCACAATATAATTCACCTTTATCTTGATTTTCTTTATAGTTTTTATCCATCTTAATTTCAATCCTGTTGAAATGTTGTGGCTCTTTGAGAAAACAATTTCTTCATAGCTTCCCAAGTAATTCCAGACCCAAACCTCATTCTGATTATTCAGTTACTATTACTCTAATTCATCTTGACCCAAAACCCAAGCACAGAACAACTGTTCACCTATAATTGCTTTTAACTTTCCCCCAACTCCATTGTTACCACAGTTATTTTCTGTGAAAAACTAATTATTCAACCTTTTTTTTGGTTTCTTTCTAATTGAGTAGTTTCCATTTTCTATTATTTACTTGAATCTTTTGGTCCATCTCTGGTCATTCTTTATAGAATTTCAAATTTGACAGCTATGGAAAACACATGTTATACAAACCAAGAAAATAAAGTTGAAAGGGACTGTAGATATGCTTAAGTTTACATATCCCAGAATGTCAGTTCATTCCTTGTTAGGTTTATATTCCCTAACCCTTATGTTTTTACTTGAAGTTTGTTATTTTTCTAGCCACAATGTATCTTATTTAGCATTTCATCAACTTGTCCCTTATTGTAAAATCACTACCCTAAAAATAAAAACTTATTACACATGTATATAATTATATCTAATGAATGAAAGAGCCATATATGTTTAGAGAATGATTTTCATTAGTAGTTTTTAAAGGACTGGTAGTATCTGATATAAAGAAGTATATTTCTATTTTATCAGTTATTGTTGTCTATTATTTTACCTTAATAATAATTGAACTTACAAATTTTAAAATATGAAACAATAAAATCATGAATCCTAATTTAATATGGTTTAAACTTATGTATGTGAAGACTTTTTTTTTATAGAGAAACAGAGATAGAGTAAAAGAGATCATAGCACTGAAACGTCCATCTCTACGGTGGGGGTAGACTCAAACCTGGTTCCCATATATGCCAAAGTAACACACTATCTTAGTGAACTAATTCACCTGCCCCATATCCTATTATTTTTGAAGATTTTAAGATGGAGAATAGAAGGTTGATAACACAAATTCACTGACTTGTTTTATTTTAGACAATTTCAAGGCACCAGAATTGCTATGAAGTATATTGGGATTTTTGTGTTCTATTATTATTATTATTATTATTATTATTATTATTTTAACAGAATTTTCTTGCCTGCAAATTCCACTACTCGCTGTGGACTCTCATTTATTTTATTTCTCTAGATAGAGGATGAGACAATCAGAAAGAAGAACATCATGACACTGTTCCATCACTTATGAAACTTCCCCTTTGCATGATGCTGCCATAGGATGACTTGGAGCTGAAATCTAAGGCTTTAAACTAATGTTTTGTGATAGCTTTTCATAACAATATAAAATTGAAATACAGATAGAACTAGTTTTTCATGGATGTTTTTAATTTGAATTTCTACTATAAGGAAATGGAACCCTTGTGAAATCTCAGAAGCTCTCCCCCCTCCTCCCGCAGTGGTGTTCTTAGTAATTTTCACTAAAGTTGCCTTTTGTTACGTAACTGCACAATGAGATATAGTTGTATTTGTGTGTAGAATAAAGGGGATTTTGGAGGAGCATTTTTCTGTAACTCTAACTGGGCTGGTAATTTCAAACTACTGGGATTATAGTTTTCACAGACCTCATCTAATTAAAATACGGGAGTTGGGTGTTATGGGGTTCTTCAAATAAAGACAAACTGGGTTTTGATAAGTTCTTTGATTAGTTTACAATAATCCTGTTACTACAAACTAAACCATATATATATATATATATATATATATATATATATATATATGTATATATATGTATATGTATGTATATGTATATATATGTATATATATGTATATGTATAGTGTATATATCACATTATATATATTATACGATCTATTGTAGAGAAACAAATATAACAAGCATTTTAAACTATTTTTTTCAAGTTGGTGAATTATCTCACTTGGATATCATTTTGCTTTGCCTTGTACATGATTCAGACGGGAGCCTTGTACATACTAACATATATTATTTTCTTACAGAAAATATCCTGCACTAGAAAATTCAGTTTGTTCTTGCCTAAGTATATATGGTACATACGAAGGAAGCAAAACTGAATTTTCATTATCAAAATAATTATGAGAGTGGCCAACAGATAGCTCACCTGGTAGGGTATATACCTTGATATGCAAGCAACCTGGGTTTGAATCCTGGCACCACATGGGGGTGCCATGCATTGCACATGGACACATTCTAATGATGCAATATTTCTTTATATATGTATGTATCTCTTTTTCTTTCTCTCCCTCTATTTGAAATGAAAAAAATGAAAAAGTAAATAGAAAAAATAGTTTAGAAAAGGGGATATTGCACATTTGCAAGCCCCTCTCATCAAAAAATCAAAATGATGAACTGAAAGTGATTCTTTACCTTCACTATACTATGCCAAATATTTTTCTTTTATTTCTGTATATAGTTTTTTCTTTACATATATACAAAATCAATACAGAGATATATATGATATCACCTTTATTTCTGTGCTATAAATAAATAAATATATATATTAGAAAGACTAAGCCAAGCCAATCCTGGTTTATAACACAACTAAAACTACAATTAAGTACTTCAATATGGCATTACTTCAAGTTCTAATTTTTGAAAACCAGTATTTTGAAGTCTACGTGACTACAATTTAATCAAAAGTTTTCTTATTACTTTCTACTTCAATAAATTTCTTGCTGGAATGGTTCCCAGTCAGTTAGTAGATTATCCAACCTCTATAATAAACAGTGTGCAATAAGTAAATTTAGCCTGGCTCAACAGTGTACATGTATGTCCTAAAATAATTTCCATTAAAAAGAGAGGAAGACAATTGAGTAAGTTTTGTGACTATTAGATCACTCCTTTTATTATTTTTTTTGTATTCAATCCCTTTGCTCTTCAATGAGAAGACATCAATAATTTTAAGCTTCAAACAACCTTTACTTGCTATACTCAACAACAAAAAATGCACGCAGTCCTCCCAAAGACATTGGCATTGCTTCTTGTACTGAGAAGGGTTCGCTCAACTTCTCTGCTTGTTCATATCAGTCAAAGACATTCATTCAGCTAATTTGACACTGAATAAACAATCATGCTATGTGTTTGTTCATTTGTGATTTTTTTCCCTTTTAAATCACTTAATTGAGTCGTTAATGGTTTACAGTAAAGTTGTTGAGACATGGGTACATTTTTAATATCCCCAGGATAAATATATGCAAAGCATGTTTACCCCAAACATAGGTCCTTTCCCACCTTCTTGTGCCAGGACCCAAAACTCCATCCACTTTTTTTACCCTCCTTCCTCAGAATGCAGGATGAGTGATATATCACTCATAGAGGGGGACTTAAGAAACAAGAAGAGAAGAGGAAAACAAAAACTAAAACTCAGTTGTTACTTCTTTATGTATATACATTTTAATTAATTTATTATTTATTCCCTTTTGTCTCTCGTTGTTTATTATTGTAGTTGTTTTTGAATAGGACAGAGAGAAATGGAGAGAGGAGGGGAAGAGAGAGAGGGGGAGAGAAAGATAGATAGACACCTGCAGACCCGCTCCACTACTGTGAAGCGTCTCCCCTGCAGGTGGGGAGCCCGGGGCTTGAACCAGGATCCCTACTCCCGTCCCCACGCTTTGCGCCATGTATGCTTAACCTGCCACGGCACTGCCTGAATCCCCATTTGTTACTTCTTCAACAGATTTAAAAATTGTATTTTAAAAATTATTCATCTTTTGATTTTATTTTCCATAAAATCCAATTATAATATTTATTTATAATTATATGAATATTGATCATAATGTTTGAATTTGTGACAGTTACCATTTTTTAGCTAGTGCAACTGTTGAAGATGTTGAATGAAATATTTGATGGTAAAAGCATATGTAAGTTATAAATCTATAAAATTAGTAGTAGTAGGTGTAAATGTGCCACATCTGAGTAAGTAAAGAATCCTATGTATTTATGAAGTAGAGCCTCACAAAAAAGTATAGGAAGTAAAATTCTGACTATGACAAGATGTTGTATTTCTAGTTATAACATTCATAATTATAGCTATTGTATTAGAATTATGTGTTACTCTTTTTTTGATGATCTTTTTTAAATGTAATTCTTATAAGAATCCTGATAAATCAATGAACATTTGTGACTTTGCTGATTTGTATGCTTCTTTCCTCCTTTCTCTATCATTAACCATAAACATTTTGGGGTATATAGAAGAATAGGAATGTGAACAGAAGAAATAATGTGTGATGTTATTCAGTTACCGGTTCTTATTAAATATATATGTACATATATATATATATATATATTATAAGTACTTTGCATTTTCTAGATACACCTATTCTGTTTGCTAAGTGTTGCAGTTTGGGGTGGTGATTTAGAGTATTTATAAATTAGAAATAAGTATTTTGGGGTATTCACATAAATATTAATCCAAATTAAGATGTCACACTCTAGAAATTCTTATATGACTCCGTTCAATAAATGTTTATGAATTTAGTCGAGGATAGCAGAGTAAGCAAAACCACATTCCTGATGTACCTGGCAAGGTTAGTGCTACTTAAATTAAAATGTAATTTTAAATTTACATTCCATAAATCATGCTCTGCTACAGATAAGGCAAATTTATTTCCTGAAAAGTAATCTTATTGCTGCTTATACCCCATTTCCATTAAAAAATGGGAAGAAAGTAAAATAGAATTAATATTACCTTAAAAGAAAAATCTGACTTTTTCAGAAGCATTTCAGAGATTTCAAGTTATGCTTCACTGAAGGAAATCATTCTTAGGTTGATCCTAGAAGCAATGGAAACAAACTTTAATATTTAATATAGCTATCTTATTGCCAGTACAAAAATTTGTGCATTGTTAGGAGAACTCAAGGGACATTTTAGGGTTACAAACAGTGTCTGCCAATAAATTACTTCTTTGCAATTTATGATATTTAAGAAATTGGAATGAGGGCTGAAGAGAGGCATTATGGTTATAGGAAGACTTTCATATTAGAGGTATTGAGCTCCCAAGTTAAATCCCAGAGTTGAGCAGTTCTCTTATATATCTTTCTCTTTTCTCTTTCATAAATAATAATAAAGATATGGGGCCAGGTGGTAGTATACCAGATTGAGTGCACATGTTAGCATGTGCAAAAACCCAGGCCCAAGCCACTACACCCCACTGGAGAGGGGGTCTTCCCCTCCTCTCTCGATTTCTCTCTGTCCTATACAACAACAATGGCAACAGTAAGAATAACAACAACAACAAGAGCAACAAAATGGGAAAAATGACCTCCAGGAGCAGTGGATTCATAGTGCAGGCACTGAGCCCCAGTAGATAACCTTGGAGGCAAAAGAAAAAAATGAATATAAGAAAAGAAGGAAGGAAGGAAGGAAGGAAGGAAGGAAGGAAGGAAGGAAGGAAGGACGGAAGGAAGGAAGGAAAGAAGGAAAATAAATCCCGTAAGCCATAGGGGAGTACAGGTACAGACCCACGTGGCTTGTGGAAGGAAAGGGGGTGTGTGAGCAATTGCCAGGACTAAAAACCAATGTTCAGATATGAGAGGCACTAAATTAGAAAAGACAGCAAAAAAGAAAAAAAATCAACTAAAAGCTCAGGAATTACAACTGTGACTTCTTGAGTCCATTGGCATGCAGCAGCAGCAGGGAGACCCTGTGTTGACATCAAGGTCACAGAACTGCCTATAACTAAGGATCAAATCTCCTCCTGCATCAAGATATATAAATAGGGAAACTGAACACATTAGCCACAGCACCTCCTGTGGGCACAGCAACAAAATCCACACTAAATGAGGAAATTTAGAAATAGACAAATGACAATGACAGAAAATCCAAATGAACAGACACAGATCTAGAAAAAAAAAAATACAGAGATAGTTACGGAAACATTATGATATCAATTCAAGAAGCTAAAGTTATGAATTAAGAACTCAGTGGTCATTTTGCCAGAGTTACTAAGCACAAAATCAAAACAAAACAAACAAACAACTCCAAACAGAACTACAGGACCTAAAGGACACTTTGAATATAATTCAGGTTGAGGTGAGAGGCCTCAGATAACCAGGTGGAAGAGAGAATATCGTATTAGAAGAAGTAAAGATCATACTCTAAATTTAAAACTCTTGGAGAGAAAAGGTTTACAAAAAATGAAGCACTTCTCAATAAAATAGCAGGCTTCATCAGAAAGATGAACATCAGAGTTTTGGAGATCCCTAAGAAGAAAGAGAAAGAGGAATAGAGAACATAACCAAAGAAATTCTAACAGATAATTTTCCATGCCTGAGCAATGTTCAAAATACAGAAATTCAAGAAGGTAAACACATACCTAAGTTCTTGAATGCAAAATGACACACAACAAAGCATATTATGTAAAACTATCCAAAACCAGGGACAAGGAAAAAATAGTGCTAGCTACATGGGGGTCGCTTCACAAGCAGTGAAGCAGGTTTGCAGATGTCTCTCTTTCTCTCCCCCTCTCTGTCTTCCCCTCCTCTCTCTATTTCTCTCTGTCCTGTCCAACAACAACAACAGCTATGACAGCAATAACAACTACAACAAGCACAATAAGGGCAATAAAATGGGAAAACTGGCCTCCAGGAGCAGTGGATGCATAGTTCAGGCACCGAGCCCCAGCAATAACACTAGAGGCAAAAAAAAAAAAAAAAAGAATGACCTTTGATTCTAAGATTCTTTTGTGCTGTTTATCAAATCTGATACATTTCAGATTATTTATAGAAGCACAACTTTAATGTGTAGAGATTGCACCAGTAAGAATATATTGCAAATGAAACCATATATGCAATATAGTTTATTTGCAAATATATAGGTGATCTATATTTTACAAAGCAATTACTCTCTCTCCATATATATGATATATGTGATTTTGTTTAACATAGTCTGCAAGCTATATTAAAAATATGTCAGTTTAAATTTCTCTGATTTGGATGACAATAACTTCCTAGGGAAAATTTTATATCATAAATGCCAAAGAACATTGCCATAGCAACAAGGTATAGCAGCTGGAGAGATTGTTTATTGAATAGAGAACAGAATTTGCATGAATGAGATACTGTGTTTTATATCTAACTCATGTTATTCTGGTTATTTTTTTCTTTCTTTTTTAAAAATATATATTTTTCGATGGGACCTCTTTTTTTTTGTTTTGTTACTGAGTTGGTGAGCTCTTCATATATTTTGATTATTAACCTTTTGTCTGATATATGGCATATAATGATTTTCTCCCATTCTGTGAGGAGTCTCTTTGTTTAGGAGGTAGTATCTTTTGCTGTGCAGAAGTTTTTCAACTTGATGTAGTCCCGTTGTTTTACTTTTGTTTTAAGCTTCCTTGCATTTGGATTTGTATCACTGAAGATGCCTATACAATTTAGATGGAAGAGAGTGCAAGCAATATTTCCTTTTAAATATTCCATAGTTTCTGATCTAACATCCTAGACTTTGAGGGGATGAGTGGTGGCATGGCACACCTGTTTGAGCTCACATGTTACAATGTGCAAGGACCTTGGTTGGAACCCCCAGTCCCCACCTGAAGGGGAAAGCTTTGTGAGTGGTGAAGCAGGTCTGCAAGTGTTTCTCTCCCTCTCTATCTCCCCCTTCCCTCTCAATTTCTGAATGTCTTTATCTAATAAATAAAATAAAGACAAAATATATTTTAAAAGTTAAAAGGCCTTTATCCATTTGCAGTTTACTTTTGTATGTGTTAATATGTAATGATTCAGTTTCATTTTTCTGAATGTTTCAGCCTAATTTTCCCAACATCATTTGCTGAAGATACTCTCTTTTCTTCATTTAATAACTTGGGGTCCCTTGTCAAAAATTAGATATCCATAAGCCTGGGGACTTATTTCTGGGCTCTCAATTCTATTCCACTACCCTTCTGAAGATACATCCCAAGAACACACCATCCAAAAAAGAACTGTGTATACCTATACACATTGTAGCACAATTTAATAGCCAAAACTTGGGAGCAACCCAGGTGTTCAACAACAAAAGATGACTGACTGAGAAAGCTGTATGCAGAATGAAAATGCAGAATGAAGCATGTAGGCAGAATGAAGTACTACTCAGCTATTAAGAATGATAAATTCACCTTCTTTTCCTTAGCTTCAGTGGAGCTTAAAGGAATCATGTTAAGTAAGTTAAACCCGAAAGAGATAGATGAATATGGGATGATCTCACTCACAGACAGAAGTTGAGAAATACAAATAAAGGGGAGTGGGGAGGTAGCGCAGCGGGTTAAATGCACCTGGCACAAAGTGCAAGGACCGAGTAAGGATACCGGTTCAAGCCCCGGCTCCCCACCTGCAGGGGAGTTGCTTCACAGGCAGTGAAGCAGGTCTGCAGGTGTCTATCTTATTCTCTCCTTCTCTGTCTTCCCATCCTCTCTCCATTTCTTTGTCTATCCAACAACAATGACATCAATAACAACAACAATAACTACGGCAATAAAACAAGGGCAACAAAAGGGGGAATAAATAAATAAATAGAGGGGGAAATACAAAGCAGAACTTGGACTGGGTTTGGTGTATTGCACCAAAGCAAAGGACTCTTAGGGTGGGAAGTGGGGGAGAGGATAAGAGAGTTCAGTTCCTAGTCCACAAATATGGAGGAGAATCTAGGGGCAAGCTTACAGTGTTTTGTGGAAAACAAATTTTACATATGTACCATATGTAATAGTATTTACTGATGACTGTAAATCATTAATCCACCAAATACATATATCAAACACTGTTCAGGTTTGGTTTATGGTCATGCTGGAGATTGAACCTGTACCTTAGAACTTCTAATATGAAATTCTTTTGCATAATTATTATGCTATCTCCCCAGCTTTCTCTTTCACTTTTCAAATAAACAACAACAACAACAACAACAAAAAGGTTTAATAGTGGAAATGGGGTAAAAAGCCTATATATTATTTTTAACCAGAGCACTGTTCAGCTCTGGCTTATGGTGGTACAGGGGATTGAACCTGGGACTTTGGAGCCTCAGGCATGAGAGTCTGTTTGCATAACCATTATACAATCTACCCCGAACCTGCTGTTATATATTTTGAGCACTTACCTATGGCCAATCCTTTTTATAGTTAAGAAACTTTATTTAATGACAATGGTAATTGATTCAGCTTTGTGGTCAGAGTAAAATTAAAACTACCCAATCATTAAGTCAAATAAATTCTTGTGGAAATCTTTCCTCACAATTATTTTTTATCACCAAAGTGAAAATATGCCCCATTACTCTTGGAATTATCATAAAGTCTGCATGTCACACTCATGGCTATCCTAGAGTTGTTAAAGTACTCAATAAATATTACTTAACTAACAACTTCTTACTGATTCATGTGTGTTGATAAAAATATAAAGTATTTAAGTTAAATAAGGCTTGTAGACTCTAAATTCTACCTGGAAAAGTTATTGATCATTTATTTATGGATAAATCAGAGAAAAAACTATTAAAAACTTTGTATTTTCTGACTCAGGAAGTACTTATGTATACCACAGCATGAGTTAGCTCACCTGGAAAGGTGTCTGTTTTGCCATGTATGTGACCCAAGTTTGAGTCGTCCAGTCCCATGGCACCAGGGGATGCTTCACTGCATTCTTTTTTTCTTTCACTCTCTGTGTTTTTTGTATCTCTAAATATATAGTTGAAATTTTTAACCTGAAATTTTGAAATCTTGGTTATGACAAAAAATGAATTATCAAACAAAAACATAAAATATGATATAGAAATCAATTTCTGATAAAATAAATGAACATATTTGGGAAAAGGTATTCATAATAAATACAGCATAAATTAATAGAAATTGATTTAAAATCAAAAAGCCATTGATTTCTCCTCTTGAGCATAAGGTGATGAAAACATTTCAGAATGATGTGGAAAATAATTTAAAATACTAAAACTATATCACTGGCACAAATTAAGTAAAGCTAAATCTAGGAGTTCCAAAACAAGAGCTACCACGTAAAAGTGAAGTAAATAAGAAAGAAAACAATCTAGCTATTGTTTCATACTATACTACTGAGAATAGAAAATTAAGTACGTACAAAAATCAGTAGGATGCTGAATGACACAAGACTCTATAAGTGATCACAGACCTATGTAAAGTTGATGAATTAATGTGGCAACTATCTCTAAGACCATCAGTATCTATACTTTATGTATGTAGATACACCATTCAAGAACTACTGTCCTTTCCTCTGTCATACCTGATGTAATCATCCCTTGATATCTACAATGTTGGAGTAGAGACACTGAGAATGCAAAAAACAAACTAAGTTCATATACTTCCATGACTGCAAATCCACAGCTCCCGGGCTGCCACTTTTTTCTTATTTATTTATTTTTATTTGATAGGACAGAGAAAAATTGATATGGGAAGATAAAATAAAGGAGAGAAAAGATAGAAGACTGCAAACCTGCTTTACTCCTCCAGAAGTGGTAAAATAAACCCTTCATGTGGAGAGTAGGGGCTCAAAGCCAGGTAGCTTGCATGTGATGTGTGCACGCTTACCAGTCTGTGGAAGTTATGTCCTTTTATTTTCCTCAGTAGTGTGCTTTTTTATTCTCCAGAATTTTTTCAAGTTAACTGTATAAGAAGAACAACTTAAAAATTATTTTAACTTGGCTGTCAAAATTTTAGATAAACAATTCTTTTTGGCAATCACATCTAGAAAGAGTAGAAACTGACCCTGAAGTACATAGGGAACTATAAAGAAACAAATTTCAGTACTTGACATAATGAATTTAATTACCCATGGTTGTGTAATACTGTTACTAAATTTTCTACTTAAAAGTTGACTACAGTGTTGATACTATGGTAATAATACTTCTGAGGAAGGAATTAAAACATTGTTGAGTCCAACAAGTAGATTAATATTTTTGAAAACTGAAAAAATGAAACTTGATAATAAACAGGAGTCGAAAAATCCAAACCCATGGTTTAAAAATATTGACATTGTCCTTTGAAGGACTGATCTTTTAAACATTTATTCCATGAAGCCAGTTCCCACAAACCAATGTGACGCAAGTCAGGTTCTAGGTTTATTTAGTAAAGTGAGATGGGAAAAGGGGTAAATATTTAAGCAAATGCACTGGATATATTTTAATGAAAATGTCCTATATGCTAATTTCCAATTTATATGTTGTTATTATATATGGAAGAAATATATAAAAAATGAAAACAGAAAAATTTCATTGATACTTAATAAAAAATACATTGTTTTTAGCCTAAATGATGAGATAGAGAAAATGTGCAATTTTTTTTTAGAGTTTAATTGCAGGTTTCTTTAGGACATCAAGAAATTTTCTTAAACTCAGGTTAGATTCAGAAATTCTGGGGCGAAATTATAAATTCTTGAGTACCTTTTCAGTGATTAAAAAGAGATATTGACCTCCATTTTTTGTACTATCTTTGTTTGGTTTGTTTTTGACATTATAATAGTCTTATAAGAGGCATGGGAGAGCATATACTTAATTTTCATTGTCCCAGTTTGCTTTTTCACTCAGAGTCAGAGAGAAAGGTGAAGACACAGAGAGCACAGCGAGATACCACAGGATCAGTCTTTCTTCAAGTACTGTGGTCAATCTTATGTTGTGTATTGGGGTTTGAAAGTGGGCTCCACTCATGACAAGGTTGTGAAGTGTTTTGCCACTCAGCACTTTATTTTGTTCAACCCATCTTTAAATATTTACAAGTTAACTTTTGTTTTTTTTGGGCTAAGAAAATAGCAACATTAGTGATATGGTTGCAAATTTCAGTGGGTTTATTTTGAGATTAATTAGCATCTTGACTAAGTTTATGTCTTTGAAAAATTGAAAACTCAGCTAGTATTTAACCAAGCATTTACCTTTACTATCTTATTTCTCTTTTTCTTCTAGAGGCATTTAATATTGTGCAATATGATGACACAAGTTTTGTGTTTTCTTTTCTTTTTTTTCTGTTGTCAGTAAGATTCTTCTCTTTCATATTCATGTGCTATCTGCTATGATTTTTTAAATTTATGATTTCTAATTTTTCCATTTTTCTTAATCTAGCAGAAGGATTGAGTATTTCACTGATTTTTAAAAAATAGTTCATTTCACTAATCTGTATTTTTGTTGGACTTATATTTTATTTGTTTCCACTCTAATTTTAGTTATTTCTCTTTTTTTTACTGCCTTTAGGCTTCTTTTATTATCCTTTCTTTGATTCCCTTCTGTTTTTCCCTCCAAGGTTATTGCTGGGGCTCCGTGCCTGCACTACGCATCCACTGTTCCTGGAGGCTATTTTTTCCTCCTTTTGTTGCCCTTGTTGTTTATTGTTGTGGTGGTTATTGTTGTTGTTGTTATGGCTGTTGTTATTGTTGCATAGGACAGAGAGAAATTGAGAGAGGAGGGGAAGGCAGAGGGGGTTAGGGAAAGAAAGACACCTGCAGACCTGCTTCACAGCTTGTAAAGCGACCCTACCTCTGCAGGTGGGGAGCTGGGCTCAAACCCGGGTTCTTATTCTTTGATGTAAGTCTATATTGCTTTAAATATTTTCTAAGTAATGTTTACACTGCATTCAATTCTTCTGGCAAAAAGTATTTGTTGTCAGATAATTTCTATGAGAACACTTACATTTTTCTCTGATATATCTGTTATATGAAGAACACCCAGTGAGGTTTTATTTGGAGATCTTTATTTGAAACTATAAATTTTCCACCTGACTCTTCATTGTATACCATATTTATATTCTGGGCTTTTTAGTTTTCTATTCATTTCAGCAGTGATCACTTGAACTTGGGAAATTCCATTAATGACTGCTTTGGATTATTTGTCAAATAATTCATTTTCCTTGGCACACATTGATTACATTGTATCCTATGTCTGTTTACATTTTTCTTTACTTCATGTGTTCAGTACTTTACAAATGCTTCTTATATATTTTGAATATTGTTTTTATAAGGCACGTGTTTTCTAGAACCCATAACACTCTGCTGTCCATAGAATTCCTTAGTGTTGTTTATGTTCCCATATAGTGCTGGTGATCAAATCTTATACACATTCTAGACCAAAAACATTCTAAATTATTTATGATGACAAATGCAATGTAGATATTATCTTTATCTCAAAAATAAAATCTACTTTTGGTAGTCACTATATAATATTTTCATATTCTTGTAAAAGGAGTGGTCTATACATCCAATGATAAAAAGTGTCTTGCTTTAATTAAACACATTCAGTGTTTGGACAAACTATCTGCAATTTTTATATAAGTGAATGCGTATGTGGTGTGTGCATATGCACCTATTTATGAGATTAGCAAATCTAAAAAAGCTTTTGATGGTACAAATTTAATATACTTCCTTCCCGTAAGATCATTTTCTGAGATACCTAGTCCACAATATAAGTCAATGGTAAATTAGCACTATTATGGAAATAGTCATCTATCATTGCTGGTACTCAGCCCATAGAGTGAGCAGTCATAACCTAGAACAGCATTTTGGTGACCAAGGCAAAGGTGAACACCAAAGTTAAATCATGATATTTCTACAAACAAGATATTTCACATTATCACAAGCCTTTTATAGCTGATTGCTAGAGTGTTTTTAATTATGACTTTAGGGGGAAATCACATCACTTCATCTCTTTGTGTTTATCCTCTCTAAACGTCAAATAGATATTCATATGCTATGTATGTTTATGATTGCTTTGACCATCTACTTTTTTCTTAGTAAGATAAACCAGGACTTGAGTTTTACTTATAGGTTTTAGCATGCTTTCTAAATTTTGAAAACTAAGCATTATAGTAGATATAGCACCATGTATTTTGGTTTCTCTTTAAAAGGCAAGTCTGTTTCTCTCAAATATGTTGCACATGCTTGCACTTGATATAGGAAAATATTGAGTGTTAGAAACAAACTTAAAATAAATAGGTATTTTAAAAGCTGATGTGGTTGCATTTAGATTACTTCTGATACTTGAAAATATATAAATAAATTTGGTCAATGGCTTCTTTGTTGTAAAGAATGTATGTACATGTATGTAGTAAATTGTATGCCTACAAGATAGTGTGACACTCAGACTGAAGTTGCTTACTCCACTCCCAGGAGCAACAATCACATTCCCAATCAACTTTGAGGTTTCTATTTTGAAAATAGTCAATATGTTCTATTCATTATATTTATATGTGTGGATATGTATAGTAATTATATTGTGTTACGATATGTCCTTTCATTTTAAAATAAGACTGAATTATATGTTTCTTCATAATTATTTCAGGCTGTCTTGCATCTGTTTCTTTTTAAAATATGTACTCATTTATTGGATGGAGATACAGTGAAATTGAGAAGGAAGCAGGAGATAGAGAGTGAGAGGGGATGGCCAGGCATACTGGGTTAAACTTACATAGTAGGAAGTGCAAGGACCTGGTCTTTGTACATTATAAAATGTGCACTCCCTTTCAGCCACCAACTTGTAGACACTATCATGATACTGTCTTGGCTTGCTTGGGCAAACAACTTCATTAGTGTGTACTGGAACCTCACCTCTCCAGAGAATTACCACACTAGGGAAAGACAGAAACAGGCTAAAGCTATGAGTTGACCTGCTAACATTCATGTCCAGCTGAGAAGCAATTACAGCAGCCAGAACTTACAGCTTTCACACCCCTCAAAATACTTTTGATCCATACTCCCAGCAGGGGAGAAATGATAACAAAAGATGACCAGAGGGCTCTGAACTCCAACTCCACTATGACCTGGAAAGAAGAGGAAAAAAATGTAGGATACTCAGAAGCAATAATAGGTGTGGGTGTGACTAGGAAGGGAAGAGTGCATAGGAAAAACAAAAAGTTAATATATATAAATACAGTCAGATATTTGTAGAAGTAATTGTCAGCCAATATCTTCAACTTTGGGAGAACTACTACAGCTCCAAATGGAGGCAATGGGGATTCAATACTCTGGTGGTGAAAATGGTGCAGAATTATATCCCTGTTATCTTTCAGTTTTGTAAATCAATACTAAGTCACTAGTAAAGTTTAAAAAAAAAGAAAAATGAAAGTAATAAAGAAAAGGAGGAAGGAAGAAAGAAAGAAACTGCTGGTTAAGCACACTTATTTCCAAGTCCAAGGACAAGAGTCCAAGCCCCTACTTCTTAAGTGGTGAAGCACGTCTGCAGGTGTCCTATCTTTTTCTTCTTCTATCTCCTCACCTTCTTTCAATTTCTCTCTGTCTTAACTAATAAAAATTAGAAAGATAAAGGAAAGAATGGCTGCTGACGTGGTGGATTTGTAATGCTTGCATGGAGCCAAGTCATAACCCAGGATGCAATAAAAACAAACAAACAAATACCTGTAAAAAAAATAATAAAATCCAGGACTGGGGGAAGTAGGTGCTCTATAGTGAAGATGTGAGGTTCCTACTGTCTTAGGGTTCATAAAGACAATCGATAGTTAATATTATCATCATATTATTTGTTAATTGGGTTAACTTTGAAAAGTCCCTTTGTTATGGTTTGCTGTACAGTACCCAGTATCTTGTATATAGCTCTGCTATTGGATGCTTCTAATCTACTTGGTCTAGGCTTTTAAGAGAGTCCGCATATCAAATACATAGCCTATATATTAAAAAGATTCAGTTTGTCTTTTGAGAAACTTTGAGACATACAATTGATTTCCCCCTCTCATATTAATTAACTACTGATTTATATGTCTACATTTTGCTAGGAGTGTACATAAACACCATTCCCACCACCAAAGGACTGTGACCCATCCCTCCCGCCCACTCCCACCCCCCACTGGCCCAGGAAGCTACATGTCCCTTGGATAGGGCCCACTTTCCCGTATGCATCTCCCAATCCAAACCAAATAATATTGCATCCGCCGATCACAACCTAACCAAAGCAACGATTGCCACCTCAACATGCTTCACCTCAGACTGTATCCAGAGACTTCACGTGTGGAATGACAACCCTTCAACTTCATTACTCGGGTGAGACCTTTCCTTTTATAGTACACTCTAATTTCATCTCAGGTAGTTCACTTTCTAACAAAGTCCCATAATCTAGATATACACCAGTTTCTGTGAGAGAGAGCTTATGTGCACACGTATCCATAAACTACTGCAAAATATATACCTGAAAGCAGAAGTACACTAGAGTTTGCAGTGAGTACCTCCCTAACACTTCCTCTCCACTATTCCAAGCTTGGGATCCATGATTGCTCAACAAATTGTTTGGCTTCATATGTTAACTCTCTTTTCAATCACCAGGTTCCAGATGCCACCAGGATGCTGGATAGGCTTCCCTGGATTGAAGACCCCACCAATGTGTCCTGGAGCTCAGCTTCCCCAGAGACACACCTTACTAGGGAAAGAGAGAGGCAGACTGGGAGTATGGACCGACCAGTCAACGCCCATGTTCAGCGGGGAAGCAATTACAGAAGCCAGACCTTCTACCTTCTGCAACCCTCAACGACCCTGGGTCCATGCTCCCAGAGGGCTAGAGAATGGGAAAGCTACCATGGGAGGGGGTGGGTTATGGGGATTGGGTGGTGGGAATTGTGTGGAGTTGTACCCCTCTTACCTTATGTTTTTGTTCATTAATCCTTTCTTAAATAAAAAATTAAAAAATAATAATAATAATAATAAAATGTGGAGTCAACTAGATATGCTACCACTCAGCCCTCTAAACAATTCTTTCTTTCCCTTTCTTTCTTTCTCTTTTTTTCCCAGAGCACTGTTCAGCACTTGCATTTTTTTTCTTTTTTACTTAAATATTATACTACCTCCCCAGCTCAGCATCTATATTTGTCTCTATTTGTTCCTTTTTAAATAATTTTTGTTCTTGGTGATTTAACAGTGGTTTAAAAATTATATAGTTTTAAGGATATATTTTTAAATGCACATACATATTGTTTTTTTTGTTTTTTATCTACAAAATTTTAATTTTTATTTGTTCTTGGCAATCAATTACACAGAAGCATGGTCTACTTATTTTTATTGAAATATATACATTACAAAACATTTAAAATTTGATTGAAACTGAGAGACATCTCCACTCATTTAGCTTTCTCAGTGCAGGTGGGAACAGGGCCCTTGTACACTGAATTGGGTGACTCACCTCCCAAATCCCTGAAATAGACACACCTAAATTCTCAGGGTTATCTTTCTTTCTTTCTTTTTGTTTTCTGCCTTTTATTTATTTATTTATTTATTTATTTATTTATTTATTTATTTATTAGTTTTATATTACAGAATTACATGTCCACAGGGGTTTGAATCCATACCATTCCCACCACCAGAGTTCTGAATCTTCACTCTCTACACTGTAATCCACCACAGTTCCCCTAAAGTTGTAGAAATGGGCCAACCATCTTCTCTACAACTATCTGTCCAAAATTGTACACAGTTACCCCTTCTTCTTCTAATTCAATCCTCTATTCTCTTCTAAGCCACGCCACTCATAATGTCACAGCTACCTCCATATGTCTCTCTCCCTTTCCTTATCTCTGGAGTACAGAGCCCTCTTATCTTCATCCTATCACTTCTCCCCCACTGGGAGTATGGATCAAGGTTGTTTATGGGGAGCAGAAGATAGGAGTTCTGGCTTCTGTAGCTGTTTCTCCACTGAGCATGAGCGTTGACAGGTTTATCCATACCCCAACCTGTTTCTATCTTTCCCTAGTGGACCAGTGCTCTGGAGATGCAAGGGTCCAGGTCACATTGGTAATGTCTTCTGCCCAAAGAATTTGGGGTGGAATCATGGTAACACCTGTAAGTTGGTGTCTGGAAGGTGGCATGACCTAAATTGAGACAAGATGGTTAATGAGCAAGAACCAAAAAGTAGGATTAGAGCAGATGAATTGGGGGTTTTACAGTAGAAAAAAAGCTAGAAAAAACATTTTAGGCATGTTCCTGAGGGCACACAACTATGGTAATTTTGCTTGAGTTTGGTAGCTAGCCTGAGGTTGGGTAAGAATATTGTCTGAGCTTATAGCTCATGGTTACATCTGAGGAACATTGCAGGCTGCACTTATTTCAGGACCAGTCTTTTTAGGGTGGCAGAGCAGGATACCCCCAGCTTCCCTAAGGAGACTAGGACTATCCCTGCCAACATTGTTTTATGGTAGAACCAAGGTCCTGGGAGGGCCCACAAGATGCTGTTCCCTATGGAAGCGTCCAGTGATAATGGAGAGTGGGACCCTTTAAAGGTCAAGGCCCAACATATGTGTATGGGAATCCAAGGATTCCCTAACTAGGGTCCCAGATGATCAGGTGGTGTGATATTGACCAAATAAGCTATTATTAAGTGGGCCAGTTTCTTGCCCTTATCCAACTTCTGTAGTCCTTTCTCTTCCTGATTATATTAGATTTTCTCTCAGTTGTTTAGGCACTGAATATCATTTGTTGAGCCCAGCCAGAGTTAGGTTTTGGGGATCTGTCTTCTTTGGGACTTTCTGCTAGGCTGTCCTACTAATTTGGTCTAAATCCAATTAATTACAGAATTTACGATGCCTACTTTAGGCACTTCAACCATTATTGAGCACTTTGACTTTGAGTAATATGATTTCTCCTTGTTTATGGAAACGTGTACACAGGGTTATCTTTCTACTAAGTAATTGCACATTACTACACAGGCACTTTACCCAAATGCTTTCCATGTGATAGTACTTGTTATAACAAGCCATGGACTATACCATTGAGCTATTATCTTTTTGACCCAACGTCAATTCTTTAAAAGAAATCTAATATTCATCTTCCAGAAACTGTTTATGTATCACTTTACAACCTGCCAGATAAAGGATCACAATGTAGTCAATTTGACTAGAGCCAGGTGAAGACAACTCTAGTCTAAGCCATTTGGAATTCCCTGTGAGTTAGACAAGTGACTTCAGATTGAGTCTATCTCCCATATGTGTGTTTTTAAGTCACCACACACACCACCAAGGTCCTGTGCTCCCCACCACATCCTTGTGATTATCACCATAGCTCGCATAAAAATCTAAGAGTCTGGTTATTATTTGTTTTGCATTTTCTTTTAGTTCAATTTTCTGTACTTTACATATGAATGAAGTCCTTTGCTCACTGTCTTTCACTTCTTTGCTTACTTCACTTAGCATAATCACATCCTGCTTTATCTACTTTATCCCAAAGGACATTTAAAAATTTTAATCTGTTTTTCAATAGTATTATCTGTTGTTGGCTGACACTTTGTTATTTATCCAGTCTAGCTTTTTAAAATTATTTATTTATTTATTTATTTAACTTATTTATTGAATAGAGACCAGAAACCAAGAGGGTAGGGGGGATTGAGTGGGAGAGAGAGAGATAACTGTAGACCTGCTTCACCACTCACAAAGCTTTTCCCCTACAGGTGGAGACTGGGGGCTTGAACCTGGGTCCTTGTACACTGTAACATGTGTGCTCAACCAGGTGTGCCACCATCTGGCCCCTCCAGTCTAGTATTTCCAACAGTATGTTTCTTGCTTTTGTTGTTTTCACAAGATCTTCACCGACATCTTAAAAAGCTTATAATTATTTATTATTTATATTATCATTCCACTGACTTAGTTTCATACAATATTAAAGGAATTCTGTCCACCTGTGGTGATGAAGCAGGGATGTGTGTGTTTCTCTCTCTCCCTCTCTACCTTCCCCTTCCCTCTCTATTTCTGGCTTTCTATATCCAATAAATAAAGATAATATAATTAAGTTTAAAAATTAAAAGAATTTTGCATTAGCACTGACACCAATATCTATAAAAATATAGTTTTTCATTTATCTTTGAAATCTCAGTGTATGAACCTAGTAACTATTTTAATTATTTTTAATGTATTTATATTTTTATTTGCTTTATACAGTGACAAAGAGAAATACAGAGGAAAGGGGGGAGAGAGAGGGAGAGAGAGAGAGCGAGCGCGAGCTGCAGCATTTTTTCACCACTTGTGAAGCTTTCACCCCTGAAAATGGGAACTAGGGGCTTGAACCTGGGTCCGTATGCACTACAATGTATATGCTCAGCCAAATGCACCACCATCTGTCTGGCCTGTCATCTAAAATATCAAAAGTATATATTTCAGCAGAATCAAGATTCACAAAATTCTTTCTATATTTGTTTGTGCCAAAATACTTATCTGGAATATGAAAGTAAAATAACTCATACTTTTCTCAAATTTTGACTATATTTCAAAAAGATTGAATGACTGGCCAAACAATGTGTCAGACTTAAACATTTTATCTATGGATATGCATGTCAGTATTTGCTACATAAATTCATTAGATTCTGATAATCTAATGACACAGATGGAAAGCAATGCTTTTAAAAAATGAAACTTTTTGATATCTCTAATCATTTGAATATTTCCTCTAAAGCAGAGGTGGGGAACTTCCTGTCTGCAAAGGGCCACTGGATATTGATAGTATTATTTGAAGGCCATACATAATTATACACATAAAAATTACGACTTCATGATGCTATCAAAAAAGCTCCTAGATTTCCTGAATTTCATGTCTGCCTGCCATTACCCAGGAGGCCCAGACCAAATGATTTCTCCTGATTATTAAATCTTCACAAAGTTGAGAGTGAAGCAAGATTACAAGTAACTAGACTCAATCTTGTCATTTAACCTTTAAACACTGTAAATAATAAGCACTAGGAAAATAAGCCTAGATTAAAAATAATAAGTTATGATTTTGCAATAACCACTGTCATCCTCATACATTGGTCATGTATACAGTACTTTTGTTTTATATTTTACTAGCGATTTAAAAAATTATTATAGCAGTACAGTTTCACAGCACTCCTGTCCTCATTCCTAAATGATAACCCCCATGGTTCTCCCACTGTCATAAATGTGAGTTGAGTATTTTTTTTCAAGTTCAGCTGGTATTTGTCCTATACTATACTTTGCTTTACTGACTATAATTACCTCAAGTTCTATTCATTTTATCCCAAAGGGCACAATAACATCTTTTTAAAGTTCTGAGCCTTATAACTTCTTTACCTGGTTATCTGCTCATCTGTTGATTGGCATTTAGGTTGCTTTCATGTTTTGGCTATAATGAGTAATGTTGCTAAGAAAAAGGGGGTGCATATGTCCCTTTGAATCAATGCTATTTTGGTAACAGTTTAATCTATCAAATGCATAATAAAACTTCAGTGCTTTTCCTAAAGATTAAGATTTAACAGTAACTCAGTACATGGTAAGAATTAGGAAATAATAAATATCTTGTATATAGCTGTGCTATTGGTTGCTTCTGATCTACTTGGTCTAGGCTTTTGAGAGAGTCTGCATATC